>NC_134703.1:199702366-200048616 GCF_043290135.1 Rhipicephalus microplus | reverse complement strand
TGTATCACGCCGAACACGTAGCACTACTGTCGATGCCGTCAGGGTGCTTAATTTCCCGCTGAGCTTTCGTACGCTGTTTGCCGTCCGAATCTAATAACTTCCGTGCTACGCACGCCATTTGAATTTGGTCAAAAGGACCTATGAATACCAAGCAATTGAATGGATCAATCAATCAATCAACTTCATTTGTGTGCATTTCACAAACAGACAGAGAAGCGGCGAATAAAAGCTGTTGTCTGACAGCTTGACGAGCCCGCCGCCCCATTTTCAAGGGCTCACGGCAGCACTGCGACAGTTAGATTTTAACACAATTGAAAATGGATGGTACATCATCTGGAAACAAAGGCCTGAACAAGAGAACAGCAACACGAGCAAAAAATAGTAATAAGGAAATAAAAATAGAAGAAAACGTACATAATAATAACCAGTAGCGTTTACAAATTACAAGCGTAACATAATTGATGGACAATAAAACAAATCAAAATAATTTACGACTACGGCAGTAGAAGTCGCTGTGTCGTGTAGAAAAAGTGGTCAACGATTTGGAGTACTTGGTACTCTACTATGGGAGAGCATAAAGCCGTCCCATAGACCTAACACTTGGTGAGGCCCGGTTAAATGGTCTATTTGGCACCGATGTGTAATGATTGAAAAGGGAAGGCAAGGTATGACACAAGCGCTGCATTGAAGAGTTTAAACGCGCGGCCGGTACCATCCATGTCTCCCCTTTTCGTGTCGCATAATTGTGTGTGTGTGTGTGTGTGTGTGTGTGTGTATGTATGTGTGTGTGTGTGTGTGTGTGCGTGTTTACAGGTAAGCGATCTCTCTTAGGTATATTCGTAAGTTTTCTTTGATTTCAAATTCAAAACGGACACTTAGTCTATAACGATACAGGTGATGAATGACGATAACGTGAGCAACTATCAACAGGTCAGAAGTTGCTGTCCCAGAAGGCACATTATAAGTAAACTGAATGAACTTTTTTCCTGCATTTTATGTAGTTTGTTCAGGTTATAAAATGTCGTTGTGCCCCAGACAAGTATACAGTAGTTTAAATAAGAGCAAAAATGTGAATTGTAAATAATTTTACCCGCGTGGAGAGAAGATGCTTGTGGTGGCCAACACCTTCTCGTTACGCCAGCACATGTTTTGATTACTGCACTAACATGACTATCCCAGGACATACTTGCAGAGAAATACCACTCCTAGACTCCTAAAATTATTATCTATTTCAACGCTGCGATCATTTAAAAATATACCTGCATGGGGAGGGGGTAATTCCTTATTATTTGCCCGGAAAATAATAGCCTTTGTTTTACTTTCATTAATTTTCATGTCTTCTGCTAATTTTTATTGTGTCATTACGCATGCCTATGAGGTCATGTATATTGTTTCCAGAAAAGAAAATGCTGGTGTCGTCGGCATATATGATGAACTTTGCACTATAATTGATACCTACATCATTAATACATAAAATGAACAGGGCACCTAATATGCTCCCCTGCGGAACTCGGCAAAGTGCTCTTAAAGTCTCTGAACGTGCCTCATCGATTTCGACTGTTTGTTGCCGGTAGTAGGTATTACCATACTAGTTCAGATGCACAAATTTCTTAGAAATTTTTGATTAACTAAGTCGAACGCTTTGGTATAATCAATGAACATCCCAATCGTTATTAGCTTCTTCTCGAACTGCGTTAAAATATACTCTTTCTGGTGAAGCAGTGCCAGCTCTGTGCATTTATTTTTATGGAAACCGAATGGGTACTAGGTGAGTAGTTTTTTTTTTCAATAAAAATTATGATTCTATTATGTAATAGCTTCTCGAACACTTTTGACAAAATTGGCAAAACAGAAATAGGTCTGTAATTTCCTCATTTATTTTTATCTTCTTTCTTATACACCATTACTACTTATGCAATTTGCATTTTACTGGGAAACACGGAAGCATCCAAAGCTTTTGTATATGAACAAGAGCAGGCACTAGTATGTGTGCAGCGAATTTCACTGGTTGTATCTAGACACCGTCACTACTTCTGCTATTATTCAAGATTTTAGTTGTAGTAAATACCTCGCTTGACGTCACAGAGTGCAAGAACATGGAATTCTCAGATTGTCGTTCTGAATAAACAGGAACATCAGATGATATTTGGTCAATGACTGCATTCGTTAGGAAATGATTGAATGTGTTAGCCATTTGAGCACCAGAAATCTTCTTACATCCGACTTTCAAATTAAATATACGTCACACTGTGCTCGGTCTGGATTCAGTAAGGCCTTCAACCTATTCCAAAACATTGTAACATTCCGTTAAAAACGTTAGACATTCCGTTGTAACTTCTAAAACAGATGGGCAGTGCTCTTTTCGTGCGAATCGAAGCTTCTTAGTGTATTTCTTTATTGTTTAAACACAGCCAAGTCTTCTGGACGACGACAAGTGATGAAATTTCAATATAACGGGTCTTTCTTTTTATTCTCTTTCTGTAACTCCGGCGTTATCTATGGTTTGGGTTTACCTGTTTTGTTACGCACTTTCGTAGGGGAGTGCATTTCATACATTTGCTTGAATGCTTCAGTGAATGAATGATATGCTTTCTCAACGTCGCTGGCTCTGTGAATTACACCCCAGCTATTTTTATTTGGTATTTCACGAAAGAGGCCCAATTCTGCAAATGACTGATGAAAAGGGTCGTAACTGCACGCGTGCGTCATTTCCCCGAGCACAAAAAATGTGGACACATGATCAAATGAAAAAAAAAAACACCGTACTTGATGGAGTTTGTGATGAATGATCAATACAGACGGAATCGCTTGTTATACGTGTCGACTGATTAACGGCATTGATGAAACCGTTCGAATGGAGAGTGTTTTCAAAATTCATAGAAGTCGTATTGCTATTGCACATATCGATACTAAAATCTCCAGCCGATATTAAGTCGTACTTCCCATCAAAAATATCTGCTAGAAATTTGTCGTAAAAGTCCAGAATTTTTGAAGAATCGCCGTTTCGTGGCTGGCAACAGACACTAAATATTGTATGACCGCTTAGTACAGAAAGTATTTCATAGAAAGGCGTGCGATCGGAAAAGCGCTCAAGTTTCTGCGTATGTCGATTTGTTATCATGGAAACTCCGCTTCCCCGACCTTCTTCTCCGTTAAGATAATGGGCTTGATATCCAACCATTTTAAAGACGTCATGTTTGCAAGTACTCCTACGTTTCTGTGAGCATGATGCCAAAAAACTCAAATGAAAATTCGCCAAACAATTCTTCGAAGTAGATCATTTTTTTAATCAAATAAATACATGTTAGTGCACTGGGGCCTAGATTAGACACCATCCTGCCGAGCTCGTGTGGCAAGTTACATTCGTCCATCCTTCTTGGTGGAATATAACATGACATGCACTTAAGGTCAGTTGCAAGCTCATCAGGTCACTTGAAGATTTCACGTGCACTGCGCGTGCTCCTTCGCATTTTCGGAGAAACACTTTTCCAGGACCATACCATGCCAACTTCAAGCTGTATCATCGTGCCCAATCCTTTGTTGCTTTCAAAAATTGCCTGCTGAAAGGCACATGTATATATTGAAATTGTAGGTCTGGAGAGCGACTTTACGCAAACTCACTCGCTCATTAGTTCCCGCCACCGAACGCAGCGCATGCTCTCCCGACTGCTTTCATGAACGCCAGCAGCGAGATCAGGCGCTTAGTCCCAACATCTAAGGAAGCTTTGCTTTTATTTCGATAGCAATGATATGTGGATTTTTGCCGTCGCCGTCATGTCACACACACACACACACACACACACACACACACACACACACACACACACACACACACACACACACACACACACACACACACACACACACACACACACACACACACACACACACACACACACATATATATATATATATATATATATATATATATATATATTGTACAGAAGCCGCCGAACACTGAAGTGGGTCGAACTCTTATGTGCCTTCTAGTGGGTCTGCCCAAAGAGAACGCCGCTCGCGCGGCGACCCCGTGTTTTGGCCGTTACTGTCGCCATTGTGTAGACTCGCTGTGTGCCGGCTAATAAACGTCATAACAAATTGGTGGAGAGTGCTACGATCCCCTTCGATGCCCTTGGAACTACGCTCACGTACGCTGCAATCTACCATGTCCCACGACGCCTCTCAGCAAACGCCTCCTCCCATGCCACCCCCATGTCCCGGTGTCCCCAGGATCCGCGATCCACCCATCTTCACGGGCGCCGATGGCACTGACGTGGAGGACTGGCTCGCCATTTACGAGCGCGTGAGCGTCCCCTACAAATGGGACGAGGACGGCAAGTTGACAAACTTGGTGTTCTACCTTGCGGGCGTTGCAAGTTTGTGGTACACCAACCACGCGTCCGAGTTTGCAACCTGGTCCGGTTTCAAGACTGCTATCACCAACGTTTTTGGCCGCCCTGCCGTTCGCAAGCTGCAAGCCGAGCAGCGCTTACGCGAACGCGCTCAGCAGGCCGGTGAGTCATTCACCAGTTACATTGAAGATGTCCTGGACTTGTGCAAAAAGTCGAACGACAGCATGTCCGAATCAGACCAGATCCGGAACGTCATGAAGGGCATTGACGATGATGCCTTCACGATGCTGCTTGCCAAAAACCCCGGCACAGTAGCTGAGGTCATCACGCTGTGCCAGAGCTACGAGGAGCTCCGCCGGCAGCGTTCGATGACCCGTCGCTCCACATCACGAGATGCAGGGCTTGCAGGCTTGGAAGCGAGCTGTGATCAGGTGGCACTGCTGGCAGATCTCAAGTCCTTCATACGTGAGGAAATCGCGAGGCAGTTCTCTCTCCTGCCCTTGGCCCACCCACCGGCTGCTCAACAATCGGCCCCTACCATTCTTCCACCCATCCGCCGAGCGATTGAGCAGGAAATTGCGGAGGTCATGCCTGCGTACCACCCACAACAACTTCCGGCCCCTGCACCCCCAAGTTACGCCCAAGTGGTCGCAAGGCCGCCTCCAGTCGTTCAAGCGCCTGCACCAGTGACTTACGCCGAAGCTGCCGCACGACCTCCGTCCTTTGCAGCGGGTATGCCGGCTGCATATGTTGGCGCAACCCCTCAGCCTCATTTTCAGCCCACCATTCAGCCTTTCCAAACACCGTTCCGGGCGAGACCAACCCCGGCAAACCGATGGCGCACACCCGACAACCGGCCCATCTGCTTTGCTTGCGGTTACGCCGGTCACGTAGCCCGTTATTGCTCTCGACTACAGCCGGCTCCCACTTCTCCTGTTGCTGGCCACCTTAGCCGTTCGTTTAACGAGGAACTGCCGTCTGTGCCACTGTCTCGCCCAGGTCCGTCTGCTCGAAGGTCGCCGTCTCCACGACGTCGGTCTCTGTCCCCCATGCGGCCAAGTTCTTCTGCTCATGAGCGGGAAAACTAGTCGTCGCAGTCCCAGAGGCAAGGACTGCGACGCTATCGCATTGTGAAAGCCCTCAGAGCCGCCCATCTAATGTCATTGACGTGCTTGTGGACGGTGTTCATGCATCTGCTCTTATTGACACTGGAGCTGCGGTATCAGTTATGAGCGAAAACCTTTGCCGCTTGCTTCGAAAAGTGACGACGCCGATTTCTGGACTGTCCCTTCGTACCGCTAGCTCACATCGTATTAATCCTACAGCAGGCTGCACAGCTCGCGTTGTCGTTCAGGACGTTCTGTATGTCGCCCAATTCATCATCATTCCTGCATGCTCTCATGACGTCATCTTGGGATGGGATTTTCTCTCCCGCAACGACGCCGTCATTCATTGTGCCGCCGCCGAAATTGAACTCTCGCCCTTCTCGCATTTGACGCCAGAAGACGGTCCCTCGACACTGAACAAGATTCTTGTGAAAGACGATACTATAGTGCCTCCAAGCTCGACGATGGACGTATCGGTCTACTGCACCGGTCTCTCCGACACAATTGCACTTGTTTCGCCATCCTACCGTGCTTCCAGGAGGAAAGGGTTGCTAGTACCTTTCGCGACCGTGCAAATCACCCAAGGCAACGCCGCTATTTTTGTGACCAACCCATCCCCGTACACTGTTACCTTGGTTCAAGGGGAATGTCTCGGCAGAGTGGAAGCAGTCGACGACGCACAAGTCCTGGACGTACCCGAAGACTCGCGTTGTCCCGATTCACGTACCATCAGTGCTGTTTCTACTTCTGACCCATCATCTCCTGATGTATTTGGCCCATTCATTGATGACAACCTTACGTC
Organism: Rhipicephalus microplus; assembly: GCF_043290135.1. Taxonomy (NCBI): domain Eukaryota; kingdom Metazoa; phylum Arthropoda; class Arachnida; order Ixodida; family Ixodidae; genus Rhipicephalus; species Rhipicephalus microplus. The sequence continues at coordinate 200,042,356 of NC_134703.1, read as the reverse complement.
AGTGCAGCGTTCCCAGCTTCTAGACCTGTTGCAAGAATACCGTTCTTCTTTCGATGTCGGGCGAAGTTCTCTCGGTCGCGCGTCCACTGTTACGCATCGTATTGACACTGGTGCCCATACACCATTACGGCAACGTCCATACCGCGTGTCGCCTGCTGAACGCCGGCAAATTAACGAGCAGGTTGACGATATGCTCCGACGCGACGTCATTCGGCCCTCGGACAGTCCATGGGCGTCTCCTGTTGTTCTTGTTGCGAAGAAAGATGGTTCTGTGCGGTTCTTTGTGGACTACAGACGGCTCAATAAGATCACTCGCAAGGATGTCTACCCACTGCCGCGCATCGACGACGCAATTGACAGCCTTCACGGAGCCCAATTTTTTTCTTCTCTCGATCTGCGCTCGGGGTACTGGCAAGTACCCCTGGCTGATGACGCGCGACCGAAGACTGCCTTCATCACACCCGACGGCTTGTACGAATTCAACGTCATGCCGTTTGGTCTGTGTAATGCACCTGCGACATTTGAGCGCATGATGGACACCGTACTGCGCAACTTGAAATGGCACACGTGCTTGTGTTACCTCGATGACGTTGTTGTCTTCGCTCCAGATTTCTCCACCCATCTCCAACGTCTAAAAGAAGTTTTCGCACGTGTGAGCAATGCCGCCTTGCAACTAAATCTGAAGAAGTGCAGCTTTGCAGCACGCCAACTCACCATCCTAGGGTACGTCGTGTCCAAGGATGGCATTCTTCCTGACCCAGCCAAGCTTCGGGCCGTGGCCGAATTCCCAAAACCTGCGTCCGTCAAAGAACTGCGTAGTTTCGTGGGCCTGTGCTCATACTTCCGACGCTTTATACGAAACTTCGCCACGATTATATCACCGCTGACGAAGCTCCTCGGAAGTAACGGGCCCCTCAATTCGTGGTCGTCAGAGTGCGACAACGCGTTCTTGAAGCTCCGCCACTTGTTGACGTCTCCTCCCATTCTCCGCCACTATGACCCTACGGCCCCAACAGAAGTGCACACGGACGCCAGTGGTGTAGGCCTCGGCGCTGTCCTGGCGCAGCGCAAACCCGGGTTCCCTGATTATGTTGTGGCATATGCAAGCCGTACGCTCACAAGAGCCGAGACAAACTACACGGTCACGGAAAAAGAGTGCCTGGCAATCGTCTGGGCTCTTACAAAGTTTCGACCTTATTTGTATGGTCGCCCATTCGATGTCGTCACTGACCATCATGCACTATGCTGGCTGTCATCATTGAAGGATCCCTCAGGCCGTCTCGCCCGTTGGGCTCTTCGCTTACAAGACTACGACATCCGCGTCCTCTACCGCAACGGACGCCAGCATGCTGACGCCGACGCCCTCTCGCGCTCCCCTCTGCCTGAAGCTAACGTGCTCTGCTCAGTATCCTCGGTTGTTGTTTCTGCCATTGATGTTGACATCATCGCTACCGAACAGCGAAAGGATAATTGGATCGCCCAACTGATCGACTTGCTCTCTGATCCGTCCGCAACGCCATCCACGCGTGCCTTGCGTCGTCGAGCTCACCATTTCGCCATTCGTGACGGCCTCCTACACCGACGCAATTACGACGCCGATGGCCGGCAGTGGCTACTCGTGATACCCCGCAGTCTGCGGTCGGAGATATGTGAATCCTTCCATTCTGATCCACAATGCGCGCACTCTGGGGTATTCAAAACCTACCATCGCATTAGACAACGCTACTTCTGGCGCGGGATGTACCGCTACGTCCAGCAGTTCGTTCGCTCCTGTCTCGCTTGCCAACGCCGCAAACCGTCCGCACACATGTCACCAGCCGGTCTGCAACCGCTACCTTGCCCTGACCGTCCGTTTGGGCGCATAGGTATCGATTTGTACGGACCACTTCCTCTGACGTCCACTGGCAACCGCTGGGCCATCGTCGCCGTAGATCATTTAACGCGATACGCCGAAATCGCCGCTCTCCCTGCGGCTACTGCGCGTGATGTTGCGTCCTTCCTACTACATCGATTTATATTGCGCCACGGTCCACCCCAGGAGCTTCTCAGCGATCGAGGCCGTGTCTTCTTGTCAGAAGTCGTCGATGCCATTCTCACTGAGTGCCATTCTGTCCATCGCAAAACTACTGCTTCCCACCCGCAGACGAATGGTCTGACCGAACGCTTTAACCGCACCCTCGGCGACATGCTGTCGATGTACGTCGCCGCCAACCACACGAATTGGGATACCATACTGCCCTTCGTCACTTACGCCTACAACACCGCCCCTCAGAGCACGACTGGTTTTTCACCTTTCTTTTTGCTGTACGGAAGGCACCCGTCACACACCATCGACACGATACTCCCGTACACGCCGGATCCATCTGAGTGTACACCTATTTCCGAGACCGCCAGGCTTGCTGAAGAGTGTCGCGAGCTTGCCAAGACTTTTATGACGCATGAGCAAGAGCGGCAGAAGAGTATTCGTGATGGCTCCGCCACTTCTGAGCCCACCTTCCTTCCTGGTTCCCTTGTATGGCTCTCAATCCCGACCTCTGTAGCTGGCCTTTCTTCCAAACTACTCCCGAAATATGAAGGTCCCTACCGTGTGATCGAGCGCACGTCTCCGGTCAACTATCTTATCGAGCCAATTGAACAATCTTCGGACATGCGCCGCCGCGGGCGCGACATAGTCAACGTGGAGCGTCTGAAGGCTTACTATGACCCGCTCGTAGTGACAAGCTGTTAGGTCGCCAGGCGGCTCCCTCTTCGACCCCGGGGTAATTGTACAGAAGCCGCCGAACACTGAAGTGGGTCGAACTCTTATGTGCCTTCTAGTGGGTCTGCCCAAAGAGAACGCCGCTCGCGCGGAGACCCCGTGTTTTGGCCGTTACTGTCGCCATTGTGTAGACTCGCTGTGTGCCGGCTAATAAACGCCATAACAATATATATATATATATATATATATATATATATATATATATATATATATATATATATATATATATATATATATATATATATATATATATATATATATATATATATATATATATGTATATATATATATATATATATATATATATATATATATATATATATATATATATATAGTCTGCACGGAACAGTAGCGTTGCATCATCGGCGTCTTGCTGGAAGCCGTAAGCTTAACGTAGGATCAAGGGAGTGCTATCTAGCATGCGTAAAGTCAGGCTTACTTTAATCTGACGTGGATCATTGGTGAGCAAGCATGCGGAGCTTCAGCGTCGATCCTGGAGAAATCGAGGTATTGGCAGGTTGTGCTCTTCTGTATGGGCTGAACGGGCAGTCTAATCGGCCCTTTCATCACCGATATATCCACAGTGACTTGGCGGACAATATGCCCAACACATATGTGCGTCTCCGAGAAACTGGGTCTAGAAATTGCAACAAACCGCCAACAGGAAGCTCATGCGTGAAAACAAATTCCTTGGCAAGTCGTCTAAAAACCTCGTCCATGTGGCTGTCAAAGTTTTAAAAATGGTTAAAAGAGTCATGGACGTATCTAAAGATCTTCACCTTCGAATCGTGGATGACCTCAGCCGTTTCTCTCTCGAAATCCGTTAAAAATGCGGTACATAGGACAGGCGATGCACATCTCTGAATGTAAAACAGATGATCGCGACTCACGGGCGCCGAGCACAGATAAAACTCAAGCAACGTCATAAAGCTGTCAAAGGCGCCGTGAAAGTTTCTCCCGTTATTTACCTTCTCCCTTGAGGCCTCCTACTAGCCTATGGGTCTAATAACTTTTGTGAATTTACATGAACTGTATTGAAAACAACCTCAATAAAGGCTTGAAAGGCAATATACGCTATTGTGCTCAATACCGTTTCTAACTACTAAAGACAGCTGTGCGTCGATAGAAAACCTATTTCCAGCCTGTTAAAAACTGCGTAACACCATTTGACTTCTTGACAACAACAACAACAAAAAAAAGATCATCTACAACAAGCGCATTAAGATGCTTCAGTGAAACATTGCTTACATTTTGTTGCTACGATTCCCGTTCGCTAGCTAATAATACACCTGGATGGCACCTGAAACAAGTCGCTGATGTTCTGAGAATGAAGCTAGTTGCGAGTGACGCCTTTTCTGCTCCGTCTTCTTGATCAGGGCCATGACTGAGCGCGGTCTTCAGCGCATGTAATAAGGTGAGGAAAACACCCAGCGTGTGCCTTCTCGATACAAGAGCGCGAGGAAGAGACGTTTCCTTTGCGCGGCCCACTTCGGGCGCACATTTTTTTTTTCTTTACCTCTTGAGGAATTCTAGAGCGCCGAGGAAAACTGAAATCGAAAAGTGCGGTGTGTTGCGAGAGGAGTTTTCGCCGCGTTTCCTGGCGGGAAGCGAATCTAAAGATGCCAGCCCCTGAGAAGAAAAAACCACGGGCTGCTATCATGAATGATTCCGAGACGAGATGTGCACGGATCGCGAGCGTGGCGAAAATTGCACGACGGCCCAGCCTGGTTGACCGATCTGCGCCGAACGGAGCGTGTCACGGCGCATTGGCCTCGATCGGTTCACACGACAAGACTTGTGTGTGTGGTATACTGGACTTGTTTACGGAGGCCGTTTTCTGGCAATGGGGGTGCACACGCACCGTTTAGTGGCACATGTAACGTACTCGTGCAACGAGGACACTAGAGGCCATTAATAAAACAAGACCAATGGTAAATACCCATGGCGTTGTTTCTTTTTTTATATTCACTCATTTCAATAAAACTTTGAACATGTTTTCTCGTCGGTCACGTGTGCCAAGTTATACAACCGTAAGTAATTTACTTTTTAGAAAAAAAATTTTAATTGGTAACCGATTCTGGAATCACAGTTGTAAACGCGGGCCACTCTGTGCATGTGACGTAAGGGCTTAATTTAAAAAAAAAAAAAACCCTGCCTTTCCCAGCATACGGATGCACCGCACGCTTTCTTCTATGAGGTTACGATGACGCGAGTGCAGATCAGTTTTGTCAGCTGCATACAACGTATTAGTCGTCGTTGACATCGGGTCGTACAATATTAAGCGACATGGAGATCGATTCGGGGCACGTGATATTCTTCACGAGCCGGTGGGCCGAAATCAAAAAGCGTTGCTTTCGCGCTCAAATAGCAGCTGCAATTATCGCTGAACTTGTCGTTCAAACGAGCTGGTACAGCTTGATTCCGCGTCTGAAGGCATCGCCTATTTGCTTTTCACGCGTCAGAAGAGGCACAAGAGTTATGTTTACACCCTGGCTTGTCGGTTGGATGGATGGATGGATGGATCCGTCCGGCTGTGCCCTTTGGATCGGGCGGTTGCTCACACCACCTAGCCATAAAGTACTATCACTGTGCATTTAAGGATTAAATTTCACTCGCACCTCCATTGTAGACACCAATCAGTTAGCCTCCTCCTGGTTATTTCTGCCCGTTTAAGGTCTATTTTGCCTTCACTGTCCCTAAACCCTTTAAAAAATTCGGTGTCATTATTTTCCGACTATACGTCGGAGCCCCTTACAGAACATTATCAAATGTTCAGTCGTTTCCTCCTCCACTGCAGACGCACTACATAACGTGTCTGAGCCTTCGTATTTTGCTCGGTACGTCTTGGTCAGCAATACTCTCGTTCTGGCCTCGAACAGCAGAAAACTGCCCCGAGAATTATCGTAGATCTTTTCTTTTACAATTTCCTGCTTACAAGTTCGGTAGGACTCCAGTAATGATTTAGTAAGCATTCCCATCTTCCACGTGTCCCTCTAAGTTTCCTTCACCTTCTTTTTAACTGATGTTTCCTTTTGGCTTGATATTCTGCTGTTGTCTAAACACTTGCTTGACAGTTTTCGAGTTCGCTTCCTCCATTTAGTATCAACATTCTTCATGTACAAGTATACTTGTACATTCTTCATGTACAAGCGTTGGGCTAGGAAAGTTTTCAGCTATAGCTGAAAACTTCCCTAGCCCAACGCTCCTTTCCAATTCTTCTCAATCGCTCCTCAAATTCTATGTTGCTGCTAGCTTCCCTGCACTTAAACGATGTCAATCCCATGTCACCCTGTACCCCCTGGTTTGTGGTAATCCCGTGTACTCCCACAACAAGTCTACCTATGCCAAGTTGCTTGATTTCCAATCTTGCTTGAGCCTCTGATTTCATGTGCTAGATCGCATTGCCGAAAGTCAAACCTGGGACCGTGACACCTTTTTAAATTCCTCTCACAACGTCATACCTATTGTAGTAGCACAGTGCCCTATTTTTCATAACAGCTGCATTGCTGTTACCCTAAGCCATTACGTATATTTCGTGCTCCCTTAAGTACTCAGCCCCGTTGTTTATCCATACGCCCAATTATTTGTATTTGTCCACTATTTATAGCGTGACTTCCTGTATCTTATGTTCACTGCTGGTGGTGGGTTGTAGCGACATCACCTTGCAGATCTCGTAACTTCATCGGAGACGGATTTTCAGGAAGTCATTCCATACCCACCATGGAAGACGGAGCAGCTCCCTGTTTTGGTTCTCACTGATCGTTCATTGCTTAATTAAAGTTAGTGACGAGTGCCCGAGCATAATAAACCACCCTAGCTTTTACAGGAGTGTCGAAACTAATTGAAAACAGCATTATCTCAGCATGGTCGAAAATGTGCCGTAGTTTTCCTTCAACGTCCCAAAATCACTATATGATTATGAGAGACGCCGTTTATAGTGGAGGGCTCCGAAAATTTCGACCACCTGGGGTTCTTTAATGTGCACCCAAATCTGAGCACACGGGCCTACAACATTTCCGCCTCAATCGGAAATGCAGCCGCCGCAGCCGGGATTCGATCCCGCGACCTGCGGGTCAGCAGCCGAGTACCTTAGCCACTAGACCACCGCGGCGGGACGGAAGCCACTTCTCGTCGTTCTCTTTTACGTGCGAGTTTTTCCTCGTCTACCTGAGCGTTGCGTGCGTGGTGCGGTATCTGTTATGGACCGTTCGTTATGTTGTCTGGAAGCTCGTTGATATTGATGATGAATTAGCGATGAGTGATTCTTTATTTTTCATAGCCACTGTGCGTAGGTAGCGTTTGCGCCGCGCCCATGTAGCTGTCGTTTTAGCTGTCCCAGATAACTTGAGCGAAGACTAAAAACGAAAGGTACTTCAGAGGCTAGTTGAAGCAAACGTATAATATTCGCACTAGCTTATATTTATAATATTCGCACTAGACTTATATTTATTTAACCCCAAGCTAATTAATTATTTTACAGCGAAAGCTGTCATGAAATCACAACAGGGGTCACTTGCGCCGTAGTGTCAGCCGCCGCTGCCGCCGGTGTCTGTAACCGCTATCGCACGAAAGGAAAAAAAAAAACTTGGTAAATAACAAAAACACAGCGAGATTCGAACAAGAATCCGCTGCGTGCCAGCCCAGTATTCTCGCAGATCCACGGTGGTGCTTGAACCTCCGTTGCAAACTTTCCTTAGGCAGGCTTGATGTCGTAATCTCATTAGTATTAGTAACAAAAAAGTAAAAGAACAACCAGGCTTTGCCCAATGCGAATTGCCTAACGAGTGGGTCGTCCAAGTCTCCAACCCATTACAAAAGCTTGTTCCTGTTCACCTATTAGCTGTGGCGCATACCATTAGCTGTGGCGCATACCCACTTCAGGCATAATTCTTCATCCGTCATCAGCCGCTGCGCAAAACATTTGCACAAAATTCCTTCCAAATGCGCAGTGGATACCAAGCTTCTACGAAGAATGACGAAAGGTGGCGTAGTGAATGCTGACCTATACTACACAAATATTATGATTATTTATGGCGTACTGTTTACCCCATTTCGCTGTGATTGTGCAGCGCGTTCCGCGATGGCCTGGCGGTTTTAAATGATTTCTTTGCGTACTGCAAGCAATTTTTGCCATCTATCTATACGTCCGTCTCTCCCTCCCTCCCTCCCTCCATCCATCCATCCGTCCGTCCGTCCGTCCGTCCGTCCGTCCATCCATCCATCCATCCATCCATCCATCCATCCATCCATCCATCCATCCATCCATCCATCCATCCATCCATACATACATACATACATACATACATACATACATACATACATACATACATACATACATACATACATACATACATACATCGATCCATCCATCGATCCGTCCATCGATCCGTCCGTCCGTCCGTCCATCTCCTTACGTCTGTGTTCTCTGGTGATCACCCTCTTTAAAAGGGTCATGACGCCCAATTATCGACCACGATCTGTGTAGTGTGGGTTGGTCCTTGTGCGTTCACAAACACGCTGGCAAAGTTTCAACGCATTCGGTCGTGCCGGTAATTTATAATAGAGCCTCGCAGTGGTGGCCTGGTAGCTAAGGTATTATTACACAGCGCCTAAGTAGTTAATTAACTAAGATAAACGATTAAAATTATTAATATCCACTCAAGGGTCACGTGCGTTTCATTACATTGTAGCAACGCTTCCACTTCTGGCCGCACAATGTACTTCCGCGCTGACGTTCATATATCGAACTTGTCTAGCAGCATTTAAATAATCTGCGAGGTGATTTATTTCGGAGTCAAAAGAAAGAGCGCGAATGCCCGGCCACGGTGGTCTAGTGGCGCAACACGTCGGCTTATCGCTTCTGTTGTTGCTAATGCTCATCTTCTTGTTGGCATCCATTGCGCAAGTGCAAGCAGCTTTATATAAAAATCTGCAACTCTTCAACACATGTCTGTGCGCGTGCAACATTTGTACATATACTTAACGTCCTTTATTAACGTGTCGCTCAACATGAGCGCGCCTTTCCCGCGCATGCTTCGCATAACGCCAATTCCCGAAATACGTGGGATCTGCCGAATTTTTATATTACCCAACTTTTTAATAATTGGCCAAAAACCTAAAATGTGGACACTGAGCTGTAGTGAACTTTCAGTAGCCGCCGACTGAATTGCTTCCTGTGTGATACGTCTTACGCTGGCATTTTGTTCCGGGTTGTAATGAAAGCCTGCGAAATTTGAAAAGGAGCCACCGCAAATGCACTGCCCCGAAATCAAGCGGATTCGCCGCCTGGTGGCCACTGGCTGAAGCACGCCTAGTGTGGGTTGCTCTCTGCATCGTCTGCTAGCAACATAAGGTAATAATGTGCGCATACGTCATGCTCATCCTTGAAGGCCGGTTTGTCCCGTTAGTGCAAGTTTAAGTGCCTGTGCGTTTGTCTAGCACGATCTACCCGGACATTTGGTCTTTCTCGGCTGTGTATGCGCTGCAATAAGATCAGTTCGTGCCGAGACGCTGTGTATCGTTCCCGTGTTGGCCAGGATCGTTTTGGTGCCGCTTCGTAGTTGAAGCACGTCGTAAGGCGCCCTTGGCGTCAGGAGGAATATTCGATATCGTGTGAGTGCATCGTTTGAGTGACTTAGAATAAGAGAAATTTTCCTTGTTGTTAGGTGTCTAACTGCGGCGCTGTGGCTTATCGGTTATGCGATAAGCTTTGTGTTTGAGATGTCATTTTATTGTAAGCTCGTGGTCCCACTACAGCGAAATATTTCTGTCAAATTCTGACTCTTCGGCACTTGAAAAGAACAGAAAATGCAACGGCACAGAGGTGATTAAACTTGAGTCACCGTGCGCTATTTGAAAATTATGTGAAGTTTATACAGACACCTACGTGCTCAGATTTAAGTTTCCTTAAAAAATCCAGATGGCCAAAATTAATCCAGATGACGTGATTGGTGGTTATGTCGTATAATATCACGAAAACGTACGTCATTTTTTTAAAATATACACATTATCTTGAGCGCTTTTTTGGCGTTGTTGTGGACTGATGCAAGGAGCGGAGACTGTTCGCTTGATATATATATATATATATATATATATATATATATATATATATATATATATATATATATATATTCTTTTGTTTTATCAAATATTCGAAACTGTGTTGCGTCACTGATTTGCAGATAATGGAATAAAGCTATGTGCTGAACTGTTACCTTTTTATACTGTTTTTGTAGTAAGAACAGGCGTGCTGAAGCACTGTCAACTACGTGGATTTCCCGAATAAGCTTATCGACTGTCCTATGTTCATTTCGCGAAGAACTGAATAAGGAAAAATGATGGGAATGCGTGTTCGGGGTCATTTTAGCTCATCGTTCAAGAATATGGGATTTCTTTCTCTTTTCATTTTTTAGTTCGAAGACTGGCGTGCATGAAGCAAACAATGAATAAGTCGCACTAGCTGCTGCAGTGCGTACTAAGCGGCACACAAGGTCAATGCCTACAAATAAAGAAATACTAGAAAATTGGCATAGAGCAAAAACTCAGTCGCCAAACGCGAACATTCCTTTCATTGGCCGATTGCGTTTCTCACACAAGTAATAGTGTAATTGAGCGAGCTTCGTGCAACCATTCTGCAGTGGACAACATACATATTATGAGTAAGCAGTCGTTGACTCATTTTATTAGCCGATAATGGGCTAACACTGCTCACAAAAAAAAAAGTACCGTTGCGTATGCGCGTCGGTGGCCCCCTATCTACGCTAACGCAGTGGCAGTGCTGCCACCTGTAGCCGGATCTCGGGCCGAATAGTGCTGCTCTCAAGAGTGCCACCGGTGCACAAGGTCGTCTGTGGCATGGCCTCCGAGATTGCGCGCTGACGGGTTTCTTTACGGCCCTCCCAATCGCCGTGCTCCCTAGAAAGAAGAAAGGAAAGAAAGAAAAGGCGCGCTCGGCTGTCGTGAGAGGGCGCGCTGACTGAAGGTTTAAAAGATTGCGAACAGCGCTTTACTGCTCGAAGCACGACCGGCTTTATAAGCCGGTCGTGGCTCGAAGCGAGGTCGGGTTGGCTTAGAACACGTAGTCATAAAGCGAGATTCAATGAAGAACGTTATAGTACATGCTGTGGGGGAGCTAAGGAAACGCGGTGGAACCTTCTCTGATTGAATGCGATGATATCCACCCGGGTATGCGTGTGGATACAAGCCTGCTTGAGGCTTTGGGTTTTAGAGACAAACACAGAAAGCTGAACATGGTCCAGCCGAATCGAGCTCGTGGTTTTGTTTTGGCTGCTTGAGGAAGCAGGTAATATTTGTGCGTCCATTGAAAATGTAAACAAACCATATCGGCTGGTGGTTCGATTCTTGTTTTTGGGAAGGAAATCAAGGAGCGACTGGATGCCGTCTATGGTGAGTCTTCTCCTTCGAAGGTAACCGTCAAAAAATTGCTTCAACAAGTTTAGGTATGGTCGCATGTTGATTTTTTATGAGCTTTGCTCAGGGGCCCCGCAAATGGCTACCACGGCCCATAGCGGGGCAAAAATCCGCGACCTCCTATACTGGCACACCGCCGACTGAAGGTGCGCGAGATAGCTGAGCGGCACCTCAAAAGACCACGTGGGTCATGGAATTTGGGCATGAGAAATCTGCCGGTGGCGCGTTTGCTCACTCTGGACAACAAGCGCGTCCGTGAGACGATTTCAGAGCAGTATTTGAAGTACTTTAAGCGTATTTAGAGGGAGTTCCTGCGCCATTTAGTGACCGTCGATGAAACATTGATCCACTAGTACACACCAGAGACCAAAGAACAGTCGAAACATTGGACGGTACCCAGAGAACCTGCTTCGAAGGAGGCGAAGACCGTCGCATCGGCCGGAAAGGTGATGACCGCAATTTTCTGTGATTCTCTAGGTATGATCTTCGTTGACTACCTTGAGAAGGGCGAAATAGTGACAGGACTCTACTACGCCGACTTACGGCACCAATTCGATGTCGCATTGGGAAAAAAAAACTGCCACTTTTGGTGAAAAAAAAAAAAAAGCTGCCCTTTCACTATGACAACGCGGCACCTCGCACCTTTGCTGTCGCCATGGCTAAGTTGGCCCGACTGGGCTATGAAGTGGTGCCCCATACAGCGTATTCTTCAGATTTGGCTTCTAGTAATTTCTTGTTGCTTACCAACTTGAAAAAGTCACTCGCCGGACAAATATTTCAGTCGCACGAAGTAGTTATCGCCGCCACTGAATCATATATATTTTGCAGCGCAGGAGAAAACGCATTTTCGAAGTTTAACTATCGTTGGGTCAAGTGTGTATAGAGTTGAAAAGGGACTATGTTGATAAATGGATCGGCACCATTCCAAATTTTTTTGTTTTTCTTTTGAAGGCTAAGTACTTATCGGGGCACTTTTGTATACACTTACTCGGAGCAGCTGGTTTATTAAACCGCCGAACGCACAGAGGTGTGGCCTTGAAGGTGCGCTGGTCACATGCGTATCTGTCCAGTAACTGGTGCCCTCTTCATCGTGGCATCATTGGTGATCAGTCGTTTCCGATATAGCGATCTGTTTTATCGAAGTGACTTCTCATGTCACGTTTCCGTAGAGAACACAGAGGCGACGACAAAAACACATTTACTTAGGCCCGGCTACCACTGCAGCGGCGAGGCAAGCCCGATACCCGAGCGTCATGGCGCCCAGTCCAATAATTGTTCTCTCTCTCTCTTTGTTTGCCTGCGCCCACATACTCTCCAGCCCGCAAACTTCGAGGCATATGTGTGTTTCCAGCTTATGCGGATCTCCTGCCCCGCCGCGGTGGTCTAGTGGCTAAGGTACTCGGCTGCTGACGCGCAGGTCGCGCGATCGAATCCCAGCTGCGGCGGCCGCATTCGATGAAGGCGAAACTGCTGGATTGTATGTAAAGAACGCCAGGTGGTCGAAATTTCCGAAGCCCTCCACTACGGCGTCTCTCATAATCTTATGGCGGTTTTGGGACGTTTAAACCCCGCACATCAATCAATCCATTTAGTGAAACGGCAAAAAGACACAAAAAGACGCACAGCATCAAGACAAGCGGAAACAACTGTACGTTTAGTTAAATGTGTAATCAAACTTTTGTTTTTTTTTTATTTGCTGAGAATGAGGTGAGTTGCTAGGAAGAATTCCCATCCTTGGTGTTCGTTGTGCACCTTATTACAACAACACTTACTGAAATATAGTCTGCGTGCATACCGTTCTTACATGCCTATTATTTTAATGAATACTTCATCCAAGGTGTTCTTTTTTTTTTTACTAACTTTGATACTACTACACTTCATAACCGTATGTCATACAACTCTGCACTAGATATTGTGTCAGTACCAGGAGTACTTTTAATGCCACTCAGCTTTAAAACTAAGTCCTTCACCGGTCCAGATGACATACCTAACCAAAGTGGGTGATTCATGATCGATGTATACAGCGCGGTATAGCAGACCGTGCTTGTCCTCGTCTGTTAGGCGCCCGAGTTCTCTACCGTGCAACGCAGATCGGTCTTACCCAACGTTTTTTTTATTTTTTAAGGTATGTACTAGCATAAGCGTCTTTAATAAAAACTCGCACGTTTCAAGTGTTTTTGTCTTCAGCTATACGCTGCCCAGTACGGTACGCCCAGCTTTCGGTACGTGTTGTGCCTGCATAGAAAAAAAAAAAGGCGATGCCACACTAGTTGTAAATTATCGCCATTTATCACTAACTTTGTCGTGTTGCATAATGCTTGAACATGTAATAGTTAATGGAATTGACAAGTTCATAGGTGATAACTACGTACTTTGTTTCTTCATTTATGGTTTTCGCAAAGGTTTCTCCACAATCAACAACACTTGTTCTTAAGTTCGTCAGGGTTCTTGATGGATCTGATCAGGTTGATGTGATATTTATATACATTTCAAGAAAACGTTCTATCTTGTGTCTCGTGTGAAGCTTATTAATAAATTAGAATCAATTAGCCTCCCAGAAGAAGAATGTGTTTATTGAGAAGGAAGAGGAGAGGTCGGCCTGGAAAGCGGGTTTCTCGCCTGCTACTCCTCAAAGGGGTTAAAGGAAGAGGGGACGAAAGAAAAAGAGTGCATGATGAGGGGTGATTGTGATATAGCACAATCAGTCACACTCACTGCACACGATGTCTTGTTCGGTGTAGGGCACGTACAAAAGTCTCTACATTAGCAGATGCTCTAAAGACGGGAATCTAAATTTGTCTTGCTTAGAAATGCCAGCAGGCCCTTTAAGCTGCGTTGGGTGTGATCCGCACGTTCCCAAGCACCCAAAATCTTCTCTTTCGGCAGTCTAGGTGAACTGTGAGGTGCGATTGTCTTTCGACCGCGTATTGCGGGCACACGCACAGGATGCGAGTAATAGTGTCTGGCGTGTGACACAAATTGCAGTTACGATTTTGCTCCTGTGCAATCTTGCATTCGTACCGTCGCGTATATGCAGTCCATGTAGTAGCGTTTCCTGGTCTCTCCTTAGTCGGAACTGAAGGCGCGCTCGTGGTGACAATCCGAATCATATACCTTTAGGCGTTGATGTCATATCGGGAAAAGTGAATTCATATCACTTCGCCGCTAGTGCGCGCCATTTTCGCTTCTGCGCCAGCTTGTTCATTCAGTGAATGGGAATCAATTGCAACGCAACGGTATGTCCCGATTGAAGTGCCTCATTCAACATATTCATTATGCCACACACCGGAGTACTGCAGGCAGTGTCTTGCTTCATGTAGTTTCTAATTAGCTCAAGTGCCGGCTCGGAGTCGCAAAATAATGTCCATTTCGATGTACTCTGCTGTAAAATGTAGCAGGGAGCTTGTCGGATGCTGGTCCGCTCAGCGGCAGTAGATGATGCCTGGTGTGCACTTTTGAAGCGTTGCATGATTCCCATGTGAGGCACAGTAAATTATTATTATTATTATTATTATTATTATTATTATTATTATTATTATTATTATTATTATTATTATTATTATTATTATTATTTGATTTGCATACACAAGGACACAGAGGAAAGAGGGAGAGAGCATGCAACCTGGCAACTGCCACTTTGAGGGACACAACGCCTGCTCACTCTTTCAGGAGGAGGGAACGAACAGAGGAAACAAAGAATAGAGGGAAGAAAGAGAAAAGAAGATGAGGGATGAAAAAAGAAAATGACGAAGACTTCGACGAGTATGAGTAAAAAACACAAATGAAAATATTAAAAATAAAAAGGAAAAAAAGAAGAAAAAAGAGACCGTCTATAAACGGGTGGCCAGGTTCGTTTGGTTCATAAATGTAAGGAGAGCTCGGTGGACCTGGTCGCGTTGGGAAGCACTACCACTCGGAAAGAGGTAGTCGTCTAGGGTCACGCACTTTAGTCCTAGGAATTTATACTCCTTAATCAGCAAATACCGCTGCGTAGAAAATGTGGGACAGTGCACTACGAGGTGCGCAAGTGAAAGCTGCTGCTGAGAAGGTCTGCGTGACAGAGCCATAAGCAAAAATGTAAAGATTACATATGTACTCTTTTGATGCATGCAGCCGTCACGTCGGGTTAACGTCCATTGTGGTTAGGTGCCAGGCGATGAAGTTTATTTATGTAGCAGTGCCCAGGGCCAGCATCATCGCGAGCATAAGCGCTTTATATCAGCTTCTGGGGTTGCTAATACGCGTGTTCCAGTTGACATCGTTGTGCAATTGCAAACAACTGGTTATATGAATATCTCCAACTCTTCAACATATGCCTGTGCGTGCAGCATTTGTACATATATTTAGCGTCATTACATGACGCGTCGCTCAATAAAAAAAAAATGGCAACATGGTCACCTTTTCTCCGCCTGCTTCGCATAACGTCGATTCCCAGTTACGTCGGATCTGTCGAATTTTTTTCACATTCATCTAACGGCAATTTTTAGAACGTGTAACAGTTTGACCTTACTGTCATTCATTCGCTATCTTTATACCTTCGCTAATTGGTTATTCCGCGTTTTCTGGTCAACGACTTCTTAAAATTGTTTTGTTTCTTCATGTTTTCATGTGTATATGTGTAAATACGTATGAATTCTCTTCACAACGTGGCCTTAATTCGAAGTATGTTAGAACTTTGCATTTATTTGACTCTGTTGCTACTTTGTGGCTATCTTTATTTGTTTGTTTTTGCTCTATTTATTGGTGCTATTTTTTCTGCGATATGTATTTGTAACACTTCCTAATGTGTGTCCGCGTTTTGCGTTGTATCACTTTTTTTTTTCATTCGATTCCTGCCTAAGCCCATTTCCGGGCCTGCAGTATTGAGTAAATAAATAAATAAACAAGTAAATAAATAAATAAATAAATAAATAAAATTCAGAAGTTGCTTGAAAACGCGCACGAAGCTGCAAGAACAGCGTCTTTAAGACAATGCGTCGTTTGAATTACCCTAAGTCTGATTAAGACGAACTCAAACTTGCCACGACAAAGGTCACGTAGGAAGTGCGAATCATTAGTTGCTCAAAGCTGTAGTTTCGTACATTGCGCTACCAAACGTATGCCACTTCGGCCTGTCGAATATCCAGCGTCAAAGCCCAACAGGACCACTTCTGCAGAGCGGCATAGCGTGTGCACTCTCACCTTGGGTAACTTCGAGAGCTTTCGTTGCGTGCTCGTCCCAGAACGTTTTTTGGCTGCAGTGGTGACTTTGTCTCCTGACGTCGCACGCTTGGCCGGTGACTTCCTTCACATTTTCAATGTACGCGGGCACTACTTTTCTGCTTGTGTCAGTGTTACTGTAAGAAAGCGCTTCGACGGTTTTCTTCACATTTTTTTTAATCGCCTTGTTATGTTACCCCTTGTGTTATTACTTTGAGAAAGGAACGCAAGGATATCTTTAAACAAATAAGCAACGCAGGCGACGAGCGGCAATCGAACGTGGTTCTGGATTTCATTGTTTTTCCTTTTGTTGTTTATGACACCCGTTATTTCGTTGATGCATTATTACGCGATGAAAGTACTGCGCAAAAGAAAGTGCTGTACATAACGAAGGCAGCTTAGCCTCGTCCCGTTTATTGTCTGAAAGTATTATTTTCTGAAAGTATTATTTTCTGCTCTCAAATCGTTCACCTGCGGACGTTTCGCATGGATGTAGCACACTCCGAAGAGTTGCCACAGCAGGATGTTGTTTCCGATTGTATGTGTTGCCCCTCGAAATGTGCCCTTGACGAGACGTCGGCTGCAGTGACGACGCTTTTTATTCGACGACTTCTTAACAGTGCAATAAGCCGCCATCGCTTCCTGAACTTGCTATCCGAGTGCGTAACCATGGTAACAAATTATGGTATATAACCCCAGTCCTCTATTTTTTTTTCTTCTTCAGATTGCCAACTTCTGCGCCGCTTTCCTCGACGGCACAAAGTGACCGCAACCAGCGAAGGTGAGTCTGTAGGAGACCGGATGTTGCGTAACTCCCGTTTTCGAGGAAACGTTTAGCCTGTGCAAGGCGCGGAAAATGAAGTTGCTTCTTTACGGCGCCGCTGAAATCTGTAGTAATTAGCTGCGCCTCAGGGGCAGGTCGGGGACCTTTAAGAATGTGACCCGAGGTGATATTTGCTGAACGTGATTTTGCATATCGTGTCGATATTGGCATCTGTTATCTCCAGGTAACCGCATAATGAAAGCGAAAATAATCGTGGGAAAAATGTCTTCCACTGATCGACTGGCGAGCCACTGACAAGCCAGCATTTGTGTTTGTTTTACTGCCCGCGTGTGCGTTAGACTACACAATGCGTTAAGGTCAGGGAAAGCATAGAGGCCAATAATTGTTATCCCTAACTGACGCTGATAACGGCGCTAACGGAAATGAATGAAAGTAAGCGAAATGAATGTCGCCCTCTCCATCGGTTACTTGATTTCACTTGCACCTAATTCATATATGCGAATGAAGTTTGGCAGTATGTGTGTGAAATGAAGACTCGGACGACATTGATGAATGGCAATATTTTTGTAGCTCTTGGTGCGCTTTCAACAGGGATTGGCATGTGTGCTTTCGCGCTTACGCTTTGACGTATGTACGTCCGGTGCTTATATTAAAACTGTGGATACGAGGCATCAGCCAGTTCTAGAAATCACGTGGCCGACATCGAAGCTGCAAGCACGTTTGTTGCAGCGCTCGACTTGAAGGTCGCGGGGCCGAATCCCGCCAGACGCAATTCGATGGAGGCGAAAATGCGGGCCTCGTGTCCACCCCTTAATGCCTGAATTATGAAACTGCCGAACAAAATGAAGATGTGTTTTCATTTTTAAACTTTAAGTAGCAGCACCTAAATTCTGCACCTAAATTATCTAAAACGCAACTTTAATGCATACTTTTATATACGTCGCGAATTCTGCAACTACCACAGAATCGAGGACCTTGCTACGAAAAAAAACGCAATTCAGAACTATACGTAACATGCCTTGTGCCCCTTCTTGGGGGTGTACACAGCAAATAAACAAAATTGCTCAAGATAGAACTAGCCAAGCGAGAAAGGACGAAGTAGAGAGAGCTGGGTCGCGCGCTTTGCGGAGTCGTCAACTACAAAACAATTGGTGCTATCGCATCAAATACCTTAGACAAGGCATTGCTACATTTTTCATACCGAAAGCTACGTTCCCCGTGCGTACATGGCAGCTGGTATTAAAGGGGGCACGCTTTTCGTGACTTACGCGTGCTAGACGGTTTTCGGCTTGTCGAGAATTCGTGACACTCGGCAGTAAAGGGTTAAGGAACCACAGGTTGTTAAAATTTCTGGAACCATCCACCGCGGCATCCATAATTTCGTATTTTGGGGACGTAAAATTCCAAAAGTTATAATCAATTTTTTACGAAGCCTTTCAAGAAATACTTGGTGCTGGTTAAATAAAGGTCCCCTTAAGGACACCGTGTGAAATGCGCACACTTCAAATGTGGCCGTTTCGCTTTCAAGGAACCGTTACGGACGAGGTGAGGGGCGCAATGCCTGGCTGTCCACCTTCTTTTGGGGAAGGAGCGGGAGAGAGAAAAGCTCGGTGATGGAGACTGACGAAGCTGCGGGCAAAGAACTTGGCCAATTAATTGAATGAAAGAATGGCGAGGATTCCCTCCTCCCTATAGGCTGTTGTTGTGCGGGAGTGTACATAGCGGCCGTATATAGGATTTATGCGGCACCCACGTACGACGACCATATACGCTATGAAAGGAAGAGCTGGCCGTTACTTACACGTTATTTCTCATTGGAAACTGCAATGTTTTGCCTTTATTACTCTTGCCTCCATCTGTTGTCGACGCTTTTGTGCACCCATTCTCACGTATTTCATTGAATGTGGCGAAATGAATGCCGACAAGGTTATAAATTGTAAATGCTTTCTCAACAAGCAATAGACTATTTTACCCCAACTTGAGCTGGTTTTCTTGATTGTCTATACTACAATGTGAATTAATAAGGCCGTGAAACATCTTATTCACCAACACACAACCGTTTTTATGCGTACGAGTCTATTGTAATACTGTTCGATTAGTTGTTGAAGATGCAAGTTGTTAAAGGTATCCTTAAAATAGTCCACGCGAGGTGCCCTCTGTTTGGCCTAATTGTGAGCGAGCGCAGTTTAGCCGATGCCCACCGGGGGGAAGGAGGGCATTTATACGGCGGAGCAACGCCCTTGACCTTCAAGTGACATCCCGTTTTTACGTTCGGTGCGCGCACTGTTTGGAAAACGCAGCCGCCGCAGCCGGGATTCGATCCAGCGAAAACGCTGAAACAGCTTCGTTTGCCTTGTGCGCAATCCGGGGCGAGTTCGTGTCGCGGCGAGCTGGTTTGCGCAGGATATGCGACGGGCTGGTTTCCTTTACAGTGCATTCATGTCGTGCGTTATACAGACACCAGTGGCGTTCCGTGCTTCGCGATCATTTTCCTGTTTCGAAAATTGACGTCACGTACAGCATCCGCTGTTGCAACTCGTTGTGTCACCTAAACATATGCAATTCAAGGGCGATGGAGTGTGCGTAGCTATACATACAACGCAGTGAACAAAGTGGAAGACAGTGCTCGCGCAAATGTTGGTCGTAGTTGCCGTCTTTGTTGTTTACTATACCTGCCCTTGTTTTTTTCCTTCGAGGGACACATCGAGAGGGCTCCTTTAAGCCGAGTGAAATTGTGACAATGGCGATGGAAGAGGATGCACGAGTGACGTGTTCTGGGAAGTCACTTAAAGCGCCCCAAGTTCGGAGTATCGATGCATACGCAGTAGTTCTCGTGTACTTTATCGATGTAACGCTTCTGCAGTGGGAAAATATAAACTAGAACTTTGAGAACTGTAGGTACAACCTCATGAAGAAGGCGCACATAATAAACATTTTCAAGCATGCCGATTTCCTGCGAGAAAAAGAGAGAGTTGATGCTTTAATTAGAAGGTATACACAGCCGGCGTTAATAAATCGCTGGCTTGCGGCATTGCGTGAGGAAAGGAAGAGAAAGACGTGGGCTGAGAGGCGCGCGAAAAAGTTTAGGTAAGAAATTGTAAAATGGCCGAAAAGTCGTCTTGGAAAGCTGACCGCTGCAGCCAAATATGTAAATAGAAATTTCACCGCACGCCTTCGTTGCTTGAAGCGCAGCATAAATACCGCAGGGAAACCATAAAGTTACTTGTGCGATCGTGTGTTCAGTACGCATTCCATGCACCGAATTCGACGGCAAGAAGTGCTCGCCAGCCAGCCGCATCCACGAGAGCGCCCGCTAACGATTGCAGAAATATCTTTTCTGGATGCCGGCAAAAGGTATATACTCCGCGGTCTGACCGACGGGTTGTACGAACCTTCCCGATCGCAACGTTTTTGTCCAGCAAGCACGGAGACAGCGATGAATTGATACATGATCATCGGCGCACAGCTGCCTCCTTATGGGATCCGTTCAACGCCGGGGAAGTTATCGGAGCTCACATTTCAAGCTCTGTAGCGTATCGCGGGAGCCCGTACAGTGTCCCCCCGTGGTGGTCTAGTGGCTAAGGTACTCGGCTGCTGGCCCGCAGGTCGCGGGATCTAATCCCGGCTGCGGCGGCTGCATTTTCGATGGAGGCGAAAATGCCCGTGTTAAAAAAGGTCCGTGTGAAAAAATGCCAGGTGGTCGAAATTGCCGGAGCCCTCCACTACGGTGTGTCTCATAATCATTCATATGGGGGTTTGGGATGTTCAACTCCACTTATCAATCAATCAAAGCAGCCCGAACAGTGGTGGGCCAGAAAGGAGGACTGCAGTGATTTCTTGTCGACGGGGAAGAGGCGCCACAAGTTGGCGATAATGCATGCCCTTCGTGTACGCACGCGCAGTTGCGTTGCTTTATCGCGTTTCGATTTCGAGCGTGTTGCGGTCACTGCAGCCGTTCCCCGCACGGCTGTGTGACGCTGCGAGGAAGCCGCGGTAGGACACGAGCTCGGCCTTCTGACTCGCAGTGGGGCGAGTGCCCAGGTTTCTCGCTTCACGTGCCGCACGAGATGCGCGTGAAGTGCCTCGGTTGTGACTACGCTACTCGAGAGAGCTAGGAACTTATGCTCTAATGACACCGAGCGAAAGAAAGAGGAGGCCCGCGTGATTGCTGACCTCAGAAAAAACGGATAGCCAAAAAACTTCATTTGAGCCGCCACCCGCCGCGCAGAGCAACAGAGGATACGAAAACACCAATCAACCTCAATCGATCTCTCCCTCATTGTCAACAGTGTGACGTCGTTGCGGGCACCCCGCCCACCATACCCTCTCTCGGAGCAGGTGCTAGTTGGCAAGAAAGTTCCGCTGGTGGCATCTTTCTGCATATCAGAGCGGCGTGTCTGCATTCCTTCGGCAGAAAAAGCCACAGCTTTTGAAAGAATGGGGTCGCCGAAGGGTCACTACTCATACATAATGTGGAAATTTGCTCGTCGTAGATGGATGGACGGCGAAACTTTATTTACAATACTGAGAAACACGACTAGCACGTAGTGGGCTTCACCCACGTAGATGGCTGCAGCCATAAAAACATCCGATCTTTTTCGAAAGCGAACGTTTTGAATGTGCGCGGTGACTGGCACTGAGATACTTGCATGACATGTATGTAAACTTATTCAATTTCCATCGTGGCATGTGCAAAAACGTAACCAGCAATAAACGAAGCCGCAAGTACAATTCGCCGCCCGCAAGTACGAAGACTAGGCAAATGTGTGTACTACCCATTATTCCCACGGTCGCTGAGCGATCGCAGCGCCAGAGTGCCCTCTAGTTAACGTTGGGAAACTCTATGGTTTCTAGCACAGGCCGCCACGTGTGTTCTCTTCTCCGAAATAAACAGCCAGCCAGCGTGGCAAATATTTCATTACGCACTTTACTACACACACATTGATTGATTGACTTGTGGGGTTTAACGTCCCAAAACCACCATATGATTATGAGAGACGACATAGTGGAGGGCTCCGGAAATTTCGACCACCTGGGGTTCTTTAACGTGCACACAAATCTGAGCACACGGGCCTACAACATTTCCGCCTCCATCGTAAATGCAGCTGCCGCAGCCGAGATTCGATCCCGCGACCTGCAGATCAGCAGCCGAATACCTTAGCCACTAGACCACCGCGGCGGGGCATACCACACACCCAGACGTTCTCTTACACATACCACAGCTAATGTAGCCACTGTGAGATAAAGACTAAGCTTTAAAAAAAAAAAAACTTGCCCCAAACACCGAGCGACTGCACCCCACTCAGCCACCGGCGGGAATGTTTTGCCAACCACGGCCTTCGCACGTGCACCGGTGACGTCATGCTGAGCCCCCGAAACGCGTACCGGGAACCAGCGAGATGTTAGCGCGGATTTTCAGGAAGGGTGGTGGTAGTGGTTAGAAGATGAGAAAAGGCACCTAATTTCTGCAACCTGGTCGGGAGCACGGCGCAGTGCCTTTTCAGGAAGGAAGGGGTTCGCATCGCGCACGTGCCTTCGTGTACGCTGGGCCGCCTCCTCCCCCGCCCGAAAGACCGGCCAACAATGGACAGGCGCCCCAGTGTCGTTTGCAAAATTCCGTGTGCCGAGTGCCCCGCGTCGTATATCGGCGAGACGAAAACCCTACCGGAACGACTGAAGCAACACGTCAACGATGTGCGGAAGTTCTACAAAGAGCGCAGCGCAGTCGCCGAACATGCTGAGACGCTGGATCACAAAATAAATTTTGAAGCGACGGCCATCCTTGAAAGCGAGCCGAACTGGAGGAGAAGGTTGTTACTCGAGTCGTGGCACATACAGAGGACAGCCCATAAGATCAACCGCTCTCTTGGAACCCTTCCCCCAGTGTATTCACACGGACTGCGCTCCACGGCAAAATGAGAGAGAGAGAGGAGGATCATTAGCCACCCCGCGAGTGCTTTGAAGGCGACCTGCTAGGTAGCCTCCGCAGTCACCCCTGAGAAGGAACCAAGTCGGTTCCAAAACGTCGGGTTTCTTCGAAACTTTTTGTTTGAGTCTAAAATCATCTCCCAGTTTCATACCCAACCAGACAGACTTCTGTCGAATGTTTACTTTCAAGGCTTACCCTTACTTTGACGTGAGTGCGTGGCTGCCGGCATCTTTTGCGCCATCTGTGTGCAGTCACAATGCGTCTTTCCTCGAAGGGTGACGAGATACCTGAAGGAACAGCGGAACACTAAGCGGTATTCTCTTCATGTCCCCTTCCGTTGCTCTGTTTCACTTGCCGTTTTTTTCTTTTTCTCTTCTGTCTTTCTCTCTGTTTATTTTTTTCTCCTATTAATTTTTTTCTTCCATGCTAATTCTTTTACTCTTTTTGTCTGCCCTTTTTTTTGACTATTGACTCTATAAGTCCTCTGTATAGCCGCATGTTCAACACATGGTGCTGAGTTTTCGTAATCTAAAACAATGAATTAACACACGATACGCTATATTTTGACTATGTGGTGTTCTTTAACGTGCTATCAAATCCAAGTGCATGCGTCTCTGCAGCATTTCGCCTCCATCCACATGCGGCCGCCGCAGCAGGATTTGTGCGTAATCTTCGCAGCACGGTGTCAAACAATCGACGAAACATTGCAGGCGACTTGCGCTCAGCGGTCATAAGTCGTTTGCGACTTAGACCCGATCACACCAGAACGAAAACAAAAATAATAATATTAATAAAGAGTACGTGGCAGCATGGCTGCACGAATTGTCGCCGGACAACGTCGCTATTGATGCTATTTTGCCGTTGCTGTTGCTACGGTTATCTGACAATTAGTAATAGTAAAAGAAACAAGGAGGACTAAAAAAGGAAAGCAGTTGTAACTAAAACAAAAAAAAAACCGTACTGTTTCAAACATTCGTGGTGAATAAGTTGAGATTCACGATGCAGGTGGTACTTGTAGTAGCTGTGACAATTAGGCACGAGGTATCATAAACTTGCCTGTTTGGGTAAGGCAATAAAAAAATCAATGCGTATTGAAAATTCTTTGAAATGGCTCGTTAGAGGGGGGGGGGCGTTTATAATAAAAACAAATATTTGAGATGATGTTAGGATTCGTTGTTAAAATCTTTAAGATGGCTCCTAATTCTCATTATTACTAAGCTAACTCAATTTCGACATTTTACCAAGCAGTAAGCAGAATGTTTGTTGTGGGCGTGAATATATAAACTCAAATCACGCCCACATATTTGTTTCTCAAATCACCTTGGCAGAAGAGTAAGCTCAAGAGAATATAAATGTGTAAGTATTAGCAAAAATTAAGCAGATAAATAAATGGAAGGATAAAACAGAGGGTTTATTTTAACAGCACTTTACGAAAGGCATATTGCATTAACTAGAACAAAACAAATAACGCCAGGCCTGCGCGGTAGGCGCAGCACAGTCACAGCGAAAGCTACAAGAGCGGCCTTTCAGAGACTTTTCAAAACATTCATTGGGCAACTACTGCAAGCACACTTGCTTGATGACCACTAGGGCATTAATAATAAACTTTTGGGTAGTAGGCCGGCATTCGCTATGTTATTTTTTGTCATTCTTCTGAGAAGCGTGGTATCCGCTAAACACTTTAAGGGAAATTTGTGCCAATTGTGCATGCAGTGGCTGACGACGAGGAGGAATTATGGCTGAAGTGGGTATGCGCCACAGTTAATAGGGGAACAAGAAAAGCTTTTGTGATGGTTTCGAGCATTGGATGGCCCACTCGTTACTCTGTTCGCATTGGGCGACGACTTGTTCTTTCGCTGTTGTAAAACACTTTATAAGTCGAATTAACGCGATTTCTTTCCCGACATCAGGCCTGTCTAAGGCAAGTTTGGCAGCAAGTCACAAGCACCGGTGTAACTCGGTGGTATAATATTGGGCTGGCACCCAGTGGACCCGGGTTCAAGCCTCACTGTGTCATTGGTGCAAGGTTTTATCTAATTTCGCGCAATGTAGTTACGGACACCGGTGGCGGCGGTGGACAACGGCGCGTGACCCGAAAAGTGATCTTATTACAGCTTTTGCTGTAAAAAAAAAAAAAACAGTTCAGAGCACTAGGAGATCTGAAAAAGCAGTTGTGCTAACAATGATACGTTTTCAAGAGCTCTGTGAATGGAAACAGCAAGAAGAAGGTGGCATAGTACGCCAAGATATCGTCTGATAGGTATAAGCGCTCGTTCTATCAGACACAAGATCAGTACCGGCGGTGCTGTATGTAATTCCACGCCGGAGAGCGACATCTGAATATGTGAGATCATCGCCGCACGCATTGTGGTACGCGGCGCTTGCAAGGGGCTTAGCGTAAGTTTCAAGGCTCCAGGTTCTGACACAACTAAAAAGGTAAGAAATCTCGAAAACAAGAGGCACGTGGGCAAGCACACCAATCTAGTTTTTGTAGAGATCGCACGAGCTCTGTCGTGTTGCTCAGCTTTACCGAAAAAGACGCCCACACCTCATCGCCTGCCCACATGGAGTCGGGTGGAAATATAATATTGTGGCACTGCCCTCAGTTTTATTCAGGTGGCTGTTCAGCCAGCTATTATGTATAGCGTCGCTACCGGAGTATTTCGTATCTTAAAATACACGATACATTATCGAGTCTAACGGAAATAAAGGTATAGGTACTCGTCTCGTGACACGTATCGTGGTACAGATGCTCAAAGAGTATCCAAGGTAGTATCTCAGGTACATGTACCCTCGATACTGGCCAGCCCTGATTATTGCATCGCCGCTGTTAAAGGTGCCTACAGATCCAAGTAATTTAGTCGCTCAGTATGTACAGTGTCAATTTTTATGAAAGGGACACGGAGGAAGGAATTGTTTCCTTCCTCCACATTTCCATGATTGATTATATGGAACCGGTGGCTAGATTGCAACCGCCTCCCCTTCAAGGCGATTACGTAATAGACCGCGGGCGTTATCGCCTTGAAAGGTGAGAGGGTTGCGATCTTGCTGGTTCCATATCACCAATGATCGGTTGGGGTTTCTGTCGCTCCCGCTTAAATGTGCTACAAGGAGTCGCTTGTAGCGCAACTTTTGTTCGGACTGGCATGGTGGATGGCCCTTTTTTTGTGAGTGCTCCCGATCGGCTGCGCAAATAAGCGTTTTTGTGTGTTTTGAGCTTGCTTTTTACAATTAATATGCCAGCAGTGTAAACATTTATATCACTAATTACATCGTACGACTTTTGGGGGAGTCAGCCACTTGGTATTTACTTGTTTGTGTGTTTTTTTTCTCCTGCCACCGCGCGATGGGATTGCACGTGCACCTAACACGAAAAATTTTGTAGTAGAGCTTGGAATATTTTTCTTTGGGGTAGGGTTCGTCGTTCGCCGCGTTTTGTAATTACGAAGTGGGACAATTCAGCAGGACGATTGGTGTCAAAAGAACATGGTTAAAAAACTGTAAAATGTTGAGAATGCGGGTTGGGCTTGAAAATGGAGGCTAGTGCGGATGCGAATGTGGAGGAGATTGAGGACAAATTTGAGCAATGTGATGTCTAAGAAGGAATGGGGAAAATGATGGTGGCCCAGAGTGAACTGCTGACGAGAATCGCTGAGCTGGAGACTGCGTTGGTGACATAGCAAGAAAAAACGAGGGCTATTGAAAAAAGACCTAGATCAGCCGAGGAGGCACTAGCGACGGTGAACAAAGAAGTGGCCTATGGAGAGAACAGTAGGGGACCGGCACCCAGAACGGCGGAGAAGAAAGGGGAAGCAGGTTCGGAAAAAAAAAAAAACAGGTTCAACCGGTTCAATAGTCACAAGACCCAGCTTCAGCAAAGTAGTGGTGGAGTGGCAGGAGACAAAGCAGCCAGTGGTACAAGCGCAAGTAACCATCAGGTGCGGGACACTCTAGCAGAAAAGCCACAGCACGTGATAACCGCCGGGCACTCGAATTTAAATCGATGTGCAGAAGCAATCAAAGAGAGGGTAAGAGGCGAGAAAGAGGGTTTTAGTAGGGAAGTTCCCATTACATAAGCTGGAAGCAGTCATGAGGCAAGCGAGGGCGAAACCCACAACTAAAGATAATTGATGAAACCTCGGGATAATTGTGGGTGGTCTAAAAGATGTCTTAAATGATAAATCGGCAGGACTAGCGACCATACTGGCGAAAGGCGTCGATGACATACGCCCCATTTCCCCTCAGGTACAGGTAGTGATATGTATGATACTGGAGGTACCGGTGCGTGACGGCAACCTGCTAAGAGCGGTGTTCGACGCAAAGAAAGAGATATGGCAGGTGAGTGGAGAGAAAGGCTTTGAGGTAGTAGAAATAAACAGAAAATGCATCGATTGGGTAGTTTTCAATGAAACAGAATTCACTTCGATGGGAGGCTAGATGATGAGGTGTGTTGGCGACTTGCAGGGCGCGCAGTAGCTTTTTCGGGGGGCACGGAAGCTTCGGGGTCCAGGATAGCTAGTAACGAGGAAAACAACCACGGAGGCTCTTTGACAGGTGTTATAGGCAGATACGATTCCAAAGTGGCACCAATATCTAAGACATGTAGCGTCCGGGGGAGAAATCAATGTAGGCAGGAGGACCGAGCAAATTCAGACGTACGGTATATTAACATGCAGGGTGGCAGGAATAGGCTGAAGTGGGATGAGATAGAACAACAGCTAAGGGTGGAGAAGGTGATGGTATATGGGTTTGTAGAAACCCATCTTAGGGACATGGAACAAGCACCTAGCAATCCGGAATACGCATTGGAATATGGTAATAGAACAGAAGGCAGCAGAAAGTGGGGTGGTATTGGGGCATTTATTCACAAAATTACAAACTGGCAAAGGGTCAAGCTGGAGTGCATGGAACATTTATAGCTAAAAAGGAAAGTGGCAGGGCAGATGACGCTCCTGGGTTTTGTATACTTGTGGACAGGGGCAAAAGCCAGAGAGGAAAACCAACAAATGATGCATTGCATAGAAAATGACATTGAAGAATTAGGAGAAGAGTGCGAGGCAATTATATTAGAAGATATGAAGGCGCATAGAGGATGTGGGCGGATATACTAATCCAACTGGCAGAATGCTAATGGATATGTGTGAAAGGCAAAGAAAAAAAGTGGGATAACTTTTTGAGCTACAGAAGAGAATCGTCCTATCTGATCAGTGAAAAGATTAGAAGAGGGCCCAATGGATAGCGGAAGCAAAAAAAAAAAAAAAGATAGACATGCAGCTAAGTTTTGGAATAATTTCAATTCCCTGAGTAATGAGACAAGCATGGAACAGATTGATAACTACAGTTCAAGGGGTTAGACTAGAAGGGGATGAGGCAATGGGATATATAAGAACAATGTTGACAAACAAATTTAAACACCGAGAAAGCGCTACATGCACCATACCAGATTAGGATAGATCAATTGGTGCGTTGGCTCCACTGGGAGAACGAAAGTCGGAAAGGGCAGAGGAGAGGGTTCCCAATAGCACATCAACAGGCCCTGATGGCATCACAATTATGCTAATACAGAAACAAGGACCAAACTCTAAGCAAACATTAAGAGAAGCAGTAATGATTGGTGAAGCCCCCAATAAGAGGAAACTAAGAAGGATGAACATCATCCATAGAGGAAAGGGGGACAAAGCTGATATAAACAACTACCGTCCTATAACAGTGACATCAGTAGTGTACAGGCTGGTGATGCAGATGGTAAAGGAAAGACAACAGGTATGTGTGGAGAGTGAGGGGGTGCTTTGAGAACTACAAAATGGGTTCCGTAAATGAAGAAGGTTGGAGGACAATCTGTTTTCGTTGATGAAGTGTATTGAAATAGTGGAAAAAGTACACAGGCCCTTGTGGCTGGCGTTTCTATATATCAAGGGAGCTTACGATAGCGTGATTCAAGAAGACTTGTGTGAACTACCGGGCATACTATAGATGTGGAAGGTGGAATACTTCGAAAGGATATTAATAAAGGTAACAAGGTAGTTATAAAATGGGAAGAACAGGTATCCGATCCTATACAAATACAACGCGGACTTCGACACTGATGTCCCTTGTCACCTTTGTTATTTATGCTGTAACTACAGGGACTAGAATCGAATCCAAATTAGAGGGAAGTCGACTCGGCTTCAGCCTCTCTTTTGCCAAGCAAGGAGCACACGTTGAACATTCATAGCCAGCATTGATGCGTGCAGATGTTACAGTATTAATAGCCGACAACAGGTAAGATCTGCAGGGATCGACAGACATCTGTGGTAATGAGGAAGATAGGTTAAATTTGAAGTCCCGTATAGAAAAATCGGCAATCGTGATTGTTAATGATAACGAAGGCAGTGAGCATAAGATACAGCAAGTCACGGTAGAAATAGTGAATAAATACAAATATTTGGTCGTATGGATAAATAACAGGACTGAGTACTTAGGGGAGCACGAAAGATACGTGATGTCTAAGGGTAACAAGAATGCAGCTGTAATGAAAAATAGGGCACTATGGAACTACAATAGGTATGACGTTGTGAGAGGGATTTGGAAATGCGTAATTGTCCCCGGTTTAACGTTCGGTAATGCGGTCTTCTGCATAAAATCAGAGGTTCAAGCAAGATTGGAAATCAAACAACGTGGCATATAGGTAGAGTTGTTTTGGGAGCACTCGGGAACACCCAAAATCAGGGGGTACAGGTGGCAGAGCGAGTTAATGTGAAGGTGGTTTTTACGGCCCCTCAAAAATTGAGTCGCCTGTGCAAGCTGTCCGTTCCTCCGTCCAGACCCACCCTCGGTTGCACTACAAAACATGCAAATAAATTCAGAGATTGCATCTGTAATGTGGTGTACCAGCTGTTGTTATCGTGTGGAAGGTATTACGTCGGTCAAACAGGTCGTTGTATAAATGAAAGGCTGGGGGAACATATGTACAATGTGGATCACTATAAACAAGGATGGCTGTCTGTTCACTGCAGCACGTGTGGCTGCCGGCCAATATTTTCAGAGTGTACTATTGTTGCTAGATGCAGGGATCGCACCACACGCGAGATCATAGAGGCTGAAAAGATTTGCTCATTGAAAGATGCTTGTCTTAGCACCCCTTCTGTCGCGCTCACCGATTAGGAAAAGTTGCTCCTTTGCTTGTCAATGTGATGTACTTATGCATAGTAATTGTGTTTCGCGCATGACTAGTGCAACTGGTAACTATAAAAGCGAATACCTTCACAAGAAATAAATTGTTGGCAGTTCAGCGCTCTGTCTCGTCTCCTCTCCTGTCCCCTCCTGCCCTGTCGTTTGCGCTGGTAAGCACTTTTTATCATGTTATACCAACACGCCCGATCCTACTGTCACCTGGGTACAGGTTGGCATGGCATGGACATCGTTCGAGTGCAGGGAAGCAAGCAGCAAGATAAAACTTGAGTGATTGAGAAAAATAGAAGAGAAGCGTTGGGTTAGGAAAGTTTTCAGCTACTTGTACATGACGAATGCTGACACTAAATAAAAAAGCGAACTAGAAAATTGTCAAGCAAGTATATAGACAACAGCAGAATACCAAGCTTAAAGAAAACATCGGTTAAGACGAATATGAAGGAAACAGAGAGGGACATTTAGATTATTGGAATGCTTATGAAATCATCACGGGAGACCTACCGAACTTTCAAGCAGGAAATTGCAAAAGAAAAGATCTACGATAATTCTCGGGATAGTTCTCTGATTTTCGAGGCCAGAATGGGAGTATTGTGGATCAAGACGTACCGAGCCAAATACGAAGGCACAGACACGTTCTATAGTGCGTGTGGAGAGGAGGAGCAAACGGCTGAACGCTCGATAATGTTCTGTATAGGGCTCCACCGTCTAGTCCAAGAGAATGGCGCGGAATTTTTGAAAGCATTCGCGTTTAGGGACAGTGGGGGCAAAATAGACTTTAAACGGGTAGAAATAACCAGGAGGAGGCTGAGTGGTGGCTACACTCAAGGCGTGAGTGAAGTTCATCCATTCAACACATAGTGGCAGTACTTAACTTTATGGCTTGGTGGCGTGAGCGACGGCCAGATCTAAAGGGCACAGCCGTATACATCCATCCATCTAACTATCCATTTACCCGGAGCGCGTGAGCCACGCGTTCGCGTGTTCCCTTTCGTAATAACTGACATAACGCGCATGCAAAGATTGCGTTTGATGTCTGGGCGTGTAATCGATACGCGGGTGCATTTCGGTGTAGGTGGTGTGTGAAATTTCTCGTGCACAATTCCCCTCGGTGGTAGAAGTGAATCGACCCTGCTCGTGAGTTCTCCCGAGACTTTCTAGCTCATATAGTCGTTGGAATTCAGATATTACGGGGTACGTGTTTTTTTTTGTTTTTTTTTGTTTTCAAGGGTGAGGCCGCTTCTGCCGTGGCTCCTATGTACCGTGTCGTCATAGTTGTCGTAGTAGCCAGTTGCATTGCATGTCAATAACAGCGGTGTCACAGCATATGCATGGCACAGAATGAACGATGATGTGTGGGGCGAAGCGTCCGTCAGCCCGTCCGTGCTTCCATGCATACGTCCGTGCGCCCGTCCGTCCGTCCGCTTCGTCCCACTCATCATTCACCTCGTGGCTATGCTGTGATTTTTTTTTAATGCAGGCGAGGTGACATGTCAAGGCAAACACACAATCGAGTGCGAAGAGTGGTGAGGTTATTGAGAAGTGTAATAATTAATTAGATTGCAGGATATATACGTAGAGCAGTCAGACATCGGGTAATTCCCCGTCGCGACGTACTGTGTACAAGTGTCGGTGTAGGGCCAAACATGCCCGGCGAGCGTCGTCCACATCGCGAAGGCGAGGTGCGGCTGACGTCAGTTTGCGTGGCTTCTCGTTTCGCACCGATTGATATTCAGAAAAGGCTCTCTCCAAGGTCTCGCTTATGTATCGCTTTGTTTTTCGCCTTCTCGCGCTGTGAAGCCCACTGCGAGAGCACCCATGAATCCTGAGAAGAAGGAATGTGCTCGACTTGCAGAACCACTGATGCAATGAAGGTTTTTTGTTCTTTCTTGCTGTCTCGGCTTTCTGGGAGTTGTACGTGCCCACCGAAGAGCGACTGATAGATTGAACGCTGTTGCAAGTCACCTTTTTAACAGTTGCTGAAGTCGCAACCATCCTGGCTCGCTTCGCCTCAGCCATGCGTTTGGGCCGTCCATCCGACGTTGAGCCCAGCGCGTGATCGTTTATTTATTTTTTTTTGCACGAGACCTTTCTTTAGCTGAAGTTAGAGCATATCAGCGTACCAGTAAAAAAAAAAAAACAAACATATTATTTGAGGCTGAAATTGGTTGGAAACCTCGAAGAAAAATAGCAAACCAATTTTTGTATATGGTGCCCTATCGACTTGGCTGGTGGTATTACTGCGGCAACTCGAAATTTAACCAAATTTTCGCCTATTGAACAAATTTTTGTTTCACTCAAGTTTTCCGTAATTACGCATTCCACTTCTTCCTTCTCAACAACCTGACGACTTCTTCCCAGCTGATGCTTTTCGAGGTCTATGCGTATGAATATATATATATATATATATATATATATATATATATATATATATATATATATATATATATATATATATATATATATATATATATATATATATATGTGTGTGTGTGTGTGTGTGTGTGTGTGTGTGTGTGTAAAGCTATGTTCACAAAACGTTAATTGTGTACATCTCAGTACGCGAGTACCGTATACGTATTGAACATGAATACACCTTGGTATTAGCGTTCATGGCACCATCACTCCGGCCGCTGCATCACACGCTAAGTGTTGATTATGTAAAAATTCAAGAGCGTGTTGCGCAGCCTCAGACGAAGACTGAGGCGGCGCTCACCTTGCTGTTGCGTTTACACGTGACGGCCACGATAGTCGCTCGCGACCCTTTCGCCTCCTAGCCGAGTAGCCGTCGTATCCGTGGCGTTTGCGACGTAAACACTTATCGCGAACTTCTCAAGTGTTTTGACACTACAGTTGTCTTGTCCTCCGCGTTGCCCGAGCTAATCTCGGAGGCACCTGAGGCTATATGCGGTGCCAACCACAAGATGTTTGCTAATGAACAGCAAACATTACATAATTCTGAGAAGTCACTTTCATTTAAAGCTACTATCATTAGACAGCTAGGCCATCTTCCAGGAGAGGGATGTAAAAGCATACGTGTTACTTGAAGCGCCGCGACGCCTTCGAGTGGGCAAGCGGCCGCTTTCTTTAAAGTCCGTAAGCAGGAACACGTGTTACGCAAATCAGGTAAGCACGGCTAAATTATCGAGAGAGACGGCGCACTTTGAAACGTCAAGCGCATCGGCAAGTAAGAAAAAGGGACGTCTCGGAAACGGAGAACGGGGCAAAAGTTACGCGTGAGAAATTCGAAGCAATCTTCTGGGCGCCTGCCGATTTGATTGCCGGCTGGATCCAATGTTGCGCATCTCGCACGCGTTTCGCTGGCGGGATCACTCGACGCGGCCAGAAGTGTGGCAGGCGAGAGAGAAACGGAGGACGGCGCGGCGCGAGATCTCGACTCGCGCCGGCTGCTTTTCTCTTGGCCGCAGCCTGCGCTGACGTCGGAGATTCGCGCAACTTCGCGTGATCTCGTCGCGCGAGCTTTCGCGGTCGCTCCCTCGGGCGCGCCTTGAACTGTCAAGGCTACGGCGATGCCTCCTCGGAACGGAGAGGGAGCCGCAAGGTCGGCGCGGGGGGAGACTGTTTACTGCGCGGGATGGCGCCTGCTGGCCGCCGTGCGGTCGCTAATTGAGGACCAGTATAAGGCGCGCACTCCATTATCAGGGATGCATATTACACAGTACTGTCTCTCTGTGAAACTACCAAACAGGACACTTGCTAAGTTGTTTGTCAGTTCCTGTGTGTCCCGTCGAACAGCTGAGATAGTGCGGCCAGTTGTGGGCTGTATCGCATACTCGTGTTGGCACGTTCTACAGTGCGCGCTGCTTACCCTCGTCTTGTCTATATTTATTTATTTGTTTTACCCTCAGGGTACACAGTACATTTCAGAGGGGAAGGGCATGCACAACAATGAAAAAAAAACAAGGAATACAAAGCAAATGTCATCAAAATGTTGTCGCTAATTGGGTTACAAAGATTATTAATCCTAACAACTCACATCATAATGAAGCAAATGATAACACTAATTTTATTTTTATTACATGGTGAAGGCACAAAGCAATACAAATAAACTGTTCAACAAACATACAGGGGGTAATTTGGTAATCATTGTTTTAAGGAAATTCTTAAATTGAATGGATTCATTGATGCTTGTTATTGATGCAGGCAGGGAATTCCATTCATTACAAGTTCTTGGGAGATATGATTGGGCATATGTTACTGTGTTGCAATGGGGGACTGTGGCTTTTTGTTGGTGATTTCGGCGAAGAGAAATGAAGGGAGCAGCTTGGATTAAACGGGAACGGAGTTTCGGATTATGATAGAATATTTTATGAAACAGGCAAATGCGAGTGCGCTTTCGGCGGGTAACTAGTGGGATGAGGTTTAGAGATGCCTTCACTTGAGTGACACTAGCTGAACGATGGTAGTTAGCCAAAATGAAACGAGCTGCACGATTTTGAACGGATTCCAACATGTGTGATAATGTTACCTGACCGGAGTCCCAAACAGATGAAGCGTATTCCATTTGAGGACGGACGTATGTGGTATATAGTAATAACTTTAGTGACGATGGAGCAAGAAAGAAGTTTCTTCGAAGGTAACCCAGTGTTTTACTAGCTTTGGGTGCTATATGTTCTGTATGTAATTTCCAGGATGGTTGCACCAAAAGTAAGGTTTCCGTATTTCTTACAAATATAGAATATCGTTTGTTTCTACTAATTGATACATCGTTGAAAAACTTACATCTTCTTCTATTTATGGACGTTTCTTTTTCGACACACTTTTGAAAACGCTGTTCCAGCATTTGTATTCCTAATTTGGAGAAATCTCCCGCCAACCAGTTGAGGAAGGGTGCGAGCTCTGCTCAGTCTTGATCGACGCTCTTTAAGTCGGTGAACCAGACTGACGCCACTGACGAGGTCGTTGTTTATGCCCCCTTCCCATTCCTTCAGCGTAGGGTAGCAAACCGATCATGTGCCTGGTTAACCTCCCTGCCTTCTCTCTTGTTGTTCATCTCTGTAATGAAGTTTAATCTCCCGTGAAGCCCAACAGCTCCTGTTGGTTGTTTTGCTGCAACAAGTTGTTGCCTCCCATGGACCCATTTAGCGGACGTGCTGAACGGACATGCACTCTTCATCATGAACCTCAGCCTGCGGGTGCGTGGTTCTTGGGGAAGGAACCCTGCCTAATCAGCGAAACGGCGCACTGCCTTTTAGGGGATAAATGACAAGAACAGGGAGAAGAAGAGGGAGCACTCGCCGCACGGGACACGGTCCGAGGACGGGGCGAGAGGGCGTTGAAGATCGCGGGCGACACAGCCACGCGGCACGGACTCCAGCTAGCGAGTCCCCATTTGCCTATGAATCTCCACGGGTGGTAACATCCTTGCGCGGAGAAAACGGATTACGCTCGAACCTCGCACTTGGCGGGAGTGGCGATAACGACCTCTGACGGCCGCCGAGCGAACAACGTAGCGAATCGCCAACGAGGAGGCGCCACTGCTCGCGGCACTGTTTTCAGATTTAGCCTCCTCTCGAGGCTAATTGGTGGGGACCTTACTGTTGGTCCTTTTGCGTTCGTGGTTGGCTCATGCAATCCCGCCTTCTGCTACCTGTTCGGTGGAGAAGAATCTTCGTGCGCTGTTCACTTATCGATCGTCAATGGGAATTACTCCAAACTCTCGGCTCCGTGCAAACTTGGCGCGTGCATAATCAATTACGGTGCTATTGTAGACGCAGCTGTGTGTGGACTGCTTTCCATTAACGTTGACTTCACGCGGGCCTAAAGTCTGATCGCGCGAGTGTTGCAACGATAACTTTTCTAGGGTTTTACTAGGCGAGATATGATTATGAGGCTTGCCGTATTAATTTTATATCAGCTGGGGTTTCCTAACGTGCCCGTAAGGCGAGAAGGCTCTGTAACATTCAGTTTTTTTTTT
Source organism: Rhipicephalus microplus (assembly GCF_043290135.1). Taxonomy (NCBI): domain Eukaryota; kingdom Metazoa; phylum Arthropoda; class Arachnida; order Ixodida; family Ixodidae; genus Rhipicephalus; species Rhipicephalus microplus. The sequence goes on along the minus strand of NC_134703.1, from coordinate 200,006,151 downwards.
TAGATGACACTGACGCCTGTATCCGGTTATTCTCGACTATGTTCCCGCTGCGATGCTTTGCTCGAAGTCGCACATCCGTGTGCAGCGAACACCAATTGTTTCATGAGCGAAGCTGCATGCGACGGATTGCGCAATTCAGCGATCGCTTATCACGACTGCACGCGAAACTCCTTCTCTCTCTGCCAACGTGGAACGCCTATGAACGCTTTCTAGAACGCTTTATCTTCACAAAACGACGTCATTTGTGTGCGACAAGCAATGGTGTGGTGCGCCCAGAGATGTAGAAGAAAATTTTCTCGGATGTCTGACTTTCCAAACCAGCACGTGCGCCTGCTGGGGAGTTAGTGCATGTAGCTAAGACGTATACGAGAAGGCGCTTTCGCGTGTCGCCTACCACGCCTCGGGACAGCATTATAGTTGGCAGTCGATCGTTTTACACGCTAGCCGCGCATAGCGAACTTTTGGAGCGCCGCGTATACCGGCCTCGCGAACCGGTCGTCTCGGTTCTGAATGGCTGTAATGACACGCGCAAGCCCTGTGCAGCCTTTATTCCGTCCTGACGGCCTGTTTTTATGTCGAGAGAATTGGAGCGCCAGTTTTGCTCCAACGGCGCCGACGACGCTCTGCCGATCACCAACAAAAAGGTTCGCTGGCACCTCTGTTCGGGGACAAAAAGTTCTACGAGGGAAACAGTGCGTCGTTTGTAATTTCGCCATACTAGGACAATTATCAGTACAACTATACGGGGAGACTTGAGTATTGAATTTCGCGCCTAAACCTCGGCACGGTAACGTCACACATATCATGAATATGTGCTTTTGAGCTTATTGGCCGCATCACTCGACGTCTTACGTTAAGACTTCGCGTTCATCAGAACACATTGTGAACCATTTTCAGCGTGACAAAGGACCTTCGAGGCGCCCTCTACGGCACCACGGGTGCGAGAATTAACTTGAGCGCGGCGTGGCATTTTAATTTCGTGTATTTTGCCTCGTTTACGAGCAGGTCGCGAAATTGCAACCCGACCGCGATGGAGGTGGAAGTGTTGAAGCCCGTGCACTCTGATTTAGGAACACGTTAAAACCCGGCGCCCGCGGCTCTTAAAGGTGCGGACGTTTCTGATATGCCAATCCGATCCTCATTTTACGTTGCATACATGTCGTTGTCGCCTGCATGATAGGCCGTCGTTGATGCGCACGCACTGCAACTGAAGTGTGTACCTACACACACACACACTCTACAAGTATGTGCACGTGGTCCCGGCACGGAGGAGGGCGTTGCTCGATGCAAGAAACAAAGATTGTTCTCCAGCCTTCATTTGAACACATTTCGGGAGTTTCTTTTGATCACAATCAAAGTTAGCTGTGGTACTACGCGTTTCGCCCCGCCGCGGTGGTCTAGTGGCTAAGGCACTCGGCTGCTGACCCGCAGGGCGCGGGTTCGAATCCCGGCTGCGGCGGCTGCATTTCCGATGGAGGCGGAAATGTTGTAGGCCCGTGTTCTCAGATTTGGGTGCACGTTAAAGAACCCCAGGTGGTCTAAATTTCCGGAGCCCTCCACTACGGCGTCTCTCATAATCATATAGTGGTTTTGGGACGTTAAACCCCACACATCAATCAATCAATTACTACGCGTTTCGTAGTGGGGATGCTATGCTTGATGGTTCCTAAATTGCGGCTGCTCGAGTCATATGTCATTAGGTTTTGTTAATATTTTTTTTCGAGATGGCTCAAGTCGCGAACAAGTATATGTGTATATAATCCGTTCCACAAGCTCCTTGTTGGCAGCGTTGTGGAAGGCCAATCATTGCATAGTGCACTTCATAATTGTGTTCCTAGGCCATCTGACACGTCGGTGTGGAAACGTATGTGCTATACTAATTAAATTTTGTAGCAAGTGGCGCTTGGCAGCATCTTGATCTTTTTTTTTTTTTTGGACGGACTGAGATCTGTTGCAAAGGAAGTTACCTGGCTTGTCTATTTGTATTTAACATTAACTGTTCCTTTGAGTTCTTGTCACATCACAGCATTCTGAAGTGTTTATTTCATGGGGATAAGTAAAATATTTACACCAATCATTGTATAACTAATTTAAATGAATCATAGAGCCAATTAATGAAGAAATCGTTGAATCAGCCAATTCGAAGCATTATTTCCTGGCATCATAGAACATGACTTTTTATTATTTTTCTGAGTGTTCCTGTCCTGCACGCACCACGAAACGATTGCCGTGATCCCATTAGAATGATTCATCATTTCATCGTACTCATCACAGATTGAATACGGCGTCGCAGCTCCGTTGAAACCGGCGGTGACATTGCACATTGTGCGAGGCGTCTGCGAGAATTCATCAACGTCCTCTTCATCGCCGTTGTGGGGAGAAGTGAACGCAGCTTCTCGTGCCCTTCGAAACGCTGCACCATTAGAACTTCAACTCTCTCTCTCAAAAAAAAAAAAAAAAAAAATGTGTACCACCCATCAAAAGACGCGCAGGTCGAAATCGTCCAGTTTCTTTTTTTTTCCCGCCCAATCATGGCCTTTCGCTCGAAAACGCTTGTTGAGTGGTAGGACTCTGCCCGCGTTCTCCGCCAGCGTTTTCCGGTGCAGCACGCGCGACCGGGCCTGTAAAAAAAAAAGGCAGCATATCCACGGAGTGAATGATGGAGAGTGGGGCGAAGCATTCGTCCGTCCATTCGTTCTTGCTTTCGTCCGTCCATGCGTCCGTCTGTGTGACCGTCCATGCGTCCATCCGCCCGTCCGTGCGTGCGTCTATTCGTGCGTCCGTCCCTGCATCCGTTCGTGCGTCCATCCATGCGAGTGGTTTTTAATAAAGAGAAAGGAAGACAAAAGTGAGCCCCGTTATTGTCTGCTTCAGTGAGCGACACCGCCACAGGGCTCACAAGGGATGGGGGTGAGGAGGGATAAAAAGGGTAGAAGTGAAGGTATAGAAAAGAGGAAGAAGAAGCAACAACAAACTGAGGGGATAGGAGAGACAGGAAAGATGGAAGCACGGTCACTGGAGTCCGAGGACGGGGTACACTTGCGAGAGATGTTGTCGGCGTCTGTAGATGGCGTAGAGCAGGTCCAGTAAGTCAGAGCTTCACTGTCGTCGAAGGTCGTCGGCGGCAGGAGGTGACGTAGGGCGAGCCCAGTCGGCCAGAGCTACGGTGACGCCGAAGGTCGCAAGCGCGCGGGCGCACAACCGGTCGGCACGAAATCCAGCGAGCGACCCGTCCATCCATGCATCTGTCTGTGTGTCCGTTCGTCCATCTATTCAACACTCAAAGTACCACCATCTCGCATCTTTTCATCATATACTGGAAGGATGGATGGATGAATGGATATGGCTGTACCCTTTAGATCGGGTTGTGGCTAGCGCCACCAAGCCGTAATACTTAGAGAACCAAAAACTAGATTTATTTTTTCCCTTTAAATAGTGAGGTTGAGGATTCGTACCTTGCAGTGAAGGGTTTAATTTTCACTCGTGCCTTGACTTTAGCCACCAATCACATAACCGCCTTCTAGTTAATTCTACCCGCTCAAAGTCTATTTTGCCCTCCCTGTCCCTAAACCCCCAGTGCTTTGAAAAACTCTGCGCCATCATCCTGAACTATAGGATGAAGCCCTTTACAGAACATTATCAAGTGTTCGGCAGTTTGTTCTTCCTCTCCACACGCACTGCATACCGTGTCTACCCCTTCGTATTTGGCCCGATATGTTCTATATTCTCCATATAGAAGCACCGCCATCCAGTGGAAATTCCAAGGACTAACGAGAGGTGGCACTTTCTTACGGCTTGCGCTTCGTGTCTACTTCCCACCTTTAACCACCTCGAGTTCATGGTATATACTATAGTTCGCACTGCGGCTCAACGCTCGCTAAACCTTTCTAAAACTAAGGAGGTTACACTCGGCGAGTATAACGTAGCAACCCTTTCTTGTCAGATAGTGCTAAATGTACACGCCCATGGCTGCTAATTGGGATCGCAGTGTGCGCGTTAACTAAAAGCCGAATGCTCTCTCTCTCATTCCCCATTAGCAGCCATTGGCATGTACATTGAGCACTATCTTCGATTGCTCAACAACGCACAGAAGAAACCTCTCACCGGCACCACCTTAAAGGTCAAAATGTTATACTTGTTACATACTACAACGGCTACGAGGGACGAACGGGTGCCGCTATAAGGAGCTTCGCCCCTAAAGAAGTGCCTCGTGACAAGAAACAAAAAAATCAGGCCGCCCGCGCCCTCTCTTCCCAGGCTATCTCCCTGTCTTAGGAAGCCTGCTCCCAATCAGACAATTCGGCCCTTTCATTCAAAGACATTTCCTATTACTACAAGGAGGAGCGCCGGCGCTATGCGGACCCTTGTAATGGGCTGCACCGCGCTGACGAGCGCCTCCTCTTGAAACTGTTTACCAATACTGTGATCTGTCCGGCGCTGCTAAAACATTACAGTTCATCCTTTGATGACACTTGCCAGTTCTGTGGAGAGGTGGCTGACATCTTCTACATAGTCTGGGCGTGCCAGTCAAATACATCTATCCTCCCCAACACCACGAGAGAAGACTGGGAGGCGACCCTGTTCGGCTGTCAGGGGCTGAAGGCCCAAAAGGCCCTGGTTCAACGGATGCAGGCAGCGTTGCATGCTTGCCTATGGAGCTCCGCAATAGCGGTTCTACCTAGGAGGTTAAAAAAAATTGCTGGAGTAGAAATTTTTGGCCAGGAGTGACGCCGTGGCTATGGCAAGATGGCTGCTGCGGTGGTCATCTTACTTGGGGGCATGATAAACTACATCCGCTCAGCTACTGAAAACGGAGCGCTTCCATCGCACGCCCAACGAGCGTAATGTGGAAATGTTTTCGGGTCACATAGTGCTCCAAGTGCGTCTTAGTGATATATCGGTGTCACACTGGCACTTTTAATCGCGGTCAGGACGATCCGGATCGGTTCTCTTGATCGCGATGAACTTTATGACCGCTGCTACACGGCTCAAGCTAATCTGGTTCGAGCTTGGGTCCAATGAAATGCCCCATGTGTCATTTGCGTGCCGCAAAACACGCCACTGACAAAACTCGACGTACGGTACATCTATGGAGCCCTTTATCAGCAATGTTATTCGTGCAAGAACCTCTGGAACGTCAAAAATTTTGCATGTGACTACGATAGTAGTTTCATGAATCCATCACTCGATAAAATTTTCCTAGCACATACCTGTATTGCTGTGTGAGATTCCTAACCTTCGCTTTTATTTCTGATGGCCGCCGCTCGTAGCCGTCACGGTAGTCGCTGCGAAGTGTCAATCTCGTTGTACGCGCCGTGGCGCCTCAAGTCTGTTTCAGTCGCTTCTGCTAGCGGTCAGTTACTGTAAAGATCTCTTCGTTCGACCACGAAGTGCGCGTAATTTGCGACGTAGTCAAAAGGCTTGCGACACTCATAATCAGTTTGCTTCTACGCGCTCCAACAGCTCCGACGGAGCGAGAGTTGAACTAAGCGCTGAAGGCAACGTTTTTAGATACTGTTTCTAAAAACGATGGCTGAAGGCAACGGTCGACTGCTTCTCGTCTGCTTCTCCCGTAAATGCATGCGGTTGATGCGAATCCTAAAATACGCAATACTAAAGATATTGTACGCTTCATTTTAAAAAGTTTAGAATTTGATTTTTTTATAAATATCTAGCTGTTTTAGAGCGTTTTTATCGAACTATGTTTGATTTTCTTTTTAATTGTACTTTCAACAAGCTCAGCTAGGGGATGCAGACGACAGCAAAATCGCGATCTCTCAGGCAGATCGCGATAGTCTTGATCCCGATCACGCCTGATCGTGATTAAAAGTGACCGTGTAGCAGCACCTAATCCGGATCGTGCGAATCCGGATTGACACTGATCGCGATTAAAAGTGCTCGTTTCACTCCGGTATGACTAGTTTTCCTTATTACTAGCGTCTCTTATTGGAGGCAAAGTTCGTTGGAGAGTCAGTCACCCGTGCTCTCTTCTGTGTGTTATTTCGTCGGGAACAACTATATTTTATTTAAAAAATTGGCGTAGTATTTACACTAACATATGAAAGCCACTCGATTTCATAGTGGGCACTACCAGAAAAGAAGGTGCTTCCGACATTTTAGCAGGGCAAAAGCTGGCTTCACTTCTTCTGGCAAGGCGGGAGCTTCCACTCCAGCAATTTTTCTTCAAACTCCAACTAGTGCTGAGAGGGGAGAAGGCCAATAAGGCCCCAACCCAATCACCTCTCTGTAACCATTTAATGGTTAATAAATGTTTTACCACCACCACCGATAGAGCGTTCGCTCGCTCACTTGGTTTTCCTGTCCTTTTGGTGAGTGAATGCTCGCTTGCACACACTCGAACAAAGCGCTTGAAGAATGCTGCTGGCCTCACCATCGGCGGGGGAAAATACTTGGTGGGTGGAGACAATTGGCCAACGCTATTGACGCCATGTTTTGAAAAGGCGCATCACCACCGCTCAACAATGCGGGCTTTTTCTAGTAATTTCATAAAACACTCTGGACGCTTGAAAACATTAATCCTAACCATGCCGTCACTTCACGTGTTTGTATAGTGCTAAACAATTCGGGATTGCTCAAATATTTCAGAGAATATTTGCTTTGTATACTCACACAGCCATTGGACGGGAGAGCTCTACCTCTGCCAGCGCTGCCAACAGCTTGTGAAACGGAGTGCAGGCTGTAAACTCGTAACCTTAAAGACGTGTTCACAAGGAATGCACGTACGATTGATGTTAGTAATTCTTGCTGACACACACACACACACACACACACACACACACACACACACACACACACACACACACACACACACACACACACACACACACACACACACACACACACACACACACACACACACACACACACACACACACACACACACACACACACACACACACACACACACACACACACACACACACACACACACACACACACACACACACACACACACACACACACACACACACACACACACACGCACGCACGCACGCACGCACGCACGCACACACACACACACACCTGCTGATAAGAATAAGGGCTCTCGGTGACGCACACACGCACGCACACAAAAGAGACAACGAAAGTAACAGAAGCTGAAAACAGAGGCTTAATGAGCGTTGTTGGAAGATGGATATGCGTCATTGACAGTCCTTCTGAAGCGTGGTTTCGTGCCACTCATGCACTCAGCTTGCTTGACTGCTCGGTCGATGTAAGAGACACCTTGAATGTGGTTAAAGAAGGAAAGTGTCTTCTGTAGGCCGCTAGAGTTACTGTATACCTTTAGGTAGCATATACAATAACTCCGTAGGCCGCCAGAGAGAGCGGAGGTGGAAGTGAGATAGTGAAAGAAGGAAGCGGGGGGGGGGGGGATGAGCAGCGATGCCCTTGAAAAAGTGTAACTTGTGTCTTACGCTCTGCCTCTTTCGGTGACTGCGCGCAACACGAACGACCTGATGAGTTTGAACTCGGTTGCGCCGACCGTGGGCTACCGCATGGGCAGTGGGTTCGTGGGTGCTCCAAATTCCCCTGTTTCGATAAAATTCTCGCCTCTCCGCTTTGACCAAATGGGGTCGGTGCATTGTGATAGGGGCTCCAATGTGATACCACTTTAGAAAACTGTAGCTGTTTTTCGACACGCAGTGCATTCGGGCCTCATTGGAATGTGACCGAGGCCGCCCGGAATCGAACCCATACCTCGGTTGCCAATATGTGTAAGCTTACTGCCCAATCTTATTTCTTGCATATTAGGCCGCGTTGGAGTGGTAATATAAAAAGACATAACTAATTGTTTTTCTTAATAGTCTTTCCTACTGGAACCTTTGCCATACCTCGGCCACAGAGAGCGCACTGCCATTTCGGCTATGCCGAAGAGGTGACCTTTGTCGGGCGGGGCTCAACACGCGTGAACCTAATTTATGCCAACGGGGGACGCCTCCTCCCGGCAGCGTTCCACGTTTCGCACACGTGCGTCGCTCGGTGCGAGGCTTTGCCGCCGCGTAGCAGCAGCAGCCGGCTGATGACGCACGCCGAGGAGCCGGCTCGTGCAGGACGGCTCAGAAATAGCGAAGAGACAAAGCGACGCGGCGCCGAGGAAATAGAACTGGACCGCTTCCATCTTTTACCCTCGCCCCTGATCCTGACCACGTAGCGTCTTCGTAGTGTGATTGCGCGGAAAATGAGTTGCCGAATCGCCGGGCGCGCGCAGATGACCGTTCGGGCTAAACGTCGCTGCATTGTGCCCCCCCCCCCCCCCCCCCCCAACATCAGTTTCTGAATATCAAAGAGCAGTTGCACGCCGTTTTTTTTTTTTTTTTTGTACCGCCTAAAGATGCAACCTGCCGAAAAAAAAATAGCAATTTCCAGTGGGGGTGGAATGTCGCGTACAAGCAGAGGCGCAGAAGTAAAGCTCCGGTCAAGGAAGACGGGCAGAAAGATGAAAAAGAAAAGTCAGGCGCTTCCTTTTGGGCGACGTTGATGATCGCCCTTCGTAGCCAAGGGCGGTTGGGCAGCGCCGATCGGAACTGCGCGAAGACGGAGGGAAGAAGGACTTTGCGTCGTCCACGTGATGATGATGCTTCCACAGAGAAGAAAAAGAACTGCGGGTGCCAGCGAGTCCCTGACTCCTTAGAGCGGGCGGTTTAGAATTGTTCTATTCTGTCTTTACTTTCTCTCACTTCGCCCGGCCAGCTTTTTTTTTTTGTCTTTTTTTCGGATCCTCTCTTTAGCCTCGCAGCTCCTCGAGCACGTTCATCGGCGCGCGCTTCCCTTTTTTTTATTTTTTTCCTGGGCTCGCCCTCTCGTGTTCTTGTTTTCGCCCAATTTTTCTCCCCACCTCCCCCCAGTGGTCCTGTCCACCTCCGATGCGCTCTTCGTTTTTGTTTTTCGCCGCTGGACGGTCCCCTGCCTCCTCTTTCCGATACGTGCCCGCCTGTCTTTTTTTTATTTCTCCGGATCCGCACGGTCTTCTTTTGCACGTCCCTCTTCTGGCGGTGGTGTTTTTATTGGGCTCACTTCTTTCGCGGCCCCTCCGCTCTCTTTCTTTTGCTTCGTCCTCCTCTTTTCGGGGTCTTCACGCGCCAGTGTACGTGCGTGCGCGCGCTGTTATTGCGTGCGTGCTTCTTTTCGGATTTCGTTCGAAGCTGCGCCGTGTGAGCGCTCGGCGTTCGCTCGCCGCCGGTGGATTCCCTGCGCTTTTCTTTTTACTGCTGCTTTCTTTCATCGCACGTTTTTGCTGCGGCAGCTCTCTCTGGCTGTCGTTCTTGCTTCACTTCTCTCCCTCCCTTTCTTATCTTTTTTTGTCTCTCCTCTGCCGGCTCTCTGTTTTTAGTCGCCATACTCGTTTCTCCACGCAGCTTTCTTTTTCTTTTTCGTTCTTACCCTGTCGCTCGGAAAAAGCGAGCTAGCGGCGAGTGCCCGCTAACGCTTCTATAGCTCGCGCCCGGCGTGCTGCTGCGGCAGCTTTTTGTTATTTTTACTGCCTGCTTTTTCTTCTCTTCAGTCCGCGGGCGTGCGCGTGTTGTGCGAGCTGTGCGCGTCGCTGGTTCGCTGGCTCGTTCTGCTGCACGCAGTAGTTAGGGGGACGTGGCAAGCTCCTCCCGTGTCGGCACGCGGCGCTCGCGGCAGCAGCCGCCAGAGTCGACCGCCGCTGGGCTCCACGATGCCGGCTCTTCTCGTGCCGCGGTGACCAGCCCCGTGGTACTGTACGACGCGGCTGTGCATGTGCTTCCAAGCTTCGCACGACTGCACCGTGGTCGTCGTCGGTCTCGAGACGGCCAGGTAAGCGCACCGAAACTATTCTTTTTTTGACGCCGTTAGCGAAGAAAAGTTCGCGCTTTACCGCGTAAAACTTTTCGCGCAAGTATGCGGTCTCCCCAAAGATAAGAGAGAAAAAAAAAAAAGTGCCGTGCGCCAGCGAACTCCCGGTGGCGACTATCGTTTCGCCCGCGCGCGACGGTAGCGACCCGAGCCGTCTGAATGGGAAACTAGGCGTGGGAATACGAAAGCAGGGCTGTGTGGAAAGCAGCAAAACACGGGATTTAAGGGTTGCCGCGCGCTCTCTCGCTGTTTCGGCCGTTTCAAGGCGAACGGGAAAAGTAAACGCCGAGAGGACCGTTTTGAATGTGTCGACGTATTTTATCGCTCCCTCGGCGCGTGCTGCTTTTATTTATTATTATTCTTTCTTTCTTCTATATACTCTCCTCGCCGTTTACGAGCGGGCTTTTTGCGCGAGACCTTTTTTTGCGGCTTATGAATTTGTTGATGGTGCTATCAATTGCTAGCGGTAGCTCATCGAAATTGGTAGGCCTCGTGGTGGGCGTGGCGAGCCGCGATGTTTGCGCTAATGAATATGTAACTGCAGCTCGCCTCCGTCGCGTCTTGATCTCACCCCCACCCCCCACCACCCTTTTTTTTTGTTCCCTTTCCGTCAGTAGACGCTGGCTTCACTTAAAAGAGCAGGTCGGAATCGCAGTGTCGTTTATTCCTCAGTATGTTTACTGCTGCTTAGGTTGCTTGAGATAGCTTTCCTTTTTCCAAACGCAACGTATTTTCGGTAAGAAAAAATACTTGCAGAGAAATGACCTACTAATGTCAACCGACTGGCACTAGCTAGCCCGGTTTAAAGGAATCGAGCTTTTCTCTTCGGCGAACCCAATTAGCTCATCAAATAGATATCGGTTCGTACACTCACGATGTCACCACCAGGAGTCGTCAGTGATCAGTTAATGTGTAAAGATAAAAACAGTACATACCGAAAGATTACGTAACACTTACTTCTGCGTTTATATGTATTGCTTGAACATTATTCACATATCTGTGATCGGAAAATAAAGTGAGAATAAAAACATGTCATACGATTATACACGTTTTTCTATTCGATCATGCGATCCCATGGTATAGCCGCCGTGAAGATCATGATAGTTGGAAACTGACCAATATCTGTACAACGTGTTCAGATAGGCGTATTGGATATGGTGGCTATTGCTTTTTTTTTTTTTTTAACAAAGCGTGCGCCTGTGTGATTGAAAGGAAAGTCCTTGCCAAACGGTTCATGTTAGATGGGATAACGCCATGGAGCAGTTCGGTATGACCTTGCTATTTACAAATTTGGACATCTTGTCACTTTTCGTGCAACAGCAGTAAAGCTGCCCTGTACTTCTCCACTATCGCAGAGTAATGCACACGCCTACTGGACTTTCTGCATTTCGATAGAGCTCTTATTCAAAGCCGTGCAGTTCATCTACAGACGACCACGCGAACATGTGCAAAGGTGGCCGAGTGACGAATATTGGGTGACGAATTCACTACTCAATCGCGCATTCATTTAACGTGAAAATGTGTTCATAAGCAGAGAATATTTTTCTGCAAACCCTAATATCCGTCCAATTAGATTCGGAATTTCGCTAAAATCCGCACTTTTTTATACACCGTAGATGGTATGTACGTCAAACTTTATTCATGCCCTGAGGGTCGACGGTAGATGCGGCAGACACGTTTCGCCTTCGTGGTACATTGAAGGTTCCAACTTCCTGCACTGTCTCGTGAGCCTCACTTGCTTATGCAAATTAAGTTCGCTTATTCTTCCGATGTGCTCGTATGGTGTAGGTCTCACAATCTAATCATTTTGTTTCTTCAAACTGAAACACACATGTATGTGTACGCACAGTTTTGTTCCCTCGATGGTTGAACATTGATGCTGTTTACCTGAAGATGCTCGTGTGTTGCCTTTTCGAGAATTCTCGGGTGAGCGTGATGCGTAATCCCCAGCGGAATGCGACGTCACTTCCGACACTTGGTGACGTCGTAGATATCGGCGACGTCATCACGGGCCTACTAAATTTCTTACCTCCTCTAAAGATGGCCTACGTTAGAACAAGCCTCATTCACAAGTAGTGCAGGCATCTAGTTTGCACGAGTCGACGTCGAGTGCGAGGTGCCATGTCACACGAGCTCTCCCGTTTGCCGCAAATAATTTCTCCGGTACCCTGTGTGTTTCTCTTTGCGAACGTAAAGATAAGTACTTGGAAATTCTTGACCGTCTCCGGGGCGTATATAAAGCGTCCGGGTTTAGAATGACATTGAAAATACATTTGCTCACCATGCACATACATTCGCAAGTACACCTCCTCAGTGCTGCGCCCGTGATATACCGCCCTGTAACGTGCTTTGGTATCGGCAACACTCCCAGTCACGCATGTAGTCACTCTTAAAAATAAATTAGTAAAGAGGTAGCAACTGCAAGCAAATATGTAGCAACTGCAGAGCCTACTACCTTTCTTGGACTGTTACTAACCTTTTGCTATCTGTTTACTACCCAAGTTACTGAACAGTTACTATATAGGTGCAACCGTTACTTTTTGCTGCTTGTTTACTACCTATTCAAGTACACAGTAAATGTAATGAAAAAAGTAGTAACTGCAGCAGTTACTTTCTTGCATCGTTTCTACCCCTTGGCTACTTGTTATTTGATCCAAAATAGTACGTACTATCTATTGTAATAAGTGTAGAAGAAGCAGACAGAGACAGCACCCATTCTGGGGCAGGCTGTTCAATTCCCCGCCTCCTCGTGTTCCTCTTCTCGCCAGGTGTGCGCCGAAACTCGATCGCCACGTTGTCTTCACTGCAATAGTTGGAAGAGGAATGGTCTCCATGTATCATACAGACAAATGAAGATATCTGTAGATAAGGAAAATAACACCATTTGCTTTAAATTGCGCAGTCCAGATGTGTAAGCGTATGTCTGCTATTGTCAAAACGAAGTACAACTTAATAAGCAAGTGCTGCGCGCGTTTTAACAGACGTTTACAACAATTTTAGTAAATTACAAAAAAGTAACATGACAAACAGGTCAAAATTAACGAGATGGTCAAAATTGATTCAGAGCATGTCTCATAATAATATCGTGATTTTAGCACGTAAGACCCCAGAAATGATTATTACATTTTAACCACCAATATATTAGTTCAGGAAACTATTCAAGTGCACTGAGACAACATTAATAAGCTCGGTACTTTGCTTTGTGCTTTGGCCGCTGTAAATGATTTTTTGTTGGGGCAATTTCATAATAAATAGATATGACGTATTATAAAGCGGCTGATTAACTCTTGTACTGCGTCCCTTAACACACGTAATCAGGCAGTGTGGTATAGTGCTCTAGGCTCACATTGTTTGTAATTCGTCTTGAAGCACAAGTGCTCACCTGTACCGGACATGCACGTGTAACGCTGTCCCTCCGTCCGCACCGCTCCCCTCGCCGCAGGTGTTGGAGCGGTGCCAAGTAGTTCACGCCCTCCCAGCAGTGCGCGGTGACGTCTCTCTTCCTCGCCTGCTGCGCGCTTGCCGCGTGTCAGTTCTCTTTCACTTCCCCCTCTCCACCGCTCGCAACGCTCAAGCCCACTCCTCACGTGGGCATCATCACGTACCATCTTCATCTGTCGGCGAGAAGCCGTGAGCCTGCGGGTGCACGCGCTGCGCGCGCCTGGATAATCTCGCGGCGCCGACAACATGGACAGCTCGCCGTCGCGGCATGCTTCCCGCTAGTGTGCGCGTACCATTTCCGGCTTTCGCCGGCGTTGCGAAAGTTCGCGAGGCTGATCGCGTTCGTGAATGGTGATGTGAACACCGACGAGGCGCGAGCAAGGGAAGCCGAACGCAAGCGTCGGCAGTGGAAGGACAGCGACGCCGACGAGGTGCAAGTCAAAGAAACACCGATTGCGTTCCAGAATACAGAGGGCGCGCGGGTAACACCGACGAGACGCGAGCCAAAGAAGCCGAGCGCAAACGTTTTCAACTTGTGCCGCCTCCCGTGTCTTTGTATTTCAAAAGAGCATTTACTCGAGTAAGCGCTACACCGAGTTTCGCTTCAAACCGTTCTTCCAGCACCCGCGTCGACGCCCGTTTCAACCGGGTCAATGCCGTGCGCACCGCTGCTGCTTCGCACCTCATCAGGGTTCCCTTCGGGGTGATGACCCATAGTTTTTTTTCTTAAAACCTTCAAAAGCTACTACCGATGGTTAGTAACGGCTATATACTCTTAAAGAAGTTTGTAAAAAGCTTGTAACCACGAGCAAAATGTTAGTAACAGAAGCTATTACTAACCTTCTTGGGCCATTATTAACCTTTTACTACCATTTTACAACCCACGTTAGCAAACGCTTCAAGGTTGCGAAGGTTACTAGGTTTTGCGCACTGTTAGTAACTTTTTGTCATGCACGTATTTGATGAACTTGTTAAACAAACACTAGAGGTTATTACTACGAGCGTCTAATAGCCAGCACGGGGATGCATTCAAGTTCATTGGGGCAATATATGTAAGCTTACTGCTCAATCTTATTTCTTGTATATTACGCCGCGTTGAAGTGGTAGTATAAAAAGACATAACTAATTGTTTTTCTTAATATTCTTGATTAAAGGTCCTACACTACGTTACCTCATCTAAAGAAACCGTACGTTTTACGAATAAGGGCGCCTAACTTAAATTATACATCCTACAGCATAGCCGCACACCGGCACCAGCTGGAGTCCCAAAAGTTAGGGCTATATATACCCCTGAAACCGCCTTGGACTGTACTCGTGTGTATTTGCAATAAAGAAAAATAATTATCGCGTGTACTTGTGTATGCGTCTACGATAATATGTGCGTAATTACTCAGTGATATATTGAAATGCTGATGCTCGCGAATACGACCGTTATTAAACGGTTGATTCGTGAGGCAATATAATCGCGTCTAGCGCATTTCTTTGCTAGCAACCGTTACTACCTACGTTATAGTAACCATTATTAACTGTGTTAGTAACGGTGGAGGTAGTAATGGTTACTAACACCTCCGTTACTAACTTCATTTACTAACATGGTTAGTAACATATGTGAGCAAACCAAAGTTAGTAAGTACTACAACCTTTTTTTATTATTATTTTTTTTGTGAGTGTGACTCGCGAAAAGCTCCCCCCTGCAGGCGAATGATTTCGCCCTGGTTGGGTCTCCTGATGGTTTCAACGTGCTTATACGAGCTTGCGTTTGTTTACATAATCTAATTGTGGGATTTGGAGCAATGCAGGTTGTCACACGATCACTTTTGATCGCGATTGAGCCTGATCCGGGTGGAATTTTCGCGATCGTGATTGGCTCCTTCACGCGAGCTGCAGGAGGTATAGCCACTAACAGTTGAGAAATTTGATCCTGATAAGCTTAATCGGTAGCTTTAGATCGGTAGTTCAACTTGTGACACAGGTAAATTGGAGCAGATTTCTAGGGGCAAGCATCGTCAATTGAGGTGTGACACATTTTCAGTGCGAAAGTGCTTAGTGAAAGAACTCAAAGGAGATAATAAACACAGTGCGCAGGGCTAATCTCTTCTCTCCCCCGAATTCTCCTACTTTCTACTTTTTAGCTAAAAACGTGTCCTAGGTGGTACAAAACCAAACTCGCCCTAGTCGATGGTTTTATCGTTGATTGTAATATTATTGGTACACAAAAATTTTATTAGTTTTCTGAGGTATTGCGAAACTCCCCGTAGTTATGAATTGCAAGAGTCCCTACAGGCATTTGAATCAAAGCGCGAATAGACGCCACGAACAGAAATCACGGGAAAAGGCTGCTTATTGTGGTGGTATGTGTGGGAAGAAAACAAGTAATACAGTGAAGTGCCGGTTTTTTCAGATGATCGCGAAAATCTGGACGCTTTCTCGGTACCGTCACGGGCACCTTAGGCGTCAATGTGTAAGAACGTTCGAAGTTTCGAACGCTCAAACTCTTCGGTGCCCGATTTTCCGGCTTCCCAAATCCCTGGTCGGAAACGACATTATTTAAAGTTCCCACCTTTCGCAGCCGTAGCAGTGTTTGAAAGGCAGCTTTGCTGTAATGCTATTTTGCTGAGAGGTGAAGCACACCGAGGAGTGCCACTATCACGGCGCAGTGCGGCGATGTCCTTTCGGAAAAGCCCCGAAAATGCATGAAAGCGGGATGGCGGCAGGCATGCAGCTAATGCGCCAGTAGGAAACAATCTCCGACAACGTTCCCTGATCTTCGGTAGTCCATGTGGTCTAGCACAGTTGTAAGCAAACTGCACGCGTTTAATAGAAAACCAAATGTGTCAGCGTTCATGCTGCTTCTCCGTACGATTCGTGCGCTGCGCAGACTTGATGCTTTCACAAACGAAAAATCCACGCATCTCCCCGAAGTGAGTGAGCCAAGCACTGGGGAGTTAAATCACCCGCTCACAAATGAGTGACAACGCGTGTATAATACAATGTTCTATTACCCATAAATCATATGTTGTGTTGAGTTCTGCATCCCGTATTGCCTTCATCATTCCTGCTTTGTGGCCCGTGAAATGTAGAGCTAACGGTTCTTCGATGGGATATATAGCCTGAAGTTGGCAAAGACGAGGTCCATGCCTGTTTTTTTTTCTTTTTACATTTAGGTATATCCAGAGAGGTGAGTCTTCTATAGGCACTTCAAGCACGCGTGAATGTTCTGTTACTTTGCCAAGCCAGACTCATAGGAGGGCTTGATTATTAACTTTCGTTTTATGTGCAAGTCGATGGCTGCGCCATCCGAGTAAAGGTTGGAAAAATAGGCAAGGAAAACACCGTTTTAGGCCTCTAAAATTGAAGCAATGTCAAACAAAGACGTGCACAACCTGTATCTATGACAGGAAGCAATAAATGTTAGATAGACTTCAGCGCAATCTTATGTACCTACTCGCCCAAGTGAAAGTGCAAGAAATATGTTATTGTTTATGATAGCAGAAAGGCGCCAATGGTTGAACACAGCCACGAATTTTCCGCATGCGTGGCAGAACATGGTCTTTCTTTGTATTTATTGTCTAGCATGCCGAGTCCACCGCCGTATCAACACACTCCTGGTCGCTTCCTTTTCGTCGTGGCTGAGAGATGCAGCACGAGAGCATGGCCAGAAGGGAGGGACGTCTAAACGCATTGGGTACATTTTTCTCCTGTTAGTGAACACCTAAAGGGCCCCTCACCAGGTTCGGAGCTTTTCGATCTTACAGGTGCAATGCACGCACTGTGTGCTCACGATCCCGTCTGCCGAGATTTGCAGTGCTACGCGTTGTGGAAAGACGTGAAATTTGAAACACCGCTTGCCCTTCCTGTCGCCCCAAGAAGGAGGATGTGACGTACAACAAGGACTGCTAGTGTACTGCTCCTGTACGCTACTCATTTACACGATTCTTGCCAGCCTCTCAGCGCGCACCGACGGATCCATCCCACAGAAGCCGAGAACGTCGAAAGAACACGATATTTGTGGCCTTTGCCGAATATGTTCACCTTTAAAACGTGCACGTGTAGCCTCGGGCACGTCATGCGCACGTGACCTTCATGATGTGTTGGTGCGTACGCGTCATCTGGTCCTCCAAAGCGAGTAGGCTTGCGATGGCTGCACCGCATGAGTGGCTAGAGATTCGAGCTTGCCTCCTCGCAATATGGTTTTATAGCTCGTAATGAACCAATTTGAAATATTAGTGTGGTACAACGCTCTTCATTGATAATGCAACAACTTCCACTGTCAAACTACAGATTCGTATGTGACCTGGTTAGGGGCCCTTCAAAAAGCCACACAAGTCAACTATTAAGTCGACATTGATTGTTGAAATGGCGGTCCAGAAACCTTGTAGTGTTACTTTTGTGCCAAAGAAGGGCCTATTTCAGAATAATATCACGTTTTAGGGCTCCGCGTCGGGTTAGCGCCCTTCGAATTACCCGCCTTGCTTCTTGAGGCGGGTAATTACCCTTCGAATTACCCGCCTCAAGAAGCAGACCGACCGGGCCGTCTCATGTCACTGTTGCCGTGCACAAAGTCGCCCGGCTTTACTGCGCTAGTAGCATCAGAGCAGCAGACAGAAAGCAGCGGGAACTACAGCAGCAACAACGGCCATTGCTCAATTTCCTGCCATTGGCTTCGAGATTGCAGGTGTTTTTTTTTCAACTGTGCCCCGCTAGATGGCATCACCGGTCCCGTCTAACCACGCAAAAATTGAATTTTTCGAACCACTCGCGCCCTTCCCCATAGTAACGCCCGGCGGTTCTTTTATCCATGATTCGAACAGTAACGAACAAGCAGCATTTTATTGCGTCTCTTGATGCACGGAAGGTTATTTATTTAGTGCAGCTAGATCGATGACTAGTGATTAATTGTTGGCGGTCCGACCGATGTCATCGGGATCGTTTTGAAAATGTCCTACTGCGGCGCTTGTGTTTTTGTGCATTTACTTTAATTTCTCAGCAAGTAGGGCACTTTTTTGATAATATTGTCATTTTAGATGTTGTCATACATTGAGCTTTCACTCTGACGTAAATTGTTATTTGACTTTAGTGTCCCTTTAAGGGAAAAAAACGAATCAGAAGCCATGTGCGCATGACATTTCTTTTTCTTTTGATGCACACTCTCTTTTCCTTTAACGGCTCTCGACTGTTTATACTGTATACAGAGGGACCTTCTGTTCCATTCCCACCACTGCAGCCAGGTTTGTAGGTGGTTATTCAATTACTCCGCAACTCTGTACAACCGTCTATAAAAGCCGCTTGCCGGGTCCTTGGCCATGGATGCTACTTTCCTCTCCTTTTCCCGTCCTGGTGTTCGGAAAAGGCACTGCAGCCCTGTAACATGGATAACGGTCAGAAGCCTCACTCTGAAACGAAATTTGAGCTGAAATAGGGCTCATATAGGTGCCGATTAAAAAAAAAAACGCAGTTATTTAGCCACGAATGCCAAAAATAGACATTTGTATAGGCACTATAAGAACATTATAAAAGCCCTTCTTAACCTCTAATTCATGCTCACACATCAAAGTGGCACAACAGGGAACAAAATAGGCATTTGCCTAAAATCTGGTCTCTAGTCATCGGATGTGTTTTTATGAAGGCATTGCACCGTGTTCTGAATGTCTGTCGGGGGGATGTTGACCACTTGAACTCGGATTCCGTACTGCCCGTTTCCGTGCGTTGCAGGCGTGATGCTTATGAAAGGGAGCGATCGAAATCGATGCTTCCCGAGGTGTCTCCGGTGCGGCAGCGTTTGTTGTCGGCGTTGCCGCTGCTTCCCCAACTCATCGTCTCTGGGCTAGCTTGTTGTCTGCGCCCGCGTTGCCTTTCGCGGGCGAGAGGCCGTTCACGTTCGATTTCAGCCATGGCAGAAAGTTTGTTTCCTCTGTATTATCGCACATACCCACTCTGGTGAATTGGTCAAGAAAGCGTATCGTAACTTTTCAAAGAGCACTACAATACTGTTCGATATATTTAAAAAAAAAAACGAATGAAGAAATTCGGCAGATCCCACGTACCTGGGAGTTGACGTTATACGAAGCATGCGGAGGCAAGGGGACCGTGTTGCAATTTTTTTATTGAGCAGGCACGTCATGAAATGACGCTAAATATATGTCCAAATGTGTCACGCACAAACACATGTTGAAGAGTTGCAGATGTTTATATAACCAGTTGTTTGCACTTGCGCAACGATGCCAACTGGAACATGCGTATTAGCAACACCAGAAGCTGATGTGAGGCACTGATGCTCGCGAGGGTGCTGGCCCTGGACTCTGCTACATAAATCAACTTCAGCGCACGGCAACTGTAGCCCCGATTGATGTGAACCCGACGTGACGGCTGTATCAAAGGAGTACATATGTAAAGTTTATAAAATTGGATAGACACCACTGAAACCACTATTGACGTTTCACGAAGATTAGCGTCTCTTTGAAGAGTACCAACAGTAGTTCCGAGACCTGGTGTAGCTCTGTGGTAAAATACTTAATTGCCACGTAGAATGCTTGGGTTCGATTCCAGCTGGAACCTTGACATTTATTCTTTGCATTCGTCTAGTCGGCGCTACCAATGTCAGGCATTTTTAACGCTCGCGTGTTAAAATTGCCCATGTTTGTTCTCTTCGTTCCTGGGTAGATACTAAGTGTCAATCACCTGTGGCACATGGCCGCATACCTGTGGCGCATACCCGCCCGTGTGTATGTGCCACTGTCTGGCGGGAAATGTTTGATGACGTACGCGACGGGATTGTGACATTATTTATGTCTTGACCAGGGCGTCATATTCGTCGAACCATCTTACCCTCCCATTCTAATTTTTGTTCACGCCAAGTTAAGGGGGTTACCACGAGAACATCCAAACGTAAGCGGCTAGATAGATAAATTGATACGCTCAAAGTCGCCGAAGTTCGCTAAGAAATACTTCTGATTTAAAACATACAATGCAAATAGTGTGAAATAAACCCAGAGAAAAAGAGAGAGAAAAAAGAAGGGCAAAAGAAATGATTCGCATTTAAAAAATACCATACAAATATTATAAAATAAACCCAGAGAAAGACAGAGAAAAAAGAGAAGAAGAGCAGCAAGTTAAATTTTGAAATATTGAGATGACCAGAA
This sequence comes from Rhipicephalus microplus, assembly GCF_043290135.1. Classification (NCBI taxonomy): domain Eukaryota; kingdom Metazoa; phylum Arthropoda; class Arachnida; order Ixodida; family Ixodidae; genus Rhipicephalus; species Rhipicephalus microplus. The sequence goes on along the minus strand of NC_134703.1, from coordinate 199,985,731 downwards.
AGCTCTTCGTCCGTCTCTGTCACTGTCCTGTGTTACGCACTGTTTTTTCGCTTCGCTGATCAATGTGCCAACCGACCCAAATAAGCACTTTATTAGAGGAAGGTGTGTTTACTTCACCCAACCATTTAGAATATAAGTATTAAAAACAGTTATTAATGTCACTTCAACAGTATTTATTAGATTTGATATTTGAAGTGGTGTACGTTCAGTAGCTTGAATTAAATCGCAAACCGAATTGAATGCGTCCCTGTGGCAATGTCCCACTCATTCCAGCGACGAATTCAGGTGAAGTAGGCCGCTTGTTTGCCTAAACTGGTTTGTACAGAAGATAAAATTCTGATTTCGTGTGAACCTAGCCAAGTTAGTAACCCGTCTTAGTGGTTTAGTGGCTGCTGACTCCCAGGTCGCGGGATCAAATTCTGGTGGCGGCGGCCGCATTTTCGATGGAGGCGAAAATTCTTGAGGCCCGTGTGCTTAGATATAGGTGCACGTTAAAGAACCTCAGGTGGTCGAAATTTCTGGAGCCCTCCACTACGGCGTCTTTCAGAATCATGTGGTGGTTTTGAAACGTTAAACCCCAATAATTAATATTATTGTCAAGTTAGTGTTCACTTGGTTGAATAATAATAATAATAATAATAATGATAATAATTTTATTTCTATCAACGATGAACAGAGGAAGCTGGTTGTTGATTTGCTTGTCCAATAATATGTCTCGCTTGTTTAGTTTTATGATAAACCGGTAGTGTGTTGGTCACATGTATGAATACTTCTGCGTTCCTGCGATAAGGATTACGATGTAATTAAAACACGTATGACTTAAGCCATTTGTATTCGCAAGAAGGAAGCATGCGAGTGAAATTTCAAGTGATAGTCCATTTGAATGCCTTGAAAAAGTAGCCTTTTCATTTACTTTAATTGCAAATTGATTTAATAATATTGGCAATAAGGTTCTTTGTCTGTCTGTCTATAATCATCGGTGGCGCATAATGTTATTTATTTTTATTTCTTACGGATACTGTCAGCCCTTACGTAGGGATATTACAGGAGTGGAAAAAAAGTACATGAAAAAAATAGCGATCCTTCTTCTAAGAACAGAACACAGTTAACAAATATAATCAGAAGTAACAAATTAACGGACAAGAATGAAGTCATAAAATATGCAACCAATAACGCAACCAAGAACTTAATCAGTGAATGCACTTGAGCATGCAGAGACAGGCATTATTATTTACAAACTAGGATATATGATAAAGGGTGCTTACCAGCGCAAACGACACGGCAGGAGGGGACAGGAGGAGACGAGACAGAGCGCTGAACTGCCAACAATTTATTTCTTGTGAAGGTATTCGCTTTTATAGTTACCAGTTGCACTAGTCATGCGCGAAACACAATTACTATGCATAAGTACATCACATTGACAAGCAAAGGAGCAACTTTTCCTTATCGGTGAGCGCGACAGAAGGGGTGCTAAGACAAGCATCTTTCAATGAGCAAATCTTTTCAGCCTCTATGATCTCGCGTGTGGTGCGATCCCTGCATCTAGCAACAATAGTACACTCTGAAAATATTGGCCGGCAGCCACACGTGCTGCAGTGAACAGACAGCCATCCTTGTTTATAGTGATCCACATTGTACATATGATCCCCCAGCCTCTCATTTATACAACGACCTATTTGACCGACGTAATACCTTCCACACGTTAACAACAGCTGATACACCACATTACAAATGCGATCTCTGAATTTATTTGCATGTTTTGTAGTGCAACCGAGGGTGGGTCTGGACGGATGAACGGACAGCTTGCACAGGCGACTCAATTTTGAGGGGCCGTAAAGACCACCTTCACATTAACTCGCTGTGCCACTTTCTTAAGATTGTGTGCTATCTTGTGCATATATGGAACCACGGCGAAAGCCTGTCCAGCTGTGACTGGTGGGACTGCATTATCTGACCCTTTGGCCTTAAGTTCACGCAGCAGGCCTTCGGCAACGGAAACTTGCACGTGGTCGGGGTAACCAGCCGACGTCAGCCTTGAAGATTGCTCAACAAAGCTTTCCAACGCGCCCGATCCCAACACGCCCATACCAACGCGCCCAATCCCACTGTCTCTTTGGATATATTCTAGGCGTTTTAAAAACATATCTATGGGTGAGCTTGAAACGGCTTCATCGCTCAACGAATTCCATTCATTGGTAGCTCCTGGGAAAAAGCTATACTTAAAACAATCGGTGGAAACATCAGGTGCAGGAATAAACATTGAATGGTGATGTCTGGAAGTTTCACTACGAATAATATCGAAATATTCAGCATACCTTATATGAACACGATTTAAATTATGAGGTAAAGATACTTAAGTCTTTCGCGTTTTGTCCTAGCTTGAATCTTGGGTAGCTCCGCTACCTACGATTCACCTTGGAGAGATTGAAAAATGAAGAACCTGATTTTAGTTGGATTAATTCGTAATTTTATGTGATATCGTCAAGCGGCCAGGCTTGGCAGGTTCCATTTGCGTGCCAGAGGCTGGAAGCATTTATCCGTGTTATTAAGTGTTGTGTCATTTTTGAAGACAAAAAAAATAAACTGGGGGAGAGGTTGGCAGACCAGTTATACAAATCATGAAAAAAGAAGTGAACCGAGAATATAACTTCCAGGCGTTCCTAAATTATTTACTTTGTGCCTAGGTTTATAATTTAAGATTGACACCGTGTCTTGCGCTGAGCGAGTAATCTTTTTTTTTTTTAAATTTAGTGCGAGACCAGTTATTCTTCGAGTTTCAAAAAAATGTGTTGGTTTATAGTGTCGAGTGTTTTGGTGACATCTGCAAATACAGAAGCATTGTTTCCTGCGGAGCATTGTCGCGCGTACTGGTGCTTTGCAAGCTGGCCTTTCGGTGAGCTGCATTGCGTCGGCGCACCTTACGTCACAGGTTTGGACGGGCGAAAATAGCAGCGGCCTCCCGACGCGAGGAATGTCGCCGCTGCGGGGAAAGCGTGACGACACCCCCGCGGCGGACGTCGTGGATCGGTCACGTGATCCCGTGTCGGGATGAACGCACGCGTTTTCGTGAAGCGCGTGCTTGACCTTGACGAGGCTCGTTTTGCGTGGGGCTCCGTCTTCTCGTGCAAGCGTGCCCTCCTCCCCCGTCCACGCGATTCCCAGATCTCGCCGGTCAACGTGCGGCACTGGACGGCCTTGTGGGGCCGAGTCTTCTCTTCGGTGGGCTCGATCGAGTCCAGGCGAAAAACCTTTCGCGCTGTTCGTGTGCGACTCTTCCGGCCGAAGAACAATGGGGGCGCTGAGGATTTTTTTTTTTCTTCTCGCCGCAGCTGAGTAGCGCGACAATGAGAGCGTGTAGGCCTTTTCTGTTCTCCCCTGGCGTGCCCCCTCGTTACGCAAGCCGGCGCGTGCCCTTACATACGGTGCTCGCCAATGTCCTGGCACCGCTTGTCCCGCGCGGTAACCGCCAGCGAACGACGCATCCGGTTTTAGTCGGTGAGGATCGCGGAACACGAGCGCTAACTCGCAGCTAAATTCCATCGAGGAAGCTGCGCAAGCCACATCGCGCTTAGAACACTATCACTATCACTTTGCTATTGTTCACTAGTTGGTCAAACTTAATTTATTATCTAGAGAGACGGGTCTAGCGCGCAGTACTGCCAACGACATTAAAAGGGACCCCGCAACACTTTTACAACATAGTAAAAAAAAAACGCACTGCAGAGAAATGTGTGTGGCAGACAAAAAAAAACAAAAAAAAAAAAACGCCAGGCCTGGGCAGAAGGCGCAAAGCAGTCACAACGAAAGCTAGAAGAGCGACCTTTCAGAGGCTTTTGTAAACACTCATTCGGTAACTGCTGCAAGCACATTTGCTGGGTACCCACTACGGCATTACTAATAAGAATGTATGGGTAGTTTACGCCGCCATTTGCTATGTTATTTTTCGTCATCCTTCTGAGAAGCGTGGTTTCCGCTAAACACTTGCAAATGAATTTTGTGCCAATTGTGCATGCAGTGCCTGACGACGATGAGGAATTATGCCTGAAGTGGATATGCGCCACAGTCAATAGGTGAACAAGAAGAAGCTTTTGTAATGGGTTGGAGCATTGGACGAACCACTCGTTACACTATTCGCATTGTGCGACGACTAGTTGTTTTTCTGCTGTTTTGAAAGGCTTTATAAGTCGTATTAACGCGTTTGCTTTCCCGATATCAAGCCTGCCTAAGACAAGTTTGCTAACAAGTCCCAAGCCCCGGCGTGGCTCAGTGGTAGAATACTGGGCTGGCACCCAGCGGATTCGGGTTCGAGCCTCACTGTGTCATTGGTACTTGGTTTTCTTCTAATCTCGTGCGATGTGGTTATGGACACTGGTAGCGGCAGACAACTACGGCACCGCGTGTGACCCGAATTTCGATCTCATAACAGCTATCGCTGTAAAAAAAAAAGAAATGCGAGTTTTTTAGATGTATGTCGTTTAGTATTACACCACAAAAGGTACGGCTTTGCCCGGTGGTATCAGGCCTCATACCACGAAGCCATCGCACGAATCCGGCATTTTCGGCATGCTTTAGTGCTTCACGTTCTAAGAGGAACTTTGTCGGTCAAATGAGAAACACGAGAAGATCCCTGAGCTGCAGCTCCATCGTGTCATAGCCGTGGATTTCACCTATTCACTTTTCGCGCCTCGATGGTCGACACTGTTCACGTTTTTCTTCGTGCTCGAGTAGAGGGAAATCCGTCGAGTTGTATTCTGCCTCTCAGACGGGTGGCCCTTTTCTGGCAGGGGTTTCTCTTCGTTATTTTTGGCAATCGGCGCGGGAGCAGTCATGGGAACGTTACCAGTAAAAATTAACGTCGTTACTTTTTCGTTCACGAATAAAATAACTGATTATATAGCAAATGATAGAATTTATTCAATTGACCGTGCGGAAAAAAGAACGGGGAGTGTGCAACAAGTTAGGACGACGCACAGTCTGTTTGTTCTTCAGGTGTGTCAGACCCTGTTCGGAGAGCTTTGGGTCCGCTATAGACAGACAAACCGTTTTTAGTAAGTCCAGCTGAACACCTGTTCGCGAAACATGAAGGCTGCGCGCAGGCGGACCATCTACAAATACGGTGCAGGGATTGCGAAGTGACATACTTATATTGGCTAAACGGACCGGTAATGGTAAGGAAAGGAAGTTTTGCTAATGCCAACCATTCAACGCGTTCTTTGGCTGCAGAAATTAGGTGCCTTTCTCCTCTTCTAACCACTACCACCAAATAGTGCTCGTTAAACACTGTTGGGAACGACATAGCGTTGGCCTGAAGAGGGGGGGGGGGGGGGGGGGATCTTGTAGAAACGTGGTTCATTCGCCGTGATGCAACGGCTCGCAACAGCAACCGTAGCCTCCACCGAACGTTTGTAAGGACATGTGTGACTAGTGGACCGATCGTCGTTGGCTCATCCCCCCCCCCCGCCCCTCCACGCAGGTTTTTTTCAACTTGAGTAGGTTGCAAAACGTATGCCATTTTGTTACTAATTGTTGCGTAAGTCTGAGCAGGCCTTCCCTCGACAGAAATCTCCCTGTTTGCAAACAGTGTGACGTCATTGTCCTTCGGCGCAGGGTCTGGTTGTCAAGAAAGTTTCGCCGACGAGATCTTACTGCATTGATACGGCCGGGGCGTGAACGTACTAAATTTTCGGTGCGACATATGCACTGCAGTTTTAAACCAGGCGCATCAGTGGCAACAGCATGGTTTTGAGCTGCCGTGCGAGAGTTTACGGAGAAGATTCTCACTGACGTCGCAAAATTGTGATTGAAGGTGAATAGCAAAAAGAAAAATAAACAAGAAAACACTTTAAGTGGCGAAGCTCCCAAAGCCGTGGGTCTGCCCCCTCTAGCTCGTACGTGACCGCCTAATTCGATGACTCACTCAGTAGGTGTGGACGGACGGACATACGGACAGGCAGACAGATGGACGGACGATTCACGGTTTACCGATAAAACCTTACAAAGCTTAGCCCCACTCGTCTTGCTGTGATTTTTTTTTTTTTGTCTTGGGTTACGATGAGGTTAACAAATCCCCGTGAAAATTAAAGCGACGTTGTTGGCGACGTTCCTCGTTGCCAACTCAAAATTATAGTGGAATTAAACTCGATAACTTAACTATATACATAATCTTTTGTGCAGCTACATCGCTGCATCTGACGCCTATTTGCATACTTATGTTGTTCCTTTAAAACTTGACACACAAACTTGCAGTGCGCATCATTACTTCATTAAATATCGAGCCCTAAGGGAACGAAGTATACGTGAAACAAGAATATCCACTCTTTGCATGAAGACATATATTAGTTCTCCGATAATACGAGTTGTACCTTTATTGAGTTCGCGTACTCGACGGGCAAATCGTATATACAGCTTCGGCAATGGTAAACATGCTCACAGTTCATGCGTGTTCGTATCTTTTAGCCCGGAGATCATTTCTGTTGCACGCACTGCAAACGCTGAGATGTACCCAGCCGCACACAGATGCGCCGAATTGCCCTGGCTGCTACACGCTGCGACATTTCCTCAAAATTTGGCAAGTCTGCGCCCAACTAGCCCCAAAGCTTCGACTTTCAGCAACGAAACTGCTTGAGCTGTTCCCGTTGAAAGTGACATCGCGGTGCACCTGATGCAATTCGAGTTAAGCCCAGCCAAACTGGGTCAAACGCCACTGTGGGATGCATTTTAAGGCACAATTTTTCAGACTTCTTAGGGACCGCGAAATTGTCTGAAAAAAGTTTCATACCTTAATTTTTATTCCGCTCAAGTAATCAAATCGCCACAGCGCCGTCTGAAATAGCTTCCATTCCTCCTAGAGTACACTTATCAGGCATTTCAGTGCGCGCTGAGGCTGTCGCAAATGCATTCAGGGCCTGCCGATCTTCATTTTCCAACAAGCGTCGCGTGATGAGTGTCGCGGATACCAGCAAAACGCGGAATAAGTTGCGGATTTATCGCAGAGAGCGTGTGAAAACGGTGACGCAGAACATAAAGGATGTGGCAGAGTAAAGGAAGACTTGTCCTGCTTGCCGCGGTGCGTGTGTGCACTTAGAAGATGTGCCACTGTACGAAAATCTCCGGCGAGCGACACGTAGCTGCCACTCGAGACCGATCGTTCCTAGTTGTGTGCAGCAGCCTACACAGCTGACGCCGTTACTACCAGGGCGCTTTCGTACGGACGTGTTCATCATAAAAAAGTGTTCTCGACGCTCACTCTGTTCCTGATCGCACACGGGCACGGCGATGGCGAGGTGCTTCCGTTCGTGAAGGCACCGCGTCTGTGCGGCGAACTTAGCCGATTCTCACAGAAAGGCAGCATGCGTGAGTGATTAAAAGCATGCAGTACACCGATAACTGCGCCACATGCAGTAACAAGCAGTTAGCTGAAGATTCCTATAATAAAGCGATTAAGTGTCACTGGCGTGTTTGCCGCATATCTGCCGTCACGCCTCTGAGCATTTCCGGTACTTATCCGTTAGACATCACCTCACTTCGCGGCGATACCGGCCCTTTCGATTTTTTTTTTTTGCTCCTTCACCCCATAGCACTTTTGCAGTGCGGCAAAGCCCACTTTCGGACATTACTGTGACGCCGAACGATTTTTGAAAACATTCGTTTAAGCCTACGAGGTGATAGAAGTAATAAAGGTAGACACTTTAAGTAACGCTGTTTCATACCTGGAATGTCGGCTGAAAGCCCAAAAAATCGGACGCCGAAGATTTTCTACTTCGAAAATTTCAGATAGACGTTGATAGGGCTTGTGATGCTGTCATGAAATCGTCTGAATTTTCAAGCATGTTTGAAACATTCGGCTTCTGAAAAATCGGCAGTCAACTGATCTTTAGTCACGTTATAAAGAAGTGCAATGGTTTCAAATTTTAGTATGATTGGCTTTGTCTATCAATTATAGGCAGGTTACCTGTCGGTGATATACCTTTTTTCCCATTTTTACTCTATTATGCTTGAATAGCGTGCAGCACATTCTAATTTTATCATTCGTGTATCATGGACACAGTATTCGAAAAACGTCACGAAGGAGTGGATGAAAAAATCCCTAAACCGACCGACGCTTCGACAAGCGGACTTGTCAAGGCTAGAACAGAATCATTTTGTTCTGAGGAACACAAGACCGCTTGTGGTCACATAACTCCGGCTCGACACAACCCCTGTTTGCGGATCTTTTCATGAACACAATAGGGGTCTTAAAGTTGACTCTAGCAATATCTGCTCCGAAAGCCAGTTTTGCTGCTCTAAAACCCGTTTTTGTCTGCTCCAATGCACCCCAAGCCAGTAGTATCACTGCTCACATGATCGCGTCGAATGCATATTTACCTTGACTGAAATGTCGAATCGTGAAGTTCTTTCGAGAGCCGGTTGCTGCCACCGGCCCACAACGGGTGCCAATGTTTTCGCGAGCGAGAAGCACAATATTCTCAGTTTCACTGCCCGTACAGGTGAACCAATATTGTCGATGCCTTTCAACGCACACCACACCCCGCAATAGACACGGCACATTTTCGAAGACGATGCCGCTGTTCCTCGCACAGGTTGCCCCGTGTGTTCCCTTCTCCAAGGTAAACAGACAGCCAGCATGGCAAATATAACATGAAGTTTAGGCTTTGAAAAAAAAAAAAAAACTTGCCCTAAACACTGCTCGACGTGAGGCAGCTTGGGCTAGTTCGACGCTACCGCGCTGACCCACCAGCGAGGATGTTTTGCCAACCAAACCTTGCACGTGCGCCAGTAGCCCGGTAGTGGTCTGTGGACAATCCCTTTTAATGGATTTTCAAATTGCTTCGCTACTTCACGGCCCTTCTGGCTTTGAGTCATTTGGCGCTGCTGTTTTTTTTTTTTTCACACACTTTTCTTTCTTCTTATTTACATTACATTGGTTTTAATAACTTTCCCTATACATTCATAAGCATTATTGTCTGTTAGATGTCACACACACACACACACACACACACACACACACACACACACACACACACACACACACACACACATATATATATATATATATATATATATATATATATATATATATATATATATATATATATATATATATATATATATATATATCCGATCATTCGCCCCCAAAATTGGGATGTAAACTCCGAACACTGCCTTCTGCAGTCTAAAGGGAGATAGAGGTAACTTTATTTGGTTCGGCTATTTGAGAAGGACCCCGCCTAATTCGCGGCCAGTGCATAGCTTTGGATCCTGGTGGCATTTTCGGCCAGCTGAGCGGCCCGTAGTTGCTCTTCCGAATTAGCAATACGGCCTTTCACTAATAATCATTATCTATTTAGCGATCCTGTATGGACACCTGATGGCAAGCCCACATATGCGTCAAATCTGCCCGTTCTGTGCAAAGCGTTTAACATCGGCCTTTCGGCTGTTGGATATTTTTTTTTTATGAGAACAGAAGGAACTGTGCAAGGAACAGTGTTAGTTGCGCTTACCGCTTGCTCTCGCATCGGGGATCTTTATATTGCCGAGGTTTGTTAGCTCGTGTTGGCGTCGCTCAAGCCTTGCCTCGATACCGTGTCTGGGCGCTGCAAAATGTCGACGTCTAATGAAGCGTAATCGCAATCTGGGAAGACTACCAAAGCTGTATGTAAGGGAAAAAAAAAGTGAATGCTGCTTCTTGAGAGTATTAGCCGCTGTTCCAGTGAGCTGCGTCTTCTCGGGAGATAGGAGAGCCGGCCCGCTAATTAGCCACTTTGCGACGATACTTAGAGCAAAAAAGCTTCTCTTAAATTAATAAAAATAAAGAGGCTGTGGTCGTTTACACTTTTCGTTCTTCTTCTCTTCATTACTTTTCTTGGTCATTAAGCCCGAGCCCTCTCCTCTCGTGGCGTCAACTTGGGCAAGTCCGGCTGCAGGATGCGGAGGAGGTGGCGGCGATACCTCTCTCTGATCACGATCTTTGGGTTGGCCTTTACTTTTCACATTTCGGACCTTGTTCTTCTTGATTGTGTTGGCCGTTCCTCCCCCCTCGTGAAGAAGCGGCCACGTCGTGCTTGGTGGCCCAATGCCGAATCGATCTCGGTTGGTCTCTTGCACGAGCGTCGCCATGACAACACAACTCACGTCCTCCACTCGGGCCACCAACAAGCGCCAAAAGTTTTTCGCGCGGCTCGCTGGCCAGCTCTTCTTGTTTTTTACCGCGCCTCTATAGTGTCTCAACTGTATATCTTTTTTTTTTTCTTTCTCGGCCGCGCGTCGGGGTGCGGAGGGAGGGCGCTTTGCTTTAACCTTTTCCTGTACTTTCGGGGTCTCCTTCGCGAAGCCGGCTTTCGTTGTTTCTTTTTTTCCCTCCTCGAACTTCGCGGACGCGTGCTTCTTTCATTAGTGTTCTACTTTATTACCGGCATTTTCTTCTCTGCGCTCGGCAGAGGAGCTCTCTTTCGAAGGGAGGCCAGATTTAGTTTCTGGTCGCGTTCTTTGCTTTCTTTTTATCTCCCTCGTCATTCTTGGCGGTTTTAGCCGCTGGCGCTGCAGCAGCAGCCTGTACGTGCGTGCCAGCCAGCGAGCGTCTCCCGTGGCAACCGGCGTGGCAGTGAGACCAGCGTCATGTGTGCGTGCGCGCGCTTTTTTGCTCGCCCAACGGGCTGGCTGCTGCTCTCCTTTTGTTTTTTCTTCTTCCACTCTGTTTCATCAGCGGTGTGGCACGTCTCTCCCTCTCGCTCGCGGGCTTTGGAATCGCGTGCTGTGTTCCAAAAGATTCCCTCCTCACCTTCCTCTTCTATATATGTGTCTCCACGCACGCACTGTCCTTCCACCGTCGCCTTTTTCCTTTTTTTTTTCTCTCGTTCAAACTCGGCCGATCTGGTGGCTCGTTTCGAGGCTCGTACCGCGCGTGCTGCTGCTTACTGCGCCCAACGCTGGATCGTTCGTTCGTCGGCGCTTCTTTTTATAATCTCTCCTTCGCACTTGTTCGCTCTCTGCGTTCTTCATTGTACCTTCTCGCTTACGTCGGTGTCTTTTTTTCTTTTTTCCTCTTATCGATGGCTGAACGTACGGTGGTGGTGCTGGCGGTGGCAGTACGTGCGACGACCCTCCTCCGATATCTTCTATCCCGCCGAGGAAGGAGGCCACCTTTCGGACGTTTTTGATTGGCGAGCTCAGCCGTGCTCGCATTGCTGCCGCCGTTTGGTGGGTGGCGGTGGCCGGCCTTGTGCGTTGCGCGACTCTCCCCTCTGGCCGCCGCTTACGACAACCTCCCCACTGGACGGGACCTGCAACTATTGATTTTGAGACTGGCCGTATCTTTACATTTTCTTGGCTCATCTGCGCAAAGTATTTTGTTGTTGTTTTCCTGTCCCCTCACGTCCTGCGCTGCGGTGTTTTTCGGCGCCGCTCGGTAAAGTTGGCGGGTCGCAGTCGCGGCACGCTCAGCTGCCGACCTCTCCTCAGCCTCCTCGCTTTGCTCGCCCTGCTTCTTTCCTCGCACCGAGTGCTGCTGCTGGAAAATGCGCGGTGCGTGCAAAACCCACCGAGTCATCTTTACTTCTACCGCTGACTGTGAGCGGCGAAATAGAAAAAAAAAATATATATATATATATATATATGCACCTTTAGTGGAATAAACTAGTCACACGTCAATTTATTCCGGATGCAATGCGGTAGAGCAACGGATTTCGTACTGAGGGAGAAGCCGAGTATCTAGATGAAGCGATGAACAAGTTCGCAAGGTTGAAAGGAGAGCAAACGGGACATCATCGGGAGGGAGGCCTTTGTCTGTACCGAACACGCCGGGCCGCGAGTAAATTACCAGCACAGTGTAAGAAAAGCGTAAATTTAATGGGCTCGTTTTCTCTGTTAGACACAATATTAATTATACGTAGACGGAGGGAGAACCGCCACCGTCGCTCAATGGTAGAGCATCGGACGCGTTATTCGAAGGTCGCTGGTTCGGACCCTGCCAGTGGCAAGTTATTTTTTCGTCCACTTTTTCACACTCGCATTGCAATTACTTCTAATAACAAGCCGCATACTTCCTGGCAACATTGTCTCTTAGTTGTCATTAATATTTTGTTTGTTTATTTATCAAATATTGCGGACACGTAGTCCGAGCAGGGAAGGCAATAAAATGGTACAACAGTAATCATGTTAAAAACACATCATAACCACAGCAATGATAATGATTGTGGCGAAGCTTCGGAGGGTTTTATAGATAAACCGTGAATATCCGTCCGTCCGTCTGCACCTGCCGAGGGAGTCGTCGAACAAGGCGGTCACGTACGATCGAGCTAGTAGGGACAGACCGATGGCTTTAGGAGCTTCGCCCCTAAAACAGAAAAAAAACAACAATCAAAACAAGAACATTAATACAAAAATAGGCCAATATATTTGGCGAAACGCTATACAAACTAATAATAATAATAATAATAATAATAATAATGATAATAATAATAATAATAATAATAATAATAATAATAATAATAATAATAATAATAATAATGGTGTCGATTCGATTACACAATTCCATTTGGTTATTGTACAAGGGAAAAAAGAATTCTTAAATGAGTCGTTCTCGCAAAGCAGGGTGTTAATGCATCTTGTCTACGGTGACGAGTGGTTTGGGTCAACGTTACTAGATACTTTTTTTCAGTTTGCAAACTGCGGCGCCGCGAGTGTCACCCAACGTGTCACCCTTCCCTGTACCGGTCAAAAAGCCGCAAGCGCGCCCCCTCTCGGCGGTGCCGTCTGACAACGGCACCGACGCTGTCAGCGTTGGCGTGATCTGCATGGTGCCGGGTGTTTTTTAATGTCTTCAACTCAGTCATCGCTTTCCCTGTGAGCTGCACAGCTCACATGTGTCATGTGACGGTTCTTGAATGTGAGAAAACATGCCTCGCTGCTTTGTGACTGGTTGCCGAAGTGGGTACGATTCGACGAAATCCGCGGCCGAAAAGAGACATTTTTTCAAGCCTCCCGCTGACGAGGTGCGCCTTCAGAGATTTCAACCATAAATTAGAAAGCAAGGAAAAGGTGGCTGTAGCAAACAAAAAAGCACGTCTCCTGTAACTCTGGCTCTTGCCTTTGAAGAAAAGTGGCTTCCAGTTTGTTTGTTTCAGTGTTCAGTAAATTGTGTTTAATTTGACTTTGTTCAGTGTTCAATAAATTGTGTTTAATTTGACTTTGTTTTCTCGTCATCTCGCGCATTTTATAGCCTTAAAAAGGCCAAATTTTTATTGAAGTAATTCGGTATCTTTCTATGCTATGCACTTCGATTCAGGTGCACGTTAGAGAAACCCCAGGTGGTTAAAATTTCCAAAGCCCTTCACTACGACGTGCCTCATAATCATATCGTGGTTTTGGCCCGTAGAACCTTCGATATTATTGTACGATGAGCCACGCACTACAGCCATCTAATGACGCCGGATATGTTAAAGTGTAAAGCCCAGAACGACTTGTTCGTTCCAGATAACTGAATCGTATGATTCGCATTATTTTAGAAGAAAGATACCGAACTACTTCAATAAAAATTTGGCCTTTTTAAGGCTATAAAATGCGCGAGATGACGAGAACACAAAGTCAAATTAAACACAATTTATTGAACACTGAACAAAGTCAAATTAAACACAATTTACTGAACACTGAAACAAACAAACTGGAAGCCATTTTTCTTCAAAGGCAAGAGCCAGAGTTACAGGAGACGTGCTTTTTTGTTTGCTACAACCACCTTTTCCTTGCTTTCTAATTTATTGTTGAAATCTCTGAAGGCGCACCTCGTCAGCGGGAGGCTTGAAAAAATGTCTCTTTTCGGCCGCGGATTTCGTCGAATCGTACCCACTTCGGCAACCAGTCACAAAGCAGCGAGGCATGTTTTCTCACATTCAAGAACCGTCACATGACACATGTGAGCTGTGTAGCTCACAGGGAAAGCGATGACTGAGTTGAAGACATTAAAAAACACCCGGCACCATGCAGATCACGCCAACGCTGACAGCGTCGGTGCCGTTGTCAGACGGCACCGCCGAGAGGGGGCGCGCTTGCGGCTTTTTGACCGGTACAGGGAAGGGTGACACGTTGGGTGACACTCGCGGCGCCGCAGTTTGCAAACTGAAAAAAAGTATCTAGTAACGTTGGTTCGGGTTGATAGGGGCGATAAATACAGAGATGAGTTAAGTAGTGAATCGTTCGTGTAAAGTAGTTAAGAAATTCATTCAGTCTCTGCTTCTGTCTTCTCCTCTCAAGTGGTGTGCAATGTGGTTAGCTTTCATAAGTTCTGTGGGTGAATTCTGTCTTAAGAATTTGTTAATTATAAACTTAACTGCCTTTTGCTGCACTCTTGCGAGGTTATTCATATTAGTTTTGGGATACGGACCCCAACACGCAGATCCTAGTTCTGATTAAGGTGTTGCAGCATAGCAGTTTTACATAGGATGGTGGTTTTAAAGGTCTGTCTTGGGGACCTTCGACGAAAAGTTTTGGTCTGTCTGTCTGTCTGTCTGTCTGTCTGTCTGTCTGTCTGTCTGTCTGTCTGTCTGTCTGTCTGTCTGTCTGTCTGTCTGTCTGACTGTCTGTCTGTCCACTTTTAACGGCACCGGGTACTTGAAACGGCTTACCCCATCAGCAGCGCCCACCAATGTTGCTCAAGATTTAGCGTTCATACTTGTGCAGTTGTGAATTAAAAAGCAATTATTGCGCATGTCTGGGGCACCATAACAACACGTATATATCCTGCATGTGCGTCTTTTACTAGAAAAGGCATACATAAGTAATTTTAAGGACCGTAGCGCTTACCACGCTGCGCTGACCATGCAAGACTTGCACGAAAAGGCGAGTGTTTTCAACGCTTTGCTAAGACGAGACTGTGGTGGTACCTACACGTCGCCTTGCATCCTACACCTATTCACCTCTGAGACAGGCGCGCACACCCGTCTCAGAGCCACGCGCTTCGTTTTCCAAGAAAACTGCCAGATGGCGCTCATGTCTCACGTGTGACGTGACTTGATGCGCTCGTTCGCCTCCGCTGCACGCTCGAGACACTCTTCCGCAGCGTCTCCAGAATACCATTCACCGATTTTCTTGCGCAGAACATAAAATAAATGTTTTGTTCACTCGCTCCACACGCAAGACTATCGTCTTTCGACGAAATTTGGAGATTAACATGCAGATATGGGGCCAATTTTTTAAAAGTTTGTGCTTCAGGTGGCATAATTTTGGGAAGACTGAGGTGCAAGTATTATTACTTATGAGGTCATTGCATGTTAACATGCTGTTAATCACTCCTAGATACTTGTAGAGGGTTACTTCATGCAGGGGGATGAACTTATATGTATGAAGAAAAGGTGAATTCTTGTGTCATTCACATTAGTACACTTTTGTCTGCATTTAGTGTCATTCCTCAGTGCATGCACCATTCAAGAATATTACTTAAAAGTACTATGTAAACTAATTTGGTTGTCGACAGAATTAGGGTCTTTAAAAACACGCAATTATCAGCGAACAGTCGAGTCTGGACACCACTTTCAACCATGTTAACAATGTTGTTAATATATATAATAAAACGAAGAGGGCGGAGTCAGGGGCGCAGCCAGAAAGTGGCACAATAGGCCCCCCCCCCCCCCCCGTCCCCTGAAAATTTTTTCACCATGGCATAGAGGGCAGAAAATGACCATTTAAAAGGGCTGTCCTCCCCGAAATTAATAGAGGTGCTCCTCCCCCTTTTCTTTCGAAAAAAAAAAAATTCTAGATATGGCCCAGGACAGAGTACACTGCCCTGTGGTACACCCGATGTGACTGGAAGAGAGCCCCATTTTTCACGAATAATTTCTACGAGTTGATGCCAGTTCAACAGGTATGCAGCTCCCAAGAAATAAACAATGCTGTAATTTCTGCACTTTCAAGTTTCAGAAATAATTTATCATGAGGGGCAGTATCTGAGACTGTTCTGAAGTCTAGAAAAAATATGTCGATTTGTCCGTTTTTGTCAAAGTTGACGCCAAGGAATGAACAGCAGTGATCACCTTTGTGACAGTTGAATGCCCCCTCCAAAACCCATGCGGACAATTAGTTAAAACAGAATGCTTTTCTAAATATGTAGTTATGCTGTTTGCGATAACATGTTCAACAAGTTTGCAGCATGATGACATTAAAGAAATGGGATGGTAATTTTCAACGAGAAGACGGTCTCCCTTATTATGAATTGGTGCAATGCAAGCCGTCCTCTAGTCACTCGGTAATTCTGGCAACAACAGTGACGCACAAAACATTATAACAAGGAATTTCGATAATGTTAGCGCATATCTACGAAGAAACAAATTAGGGATATTGACAGGTTTGAGGTTTAGCATCGTAGTTAATACACCCGGCTGCGATATAAAATTTACGTCATAAAATTGCGGCACTGCACAGTTGTGTGAAAAATTGATTGAATTAAAGAAAATCACTGTGAGAAAAATGTATTAAAGTCATTGGCAAGTTAACTTGTCAGTAACCATCTGTCCATTCACTGTAATTTGTGATATTGTTTTTTTTTCTTTTCGGCAATGTAACTTCAAAATTTACTTAGATCATTTTTAATGAAATTGGGCAGAGACGCGGTGAAGTAATAGTTATTTATTTTTTATTTATGAATACTGCAACCCTAACATAGGGTTTTGGCAGGGTGGATATACATTTGATAAATTTACAAATCGGCAAACAAATAAATATAAAACAGGTAAGGCATTTACACACTTTCGGAACGAAAAAAAAAAAAACAGTGGTTTGTAATAAACCGGCATAAGAACATATAGAGAAATGAGCGCTACATTCAAGATGATCACAAGTGGAGAATGGTTACAGTGATTGAAATAAACGACAGGAGCACATGTCATAGAAATTAGACACTCGCTGCTAGAGCTGCGCAGCAAAAAGGTTCAAGGATGACTGGGAAACAACTTCGTTACTGAGGTTATTCCATTCGGTAATTGTCCTAGGGAAGAACGAATACTTGAATGTGTTATTAAGGGTGGAAAATGGGGTTATTGTAAAGGCATGCCTCTCCCTTGTGGTATATCCTGTGGACAAATGAAGTATATATGATAAGTCTAACTTAAAATAACCTTTAACTAACTGAAAGAAAAATTTCAATCTCAATACTTTATTTCTTTGTGTAGGTGTTGGGAGGTTAGCTTTTGCTAATAAACATGTTATTGAAGTACGACCAAAACTGTTATACATAAACCTAACAGCTCTCTTTTGAATTTTTTCCATTTCGCTGATATTTTTTTTCGTGTAAAGGTACCAAATTATGGATGCATAATCTAAAGTAGGTTGAACAATTGCATTAAATGCAACAAGGCGAACGGCGAGAGTGGAGTGCTTAAGAGCTTGTCTAAGATAAAATAATTTGTAATTGCACGAGCTTATTACAGTGTTAATATGTCTCGTCCAGTTAAGGTCATTCGAAATCCAAAGACCAAGGTACTTGTAGTGTTGTACCTCCTGCAAAAAAACATTATTGGCTGAATATACAAAATGAAGAGTTACGTTTGTGAGAAATTTTCATGAAAACGGTCTTTTTAAAATTAAGTGACATCTGCCATTTATCGCACCAACGAATGACCTTTCGAAATGCATCGTTTAAATGAATTTGATCAGTATGGTTTTCTATTTCCGAGTACAGGATGCAATCATCCGCATATAACTTAACTTTTACAGGTATATCATGTAATATATCATTTATAAACAATAAAAAGAGGAGGGGTCCGAGCACAGAGCCTTGGGGAACACCCGAGTCAACCGGTACTGTACGGGAACAATGGTCATTGAAAAAGACGTACTGTTTTCGATTCGAAAGATAACCGGAAATCCAATTTAGAAGCTGAGTATTCTTAACAATTAAATCCAATTTGAAGAGCAATTTATTGTGAGAGACCGTATCGAAAGCTTTAGCAAAATCCATAAAAATTGCATCTATCTGTTTTCCGGAATTTATAGATAGTGCGAAATCATGAACTGTAGTTACCAGCTGAGTACAAGTAGAAAATCCTTTCCTGAATCCGTGTTGTGAACCTGACAAAATATTGTGCTTATCTAGGAATTCTGAAATATGCTTATGTATTGTATGCTCAAGTAGTTTACAGGAAGTTGAAATGAATGAGATCGGCCAATAGTTAATAACAGAATGGGGATTTCCACTCTTATGTAGGGGCTTGACTTTAGCAGTTACCCAGTCATCCGGAACTTGACCATCTTTCAGAGATTTAGAAAAAAGAATTGTTAGGTACCTTGAAACCAAAAAGAATTGTTAGGTACTTTGAAACCCATTGTGCATAGCGTTTTAAGAACTCATTTGGTACTCCACCAGGACCTGAAGATTTTTTAACATCAAGCTTCAAAAGTAAATTAAAAACTCCCTCTTCACTTATGACAATATCCGATAGGGGTGGGCCTGCCATATCAAATGTTTCCAGGACTCCATTATCCTTCGTAAAAACAGACATAAATTGATCATTGAAAGCATTAGAAATAACAGAGGAATCACTAGTTTCCACACCGTCAATTTGAAAAACATCAGTAGTCACAGGATTAGGCGAAATTAAACTCCAGAACCTCTCGGGAGACGAAGACATGAGACTCGGGAGATTTTGGCCATAATAGCGTTCCTTGTCAGTCAATACATTTGCTTTTGGTTGAGAAGCCAGTTCAGAAATTCTTTGTTGGAGGTCGCAGCTGCAACGTCTCCCGAGAAATCCAGGGGTTCTTTTTTTTCGATTTTTTTACAATGCCTGGAACAAATCTTTCAATACACACATTTATAAGCTCCTTGAAACGCTTCCACAAATAATGAATATCAGCAGTGTAACTCGAAAAAGAATCAAATTCAAATGATAGTAAGTCCAGTATTGAAGTATCATCTGCATGTGAAAAGTTTGGGAACGAGACCCTCTTGCAATTTTTCTTTCAAACAACATCTGAAAGCGTAAGTATCACAGCCTGATGATCACATATTCCAGGGAGAACAGAGCAGCTAGCTTGAGCAGAGATTGAGCCACTAATAAAAAAGAGGTCTAGAATTGAACAAGAGTTTGCCTGTATTCGAGTGAATTCATCAACGACTTGCATCAAGTCAAAAGAAAACGCTATATCGATCATTCTTTCACCAATTTTATAGTTTGGTTGTTGCAAAGAGAAAGATGGCCACTTAACATGTGGCAAATTAAAATCTCCAGCTAGAATTATCCGATCCTCAGGCTTCACATGCGCGACAAGGTAATTGTGTAATTCATCCAGAACATCCATGGAGGAATTGGGTGGACGATAAATAACCCCAATAACATACCTGGTCTTTCCGTAATACGCTTTGCAAAATATGCCCTCGACATTATGTATGTCATGCATTTTTGTAATTTGCAAACTGTCTAAACAGGATCGCCACCCCACCGCCTCTACTCCCACGGTCATTCCGGTACACATGGTAGCCCCGAGGAACAAATTCACTATCAAGTATGTTATCGTGCAACCATGTTTCAGTTAGGATAGCAATATGGGGACTATAGGCCAAGAGGGTTCCTTCTAATTCTGTGGTTTTGCTAATGACACTTCTACAGTTTAAATTTAGTATTTTCAGCGACTGAAAACTGCACATGCTCCGTCATTTTCCATTCTTCCTTAGCTTAACACGTGCATTTTTCGCTTCATCCCAACTAAACAAGTTCCCATCCACACTCAGTCGATTGTAGAGAAGCTTTACTTTAGCACCATTCTCTCTTTCTTTTTCCGAACTTTTCCACAGATTTCTGCGTGCCTCACGAACCCTGTATGAAAAATCCTCAGAAAAGGACAATACCGAACCCTTTAACTTGTGCGTAACTTTCAAAACAGACATCTTCTCACGATAATCAATAAACTTTAGAATAACTGGTCTGTCTTTGTTTTCAATTTTGCAGCCAAGCCTGTGGCATCTTTCAACAGTAATTGCCCTTATACCTAGTTTATTCTCGAGGATTTCATTGACGCTATCCTGGAGTATTTGACGTGTTTCCTTAGGGGGTTCTTTTAGGCCATAAATGATTAAGTTATTTCTACGGCTCCGATTTTCAAAATCATCAAGTTTGTCTTCAAGGGATGTTAGTTTTTGTTGCATTTGAGTCATAGAATCTTCAATTTCTTTCACCTATTTAGGCAATGAAGAAAACTTATTCATGTGACGCTCAATGGCATCAACTCGTTCTGCTAGCGTGCCAAATTTTTCTGCTAAATCTTTGATTGGCCTGTACTTTGTCAATAGCGGCTTTCATTGTTTTTTGGCCGGCGAGTAGCTCAGATAGCAATTCCTTTTCCATAAGAGGACCTGGATTAGCCTCAACGTCACCACAAACCAACAGATCAAGAGGTATAGGTGCAACACAAGCAAAAAGAAGCTTTAGACACAGTGGGCAAGGCAGCAGCAGCAGGAAACGGTTATCATTACGATAACATGGAGCAGGAAAGTACCTACTAACTTGTATCGCAAGGTAAAGCGGATTGCTGAGCATGCTGCCTTCTCTGCTGCTGACAAGCCCACTGCCGTGGAATGAGCCTGCCCGTATATTTAAAGGCTCCGAAGTGATCACGGGAACCGACGTCACTCGACGATGATTCCACGTGGACGCTATGATGAAAGGGGGCGTTGTTTCCTCGATCCAGCAGCGGTCTTCCACGGGTGATGAAAACCAGCCCTCGTTAGGCCAGCCAGACGAGGTGACGTCATCGTCCCGAGCCAGCCCCGGGAAGACGGTGCACACCGTAGGACATTCACCAAGAAGAAGCGCCAAGACCTGTATTGCAAGGCAAAGCGGATTACTCAGCATGCTGCCTTCTCTGCTGCTGACAAGCCCACGAAGTTCTTCGAAGTACGCACTGCAAGTGCAAGCTCACCTTGCAATTCGGATATCAAGTATGAGTGCTCATGTGTCTCATTCAGTCGCTTAATTTTTTCACTTCATATGCATAATGTTAGGATTGATCAATGGTGTTTGCTTGTGTACTCGTTTTTTTTTTATTTGGTATGAATCTGTCTAGACCAAAATGACATATTTTTGAAGCAAGTCCAAAGTATGTTCACATTATTCTCGCCAAAGCCAGTCAAGCAGTGTTCTAAGTAATGAGCTACACATGCGTCGTTTGCGCGAGAATAATTTTTGTCAGAATGGGCAGGTGATGTATCGGTCTTTCTACAAGAAGTAGCAAGAAAAGATATACAACATCGTGATCAGATATCCCGTGCTCGACAACCACTGTGAATTCAACAATATTGCGAGCAAAATACCATGTCCCGAACTGATGAAGAACCTTGCACTCGAGTAGGTTCGAGTACAGCTTGCACGAGATCATGCGTTAACATGAATAAAAAATATGTTGACATCCGGATCGCGATGAAACGCGGAGTCAAGGCGCACCTGTGGTCTATACCGGACAAATTAGTCATCTACAAGAATAACCTTGTTACTCAAGTATTTAGCTATAATTCAGCGCAATTTATGTGAAAATTCAGGAGCGGCGTCAGGATAATTAAACAGCGAAAACTACAAAGATATAGCCACAAAGCAATACTCTAATACGCAGACATTCCAACGAGGGTATTATTTCCATGACCGCAGCTTCAGCCCGATTTTATTGTGATAGCAATTATATGGACACTCTCTGCTAGATTTTGCCGCCGGCGTTGACATCGGCGTCACCGTCACTCGCCGTATTTGTATACACATCTCTATATATGTAAACGCAAGAAAGAAACATAATCGAGAAAAAGACTCTGGCGCGCTGAATCGAGCGTGGGACCCCTGAATCGTGAATGCGAGGCGTTAATCAATGAGCCACCGAGGAGAACATTCAACGTTCAAACGGCAAGCTATTTATATCTACTTACTACCGCTGTCGACGGGCATCTCGTGGAGGGGGGGGGGGGGGGGGCTAAAGTGTTTTCAGCATTATCAGCAAGATGGGGCAATGAACATGCGTCGCCACATCGTCACGACGCGGCGGCGCGGGTTTTCATCTTCCACGCATACTTTGGCCCGCGGAGAGGAGGGGGGCGGATGCTGACTCGCGCGCCCTTATCTCATGGTGGGGAGGATCGTGCGTCTTGGCTTGCCTTGGAGTTTCACCGGAGCGATTCGGTTGTAGTTACCGGGCGCACAAAGCTCACTGCGATCTCTGCGCGGGCCCCGTTTGCGAAAAGGGCGCGCTTTTCACACACACTGAAGTAACAGCCGAGACGCTTATTCGCGTTCATCTGTACCTGTGAGTACGTTTTGTGCATAATTTGTGGTGAGAAACGCGGGGCACGTTTCGATCTGCTTGCCATTCTGCGCGTGACCTTTCAATTTGCTGCTATCGCGTTCATTGCTTCGCGTTTGCGGCAAAGCTGGCACTTTTCAACTGATGCTACCACACGCCCTCCCCTAGAAGACCTATCTACTCGATAAACATTGGAGCAAGGCAGAAATATATCTTGGTCGTTGATTTCTTTGCGAAACAAAGTCTCAATAATAACTGTCTTATGGTGATCATGTTGAACAGTACTTCAAGCAAACTTGTTTATTTAGGACACTTCAATCGTTAACATTAAGTGATAACAGATGTTTATTTCGTCGATATATGTTAGTTCATGCTTCTGTTTGCCGAGGGTGGCCTTGCGCAGCCTGTACACGTTTATATTGCGATTTGTTTCAAAAGTAAATAAGCTTGTCTACCTTGAGTTTGTCGTATATAAGTGACACATTCCTTCTTTTAAGTTTATAATTTTTTGCACTTTCTCACAGAAGCTTGTGCTTCTTTAGTGTGGATTGGGAAAAGTTATCTTGAATGAAAATGTTAGTTTTCTTTATTTTTGGCATTCTGAGGTATTTTTTTTTTCATTAAAATTCTGAAGATATGAAATTATTGGTCGCCTATAAAATTATTGGTCGCCTGTCCCCATGTCTGCCTAGCCTATGAATGCAACCAAGAGATTGACACTCTACATTTAGTTTGTCATTACTTAAATACACCCTTGACTACTATATCTTTGAGATTATTTTCTATCTTGTTTGAAATTTTGAGTGTCCCATGATTATTGTGTTCCAATGCCGGCTACGATTGAGATTTGTTAGTTTCTTAGCCTGGAATGTTATAATATGTTCAATTGATTGTAAAATATTGTTACTTGCTGCCGCATTATCTGTTGTCTCAGTGATCTGGGTCTGCATTTTTGCAGACATACAGTGAAGCTCTAGAACCAGTTACTCTGTTTTCAAGAAATGCATTTGTAGCTCCTGTATTTTATTACGAAGCGCACCCTGCCTATCACCTAAGTGCTTAAGCATTTCAGTCTGAGTAACACCAGGACTAACTTCAATATTGCTGTAAAGCAGCAGTTCACACATAAATAGGCACTACAAGCTATAGTTGGACATCGCTGTGGGCACGGCAGGAGCACAACACCGCGATAATTACTTTGCAAGGAAGTCGTATTTGGACCAATCTTCACAATGACGAACAGGACTCTAGTCAGTGTTATGGCAGTCTGGGTCCACCGTGCCCACAGAAGGCGAATTTCTGCAGTGCCTGTCTTATTTGTTCGTCCACCGATGGCTTCACGGAGTTTAGCTTGAAATGAGTCGCTGGTAGCAGGATTGAATTTGGAGATAACGATGAGGTAGGAAGCACCATATTGCCACTTATGGCACACATGTGTATCTCGCAGAAACGATGGTCGACGTGTGGTTCATCAGCAGTGGTTTATACCGCGGCCAATCCAAGAATACCCTGCACAATGAAGAACAGGGCTCTAGTAAACGTCATTGCTGTTCTGCGTCCACCGTGCCAATATTGTGTCTAAAAAAAAAAGTAAACCCTTAAATTTACACTTTCCTTCATTCATAGCGAGGGTCTCGCTCTGGCAGACTTGATGCCGTGAGGTGGTATATTGCCGTGAGGTAGGCATATTGATCAGGGGTTATCTCGTGATAAAATCACGGACTACGTGAAGCCACAACAAGCAATCAGTGTTCCACACTTGCCCCTATGACATCAGGTGGCGCTAAATGAAGCTGCCACAATTAAATGCACATATATAGCCTATTGTCATGGGGTCGTGACGCTGACGAGGGCAGAGACGGCTTTCTGAAAATGCAACTGTTTATTGGGCCGAACTTGTGGCTGGTAAGCGAAAAGTCGGAGTACAGTGATACACATTGGCTCTGATAGCTGCGAACAGGACATCGGCCGCCGATAACTGACAAGCGCTGAAACGCTTCAGCATTTATACTCAGTCATCAAATATTCTAGTGTTATCGCTAGTGGCCATATAGGTTCTAGAATAATCTCTGATGTTCGGGAAGTGAGCGCAATCTTAACAAAAGATCCACGACAGTTTAGAAGCTTCTCGAACGCCGCAGGTGCGGTTTGTGCTGAACATAGTGTAACGGGGTGATAACAAAACTTGAAGGAATGTGGCATTGCCCTCCTCTGAAAAAGGCATCATCGCGATTCTTTAACAAATGAAAGTACAATACTTAGATTAGAGAATAAACAATAAATACAAGCAATCAACATAGCAATAACAAGAACAATATTCGCGCATGAGATCGCTTGAAGCGCACGACATGGACGACTTCAGGTCGTGCACGGCGTCGTTGAGAGTTTGTAATGTTGTCAAGAACAACCTCATAATCGAGTGGGCCGAGATGTCGAACTACCCTGTATGGTCCAAAGTACCGTGGCAGAAGTTTTCAATGAGTCCATGCTGGCATATCGGCGTCCACACCCAAAAGCAGTCGCCGAGCTTGTATTCCACGAAACTTCGTCAAAGACATACATATATATATTAGAAGCAGAGAAGGAAGAAGTGACAATAGAATAAACATGGTGTATGAGCCACGCCACGTCTCCCGCATCTAGCGTCACACGAGTCGGCAGGATGAAGACCTGGCGGCCACTCCATCAACCGGCCACCATCTTCGAACGTCTCAGCAAGACGCAGTGACCGAACGTGGACCACGAAAGTACATCCCAACACTACACCAAGACCAGCATCATGACAGCACCATCATACGACCTTGACATCCCCAAGTACACCAGATCAGCGGACGACAAACCCGTACAGGACTGGTTGAACCTTTTCGAGCTCTACGCCGCTGCTGCATCCTGGTCGGAACGGGAGATGATCATAAACTTCACTGACTACATCTCAGGTGAGGCATTCAAGTTTTACCTCACCCACATCTTCGAGAACGATGAGTCTTGGAAAAAGATCAAAGAAGAAATGATCAGCCGTTTCAAGGAATACGATGAAGACCTGTCCGTACCTCATCAGTTGAAGGCTTTTCAACTCAACCATCACAGTTACGCGAAGTCTTCCCGCAGTAAGCGTATTTCTCAAACAAGACTTGAGAGTAAATATCCCACCATTGTACCATCATATGACTCATCCGAATACACTTCACGCATTACAACACCAACTAGGGACTTGCACGTCGCAGCAGAGGAGGTAATGCCACCGTATGCAGATAGGAATGTAGACTATTTTGCCAAAAAACTGGACCTTACGGTTGGATTTTTCACCGGTGATCAAATCGCCATTTCCAATGTGTTTACGGCACCATAACACTCCAGGTATCACTGAACAACCCGAATCACTTGATGCTTCGTGTCACACACATGGCCCACACGGCTTCGGATGCGTGATGGCATTTACGCATGACGAGTTAGTAAATCCGCACGAAAGCAAACCAGACAACGAATGTTCACAGAAATCTTATTTTTTCAAAGTATTCAGCTCAGCAGTTCCACAAAGACAGAAGCATTCACAATCAGCATCTTGTGAAGAAAAGTGTTCTGCAGAAGCGTCGAGTGTTCATCAATCACAAGATCGAAGCGACGTGAATCCAGTATACAACCTTACTGCCTATAATGAAAACAGAACCACAGGTGCGACTTCTGATGACATAAGTACTCTTCAGGCAACCACCAACAATGAACGGCTTATAAATACAGAAGATTAAAGTGCGCCAAACCCGCCACGTTGTCTCGCGCCGGAAACAGTTGCATTGGTTGGCGTCGTAGAAGCCTGCGGAGGACTCGCTAACCATCCTGGCACACCACGATCAATGTCACACCACAACCAAGTTGACGGAACCAAGAAACTACAACTTCAACGTATACTTCAACATTGTCAACGACGAAACAAAACTTCATCGAGTGCACTCTTAAGGCTTAAAGAACATTGCAAAAAGGCCCATCGTGGGGGATACATTCTCCACCAAAGATCAAGAATGTGCCTTCAATCAAAACATCTGCGACATCGCCATAGAAAAATCTCTTAAAACCACAAAAGCAACCCTTGTACTCGGCAGAAACACAGGCAGTGCCCAATCAACCTCGATCAACGCGCACGCAAGCTGCCTGCACGACCTGTGCCACGACGAAGAATTCGATGCCTACGATATCCGCACTGTCGATTCTGCAAGGTGTTCGAATTCGTTTGTTCTTCACAAGAATGCCGGCTGCGATTTCCGCTATCTCCGCGTCCAAAGCATTCTTGTGTTATCCCGGACGCAACCATCAGCCTCGCCCGCCAGATCTCTTATTGATATCACCGGACTGCCACTCTCTCCCCTCAAGTCTTAGCGACGAAGAAGACAACACGTGCATTTTAAAATTTGTGAAACTACCTCTTTATTTTGACATTGGTGACTTCCAAGCCACACCTTGTTTACTTTTTCTTGTTTGTAAGTTGTAACTCAAGCCTTCTTTCGGGGGGAGGGGGATTCATGTGACATATGATGGGGTGGATGGTTTGTAGAAGCAGAGAAGGAAGAAGTGACAATAGAATAAACATGGCGTATGAGCCACGCCACGTCTCCTGCATCTAGTGTCATATATATATATATATATATATATATATATATATATATATATATATATATATATATATATATATATATATATATATATATATACATACATGCATGCATGCATGCATACATACATACATACATATACATGGGGGGCAGCCAGTTCGGGACTTCTCGAATGCAACCGGGACAGTTTGTTGTCTCTCTTCTAGCGCTTATGTTATCGTCAAGGTGTTAGTTTCGAATGAACACATGACTGTGAGACGTCCTTCAACCAACTAAAGGTCTTACTCACGCCACAACCTATTCTTCGGCACTTTGAGCTTTCTGCGCCAACCGAAGTTCATACTGACGCCAGAGGCATTGGCATAGGTGTAGTTCTAGTACAACGCTGCAATAAGATGGAACATGTCATTGCATATATACCAGTAAGCCGGTACGGAATTACACAGTGACTGAGCAAGAATGTTTCGCACTCATCTTGGCTGTATGGCGATTCCGTTCATCCCTGTACGGTTGTCTCTTCCTCACAGACCATCATTCCTTGTGCTGGTTTGTAAGCCTTCGAGACCTATCGGGCCGCCTTGCACGCTGGGCCTTACGCTTGCCAGAGTATGACTTGACGGTATTGTACAAGAGCGGCAGGAAGCACACTGATAATGACAGCCTTATGTGGATGCCGCTTAATACAACAGTTTGGGATGTTGAGAATTTCGATCACCTGATTGTGTCAGTGACACCAATGTTTCCGGACAAGACCACTTTTTGGAATTGAGCAGCGGTGGGACGTTAGCTTGGTACCGTTATGTGCTGACGCACGAGCATCCACTTTGGCAGGACGCTAGTGCATTCGTCTAGGATTACTTTACTAGAAGACCTTCTCAGCCATGAGTTCCCGCTTCCTACTGGTGGTTCGGGATACACTTCGTTCCTCTGTTCTGCGAGCCATGCACTTCGGGTCACCTAGGAATGATGCGAACACTCCATCGTACACAGGAGCAATTTTACTGGCCATGCATGCGCCAATCAGTTGAGCAGTACATGGCCAGTTGTACTCATTGCCAGACACACAAATCAGTCATGACTGTTCCAGCCAAACTTCTACAGCCTTGTTACGCGTCCCAGTGCTCCATTTGAGCAAGTTGGCATTGACCTCGTGGGTCCTTTTTCGCGCTTGGCAAAAGGCAAGTGTCGTGTCCCGATTATCTTACCCGCTACTGTGAGACGGCAGCCCTGCCATCTGAGACTCTTGGCCAAGTCTCCTCCTTCCTCCTGCGCTCTATTATACTGCGCTATGGACCTCCTCGCGTCATTATAAGTGATCCTGTCCGTCAGTTTATGGCATACGTTGTCGAGGAACTGCTCGAAATGTGCGGCTCAGAACTTCGAAATTCGACACCTCATGATCCACAGATGAATGACCTTACAGAATGAACAAACCGGACTGTGAATATGCTGTCAATGTACGTGGTGTCAAATCACAAGAACTGGGACGACTTCTTACTGTTCATCATGTATGCCTTCAACACTTCCCAGCATGAGACCACCAGCCACAGCTTTTTTTTCTTTTAATTTTTGACCCCCTCGTTATACCCTGGACACTATCTTTTCGTTTTTTGACAATGACGATCCTTCTTTAGCCAAAACACAGTCTCACAAAAAAATTCACCGTCTTGCCCTCCTGCATATTATAGCATGACAAGACAGCCCTGCTGTGACAGCAGGCACTGGCACATCGCATATCAACTGGGACACCTTATCCTGGTGTAGAAGCCTATGCGCAAGCGTGGCTTGTGCCATGCTTGCACTACAGTAGATGAAATAAGCAGATAAGCACTACACACCATACATGGAGTCCACATGTCTTGTATATTTCTGGTGGCATGCCATTTGTCCTGATTGTACATTCTGCTGCGACGAGCCTTTTTGCAAAGTTTGCTTCGGGAACTTTCGGTCTGACTTAACAAATTGGCTGCATTTCTTGAGAACTCAGCCTGTTTAGTTTCGGTGTTAATATTTCAAGATACGTGTTTTTTTTTAATTTGGATTGGGGGGAACAGGAAGGAAGATAAAGATGGAATCATTAAAGATGGCTATGCCATCGATTGTCGCATCCTACTTTGCCGTATCTGCACAAAGAACTGCCCCAAAGTGAATATTTATAAGGTTATTTAACGAGTTTTTGTTAAGCATTCCATTCTTACTTACGTCTGCAGCGCAGCTATGCCTCAATGTAGTGTTCTCAAGCGGATACAACAGGAGTGTTCCTAGCAGTTATATGAGCGTTAAATAGCTCGTTTCGCAATAATTATAGCGTCGGCATCGTTGGTTGTGAGCGAGAAATCATCAGACTAGAAAATTGAAAAAGATGCAAATAAAATAAACGATAAGAAATTCAGGGTCCAAGTGGGGATCGATTCGGGTCGTTTGTGTGGCAGGCGGGTGTCCTATCAGACAGCCACAGCTCTGTATACATGCTTTACAATACATGAAATATTGCTGTAATAATGCATGATGCAAGCATTCATTGCCATCGGATGCAGGAACATCGGATGATCATAATGACTTCATAGTTTAAAACCAATAACCAGTAACCAGTAAGAGGCACACATGCTAATGCATTCTTAAGGTCATGTAGTGGGTGCATATCAAGTTCGAAAAGATTTCACACACAAAGTGTTTGAAGCATGCTCTAGGAACAGGATGTTGCTGTTGCGTTCAACACTTAAAGGCGAAGCATAAGGGTCGCCCAAACCTTTTAAAAAAATTCTGAATTATCTTTAAAATAATTGCCCTCTCCTCCCCAAGGGGAATCGCAAGGAAATGCAAACGCATTTCTTGTGCCAAGAGTACACAGTGTAGTAATTTTAATTGCATAAATTAACGAGACGAGGATTTGTATTGTAACCCTTTATTTACACATTCATCAGCCAGCGAACGGTCAAGAGTGAGGCATGCGTTTCACTCCATTCATATATAGGTTGTATTCACGAGACATCATGTCGGCGGGCGCGATAGCGAAAAGTGTGCCAGCTGTGCTGGCAACCGCTCGGCCACCATTTTGAAGGCCACCGTACTGGCAGTTCCGACATGTTCACACAAGTTAATGCGGGGACTTTGCTCTCATTTAACTTTATTAGGCTTTACAAGGTACGAGGTTTACCAATTGTGAAGCTGCCGTAGCCACTGGCGAAGTATGCTCGCCTCGCTTGAGCGTGTCTATAAGTACGCCGAAAAATTGAACGCCGTTGCTAAACAGCAATACATAGACAAAGTGGCTTTCTGTGGTGTGCGTTGACCCACTCATTATGACGAGCGAGAAAGCCACATTCAACACCGAACTAATATCTAATGCGGAACTCTGACACACAAAGGACTACTTGGGGCATACTACATGTTTTGCGAGCATGAACGACTGGAAGCCAAGAAATCTTTGGATGCTCTAGTAGTGGGTTTGTCTGCGAACCCTGGCTGAAACATTCTAGGATAGTTTGAAACGGCGCACAAATGTTTGTTTTTTGTGGCATGGGCACGCAGCATGATTACGTGTTTACTGAAGCATCCTACAAGTTTTGTTAGTTTGAATATTTCATCTCCCCCCTTTTTTTATGCTCAGAGAAGGCCTCCTCCGCCACAGTCATTCGCGTACAGGCATGGAGATGGCATGTCTGAACAGCTTCTGCGTCAAGTTCATCGGTAAAAGCTGGCAGAGAGAACTGCCCGGTTCTGGACTCTCTAATTAAAACTGCAGGATGCTTGCGATTGAGTAAGCTGGGTAAATGAAGCAAGAGCTCTTGCGCTGGCGTCATTGTTTCGAACCATGCACACTGCTTTGTGATAGGATAAGCAGTAGCTTACAAGTAAAAATTGCTTGTGGTTTGTTTTCCACAGATTCTCTTTCACCTCTGGTTGCAATGGTTCCACACTTGGATGGGGCATCAATAAAAAGTGTATGGACTCATTTTCATGAGGGTGACCTTATTTTTCATGCGTGTTTTGCTAGTGCCATGATTCTCCGAGATCGCATTGCTGCATTACAAGCTGAGTGGTCGCCTGCGACCTGCACAGTCCAAGTCCTTCCGGGACTCGGAACTAGCCGTCCAGCTGCCGGAACACTGGGAGTCGAAGCCCTTTGACGCGGCTTATAACGGGCACTCTTCTCGATGATAGTATTCGCAAGAATGGCAGTGTGGCCAAACACCTAATACATATTGGCACATGCTTGCCACTGATCTCTACGAGAAGAGTTCAGCATTGATGCATTAGGCAAAAAAAACATTAGAAACTACTTTAGAAAAAAGCGGTGTCACTGCATCAACGTGACATCGCGACTGGCTTTTGGTTTCTCGTGAGAGCGCGACGCGAAGGGGTCTGTCGCGAGCACGGTGACGCCATTGGCTAGATCCTTTGACGAGCTATACCAACTTGGTACAGACAGAATTTGTTAGGGGCGAAGCTCCTTTGGCTGTGGGTTGTTCCCTTCTCTGTAGTCGTAGTAGTATGTAGCCATCTCTAGTTTATGAATTGCTCAATGTCGTTATGTGTATATGTCTTTAGGAGTAGTATAAAGTGATTTTCACAGTATATCCACGGTGTGAATGATGTGTGGGGCTACGCGTCCATCTGTCCGTTCGTCTGTGTGTCCATCCATCCGTCCATTGGCCCGTCCGTCCGTACTTCTGTGTGTCTGTGTATTGGTCCGTCTGTCTGTATGCCTGTGCTTCCATCCATGCGTCCATCAGTTCGTCCGTGCTTCCACCCATCATTCCATGCATCTAGATGGACAGACGCTTCGCCCCACTTATCATAATTAACTCTGTGAATATGCTGCAATTTTTTTTGGGGGGGGGGGGGGGCAGTGTGCCAACCCCTATATATGCCACTGACTTGTACTCGAGGATAGTGTCCCTGTACATGCCAGTAAAGAGCATATGCTGTAAGGTTCTACTTGCTGCAAAAGTTACTTCATGCAGTAATTTCTTATACTTGCTGTGTGCACGGGATGTTATGGCGCTGCGTGCACGGGATGTTATGGCGGCATCGAGACCGCCTTCCTTTTGCTGTGGCATCATCCTCGAGATTGCGTCTTAGCTGGGAATGTTGTGTCCTGCTCTGTGAGATAGAGTGTACATACTAGAATTTCATACTAAGTAGCCTCTCTCTCAACCCTTCTGCCACTTAGTTGCCGAGGTTAGTTTGTACTTTGTACCATAGCCTCCATAGGCGTGCGTACAGGAAAGAGGTCTTCACCCTCCAAAGGGGAACCTTGCTCATATCTATGCGGCCCTCTATTCTTAGAAGATTGTTCTTGTAGCAAACCTGACCGCTGCCCTGTAAGTAGGATAGAGAGCCTTAGTGCTGTGGGCTTCCAGTCGTTAAGGATTTCCATGCTCTGGCATTCTTCTGTTATACTCTTCGCTTTGTGTTCACCAGCCACCCCCCAAAAAAGAGTTCAGAAGAATGCAAAAGCATGGGTGCGCCATGGCACTAAGCATCTTGTGATTGTTTTGTGAGCCAGCCCGCCGTCTTACTACATAATGTCTTGGTTCTCTCGCAGGAACATCACATGGCATGGGTGACATTGACCTGCCTCCAAGAAACACGAGTCTCAAGTGAGCCACCTTTATTACGGGTAATGCGAAAACTGGAGAATCTCAGTGCCGTTCATAGACCTACTACCTCATACTGTTAGCGTCGAAGTGTGCTCTTCCCCGAGACCGAAGAGGTCTCTCGGCGACACCAGAGAAGCGTGGTCCTTGCCACCTCGTGCGATGATTCTGCCGTGTGACGTCGCCAGCAGCCATGTCAGCAGCAGCAGCTCCTCTTCGTCGTCCCTGCATCCGTGCGCGGTGCCGTCGCTGAGCGCCCCGGTCGGGTCCATCTTTACCAGCATGGAGCACCAGCAGCAGTCGCCCGAGCAGCTGATGGCGCAATACGCGGCGCATGTGCTGCGCCAACACCAGCAGCAGGCCAAGCCGTACAGCCGGCGCACTCCTGCGGCAAAGCCGTACTCGTGCGAACAGTGCGGCCGCGGTTTCAAGTACCTGCACACATTGCGCTTCCACATCAAGACGACGCATGACAGCGCGGCGCCTGCTGTAGAGCCGCGCCTCTCGAGGCTCCGGAGGGATGCACCGCCGGACTTATCATCACCGGGGGGTGCCTTCTGCGGCGCCGAGCAGCCGACAGACGACAGCCGGGAGGAGGACCTCTCACTCCCACGGCCCATTGAAGGCCGATCCCAGCCGGAATTGCCTCCAGAGTTTCCCCAGGACGCCGCGCCTGTTGACTCAGCGCCACCAGTCAAGAAAGAAGAGGTGCCCGACAGTTACGGACCTGTCAAGTCCGAGTCCCAAGATGTGCCCACCACAACGTCGTGCGTGGGAAGCTTGTCGCACATGACGGCGGCCAATCTGGGTTCGAGCTTGACCGCTGCTGGTCTGCCATCTCCATCTTCGCTGCTTGGCATGGATGCTTGGCGCAGCATGAAGCTTCAGGCTGAGGTGCCGCTGGCGAGCAAGGTTGACGTGGTAAACCCACTTACAGAACAGCAGTATACCCTGTACAAGTGTGGCATCTGTGGCGAGACTCAGCCAAGCCTGCGTGGCCTGTGTGACCACCTGCAGGCGCACACACGTGCTGTCAAGGAGCATCACTGCGATAAGTGTGGTGCTGTATTCAAGTGGCGTAGCCAGCTTCTTGTCCACGAACAGGTGCACCAGGTGATAGAGGGCAAAGCTGGCTTGCCACCACCTACTGGCCTGCCTGTGCTGAGCCCGCTTCCGGAGGCGCTTATCGGCGAGCCACGAGTCTCGTTTGACCAGGCCCTTCAGCTTGGCGCATTGGCGGGCCACTTTCTGCAGCCGGGGTCACTGCCCAACCTCACCATGGGCCTGCCACTCGGTATGGCCCCGACGACATCCGTGGCCCCGTCTTCGACCTCCTCGGTGCCGGAGTTCACATCACCACACTGTGCTGCACCGCCACCTGCACCCGCACAACGTGGCCCCAGCAGCGGCAGCTCCAAGGGCGGCTCTTCGTGCCCCTCATCGAGCCAAGAAGCAGGCATGCGACTGCCCTTCCAGTGCAGCTACTGCAGCAAGTCGTTTGACCGCATCTTCTCGTTGCAGCGCCATGAACGCATCCACACAGGTGTCAAGCCATGCTACTGCAAAGCTTGCGGTCGTGGGTTCAGTGAGCGTCGCAACTTGCGCCATCACATCATCCGCTTCCACTCTGATGTAAGCCAGCGGGACCAGTTGCGACGGCGCCGACGCGCGGCGGCCGCTAGGAGCCGCGCCGCGGCGGTGCCTGCCGGCGGCAGTGCCAATGGGGGCGCCGCTGCCAGCGGAGAAGACCCTGCCGACAACCCACAAGGCTCGCTCAAGCTGGTTTCCTTCCTAAAGAAGACAGCGGTTCGCATCCTCAACTCGGTTGATCAGAGCAAGGAGGAGGAAGATGACGATGACATGGAGGACATAGATGATCTCGAGGACAAAGCTGATGGTGACTTGGATGATGAGGATGACTTAAGGGCTGGGGATGAGAGCGGCTTTGCCGAGAATGGAAGCCCAGATGACTTCAAGGAAGATCAAAGAACGGATGGCAGCAACCCCGAGCTGTCTGACGAGGAACGAGCTAGTCCAGTGGCAGCTGAGATGCCCGTGGCACTTTGCACAAAAGACAGTGGGAGCCCTACTGGCTCGCTTGAAGCAGATAGGAAGGCTGATGATGAAGAAGGCGAGGAGGACAATAAAACCATTATCTATCCTTTGGAAGCCATGCCCATGGCGACAGCACCTGTTGAATCGGCACAGGCAGATGAGAAAAGCGGTGGCGATGGTCCTTTGTCCTCACAAGACTTGGATGCCAGTAATGAAGAGTTGAGGCGGCCAGCTACAGGTAACAGGCGAAAGAAAGGAAGGCCAATGCGCTATGGTCCAGCAGTTGTGGAAACAAGTGAGGACTGCAGTAGCGAGAAAGGAGCTGACGAAGGTACCGGTGAAGTCAAAGAGATGAGATCTGCAGCTGGTGAAGACAGAGTTGCTGTGGACGAACTTAACCCATACACAAAGGAGGAAATGGCAGCCTGGATGCAGCTCGGCAAGGCAACAGGTAAGATTTACTGAAGCATAATTATCTTGCGTGAGCAGAGAGAGGGTCCTTTTCAAAGAAAACTCATATGAGTGATTGTGTTGTAAATGCTTGCAGTTGCATTGTGCTGCCAGTCTTACATTCAGTACAATGCACTCGATTTTACAGTGAAGCTATAATGTGACTGGAAGCATAAGAAAGTTGTAAGCAGTTTTTCAAACAGTTTTCACAAATCTCTCACAACTTTTATATTTTGAGGATGTATGAACAGTGTTGACAGCAATATACAGGAAAATGGGAGAGCCCAATAGGGGCGTTATGAAAGCAGCGAAACTTTTGTTTATAGCCCCATCTGAGCCATATGGTATGAACATTGTTTTCATGTTTCCTTGGAAGGACCAAGAACAGCATATTTCATATTCAGGGTAAATGGGGGCGACTGAATTGAAAACATGTGCTCAAGTTTTGAGGTGTGGACGTTGTTACTATTCTTTTGAAAATGGTTATTTGTCTTCACCTATTCTTTATACCTATTAAGAGGCTTGTTCTAGTTGCTTTTTATTGACCTCCTTATTGAGGGCATTCTTTCTATTTGGTTAAGTAGAAGTGTATTGCAAGTGATAAGTGTTTAATTTGTTTAGATTACTATGTTGCATCCCTTTTAGAAACTCACATACTCAAGTGACCTACTGCTGCAGTTCGCAATGCTTCCCAGAGTTATTGTATAACTGAAAAGACGTCAATTTTCAACTCACAAAAATATGTAGAAGAAATTTAACATTTTATTACAATATATTTTCTCCAAAGTTTCTGTTATATATAATTGTGTTGCACTTGACTACTGAACACATTTTTATTTTTGTCTTTTCATGCATTACAAGACTCAGTCAGTTGCTCCAGTGACATCTGTTGGCTTGGTGAAAAACACAAAGAGTGTATTACAGATAATGGCTAATAGGTGAAGTTCAGGAGCACAGTTTAGTCTTGGCATTTTAATTACTTTACAGTTACAAGTACTTCATCCTGAATGTTGACTGCAAACAGAGCATTGTTCAGTACACTGTGCTGGGATGCCCTGAGATAAGATTCTTTGCTTACTTGGGAGAAATGTTGTCATAGCAAGGACAAAGCTGATGGTGACTTGGATGAT
The DNA here is from genome assembly GCF_043290135.1 of Rhipicephalus microplus. Lineage (NCBI taxonomy): Eukaryota > Metazoa > Arthropoda > Arachnida > Ixodida > Ixodidae > Rhipicephalus > Rhipicephalus microplus. The sequence continues at coordinate 199,949,629 of NC_134703.1, read as the reverse complement.
GAGGATGACTTAAGGGCTGGGGATGAGAGTGGCTTTGCGGAGTATGGAAGCCCAGATGACTTCAAGGAAGATCAAAGAACGGATGGCAGCAACCCCGAGCTGTCTGATGAGGAGTGGTGATTTGTAGGCAAAGGTGGAGTTGTGCAGGCTAATTAATATGTTTTTACTTGGGAGAAATGTTGTTGTAGGTAGTGTGATTTGTAGGCAAAAGTGGAGTTGTGCAGGCTAATTAAAATGTTTGCAGCAAATTGCATGTGCCACAACTTGGTGCATTTTATGTGTGTCTCGCAGACAATGCATAATTTATCTCTCTGCACTGGGCAAACTAAAAATGCAGCCAGTATTTATTTCAGCTAAGACAAAAGTCAACGAATACACTGTGCTCAGTGCTATGCCCAGGTAGCATTTGCATGGATTTAGAATGGCGCAACAAAACAGACAAAAAGAAGTGATCGCACGAACCCAAGCACTGACGTGCAACAAAAGTTTAATCAATAGTACAGTTGTGAGTTGACGCTTCTGTTTGTGTGATAATTTGTCTATTCGTTTGCTTTATTGCACTGTTCTAAATACACGCATCTGTATCAACAATTGTCTGTGCTACTTCGGTAATATTTGCAAGATGAATCACTATTTTTGTCAGAATTATTCAGGAAGTGCTAGACAGCATTCTTTGCAAGCAGGGTCTAAAATGAAGCAATTAGAAAACTCCAACCAGACATTGTATTCAGAAACCTGACGTTTTGAAGCCGAACCGGCTTCTTCCTCAGGGGTGAGAAAGCCAGAGATGTACGCCGCTTATATGCGCTTGCTCGCTTTGCATGAGAGGTTCGTCGTGACCCGTCACAAACCCTGGCGTAGAGGGAGGGCAATGTCCCAGTGGAGTGGTTGATGCTCCCGGCTGTCTGCTGAATGTGCCAGGATTCGAGGAGGAGTCGCCGGCATGTGCTCCTTTGTTTTCCAGAATCATTACGTCATCTGGGTGGAAGTGGTAGACAAGCCGCAGTTTTCTGCTACTGTGCTTCGTTGGCTGTTCAGTTGACGGAGGTCACGTTTGTACTGTCGCACCATTTCATGTAAGTTATTTGTTTCTTGAAAATAGGAAGCAGGGCATTCGGCGCAGTCGATCCGGTATACGACGCCTTGGGATTTTTCCGCAGGCGCGTGATCTTTGGGGCGAGGGATGAAGCTGCCGATAGTGGTGAATTGCCCCGCCGCGGTGGCCTAGTGGCTAAGGTACTCGGCTGCTGACCCGCAGGTCGCGGGTTCGAATCCCGGCTGCGGCGGCTGCATTTCCGATGTAGGCGGAAATGTTGTAGGCCCGTGTGCTCAGATTTAGGTGCACGTTAAAGAACCCCAGGTGGTCGAAATTTCCGGAGCCCTCCACTACGGCGTCTCTCATAATCATATGGTGGTTTTGGGATGTTAAACCCCACAAATCAATTAACCGATAGTGGTGGATTGCTTGTGTGCGACGTTGACCATTGCCCTTTTCAGTATGCGGGCTATTGTTTTGCTGGTGCCGATGACATATGGGATTGACACGCGGTATCATTGCAGTGACTCGCGTTATTACTCTTGCGGAGGGCTGCACACCGCTGGCTTTCTCACCTGTGATTAAGAAGCCAGTCTGGCTTCGAAACGTCAAGTTTTTTTAATACAATTTTTGGTTGGAGTTTTCTAATATCCTCATTCTTATCCCAACCAGGCAGACCTCTGCCAAATGTTCATCTATGAAGGTCTAAAATAATTAATATAACAGCCACACTTAATTTTAAGCACATGATTTAATCAGAGTATTTACAATGCCTATAGATTCTTTGATCTCACTCCTGTGAAAGTCCCTGGTGGGATTGACGGTATCACTAAATGTTGAGAAAAAGAAAAAAATTACACTGTTCAACGAGCTGCTAAATAAGCATCTTCTCTAGAAATAGCATTATATTTATGCAAGGTAACAAATCTATGCCCTTTGTAACATTATACATTCAGAATTGATGTCTTCAATGGGTGTTAAAGCAATATAATGGCTGACAGTGTGAGAGAAGAATGTTGGACTTTTTTTTAAGGACATGTCCTGTGCGGGTGTGTTTGCAATATTCTAGATGAATTATCTTGCAAGTCTCAATGTACACTGGATGTTTATTCCCTATCCATGGAAATCCAGAGGGCAATAACTTTAAACAAAATTATGAAAGTTTTGAATTTATTTATTTAATATTTCACAGTGTAACTGTGCACCCTGAAGCCACACTTGGTATGATGTGATTTTTATGACATGATAATACTTTTATTGTAAGTATATTTAGTGTAAGTGATGTGGTATTGGTTGGATGGATGAAAAAGAAACAGTTGTATCTGATGATACATGACCTTTCGTGTTCATTATATGGAGATTATTTTGTATAGACATGCCTGCATTCAGTTGGCACCGTTACAGTGTGCAGCATTCAGTTTATTTTAAGAATATTATGCTTCAGTTGCAACTAAATTTGCATGTTCCAAGTTTACTCGTGAGTGAATTTCAGGCAGCAAATTTACTTATTTTACAGTTGTCAGAAATTTTGGTTGCTTGCATCATGTGCCTTAGTGCAGACATTTAAAAGCGCTGAAAGTCTTTCGTCTATCAATGAAATGTATTTTCATGCTGCTCAGAGCCAGGATAATGATATTGGTGTGTTATTCTTTCACGTGCTATAGTGGCACTGTGCCCATACTACCACTAGGGTCAGGTGGCTGTGAATGGCGAATAAAATAACAATGGAACAGAAGTGGGCTGAAGGGACTCCTCTGACATGCTGCCCCAGACTACACCTCATTAGTAACTGGTTTTACTTTGCTGCTGCTGTAATAGCTTGTCAAACAGCAGAGCTGTTTGAGCAAGCTGTAACCTGTCCAGCGTGAACAAAAATCAAACCGGGGGGGGGGGGGGGGGGGGGGGGTATGCATCACAGGAATTGGGCTAGCCCCACTACCGAGCACAGCAGGTGCGAGCTTTAAAAGAATACTCTGCTTTGCAAAGTGGAACTCATGCAGCACATCAATTGAGAGGGACATAAAGGGATAAAGAATTAAAGGGTAAAAAGAGAGAGAGAAAAAGATAGGAACAGAGAGCTAGACATAAAGAGAAATGAAGACTAGGATTGAAGAAAAAGATAGAGAATTAAAGAAGTAAAGGAAGGCGATAACAGAAACGAGAAAGGCTGCCCATCCTTCAGCAGAGGTGCCATTTATTTTTGGCCATGTTGGCAACACTTCTCAAGGGCAGAATGCAAAAAGACCAGGAGGCTTTCAGGGAGGGGCTAGCTGGTCCATTCTATGCAGAAAAAATTGTGCTAAAATATAAAAGGACATCACAAAAAAGAAAACTAAACAAGACATCTTGGGGAGTAGCTGGCTCATTCAACACAGGAAAAAGAGTGCTAAATAGAAAAGGACAGCACAAAGAAGGAACCCTAAACAGGGCGTCTTGGGGAGCAGTTGGTTCATTCTATGCAAAAAAATTGTGCTAAAATAGATGAGGACACCACAAAAAATGAACACTTAACAGGACGTCTTGGGGAGTAGTTGGTTCATTCTAACACAGGAAAAATTGCTCTGGAATAGAAAAGGACACCACAAAGAAGGAACAATAAATTGTCCAAATAGCTTTTAAACTCTTATTTATCCTAGGTGTTCAAGATTAATCCAGATAGCCCTGCTAATACCCCTGTCACATTAAGCGTTTTAATGTCATTTGAATAGCATATCTCGAAGCAGCGCTTCGAGATAGGTAATAGTGCACTTGAAGTTGTAAAATACTATGTCTACTTAGGGCAGGTAATAACCGCAGAGCCGAACCACGAGATTGAAGTAACTAGAAGAATAAGAATGGGGTGGAGCACATTCGGCAAGCACTCTCAAATTATGACAAGTAGATTGCCACTATCCCTCAAGAGGAAGGTATATAACAGCTGTATCTTGCCGGTACTTAGCTACGGAGCAGAAACCTGGAGACTTACAAAGAGGGTTCAGCTTAAATTGAGGACGACGCAGCGAGCAATGGAAAGAAAAATGGTAGGTGTAACCTTAAGAGACAAGAAGAGAGCAGAATGGATTAGAAAACAAACAGGGGTTAAGGATATCATAGTTGAAATAAAGAAGAGGAAATGGACATGGGCCGGGCATGTAGCGCGTAGACAGGATAACCGCTGGTCATTAAGGGTAACTGACTGGATTCCCAGAGAAGGGAAGCGGGTTAGGGGGAGACAGAAGATTAGGTGGGCAGATGAGATTAAGAAGTTTGCGGGTATAAATTGGCAGCAGCAAGCACAGGACCGGGTTAACTGGCGGAACATGGAAGAGGCCTTTGTCCTGCAGTGGACGTAGTCAGGCTGATGATGATGATGATGATGAATAGAATGACATTCACATTTAATGAAATGTGGCTGCTAAACAGATTTATATAGTGGCATCAGAATGTAATGACTTAAGCAATCGATTGAGTTCGAGAAACACATTCGCCGTTGCAGTCAAGCCGTATACATACCCTCAACCTCAGATACTGCTTAAAAAAGTGGCATTATTCGGCATTTTAAATTTGACCTTCATTCATGCAAACATGCTACCATCCATGTTGCTTTTTTAAAGCGTCTATCATTTTAACAGGAAAAGAGTGCAAAAAATTCTGTGGCAAAATGGCTGTACTGTCCACCTAAGTGTGGCGTTTCGCCACCGGCAGAGTTATTCAATCATACCAGTTACAAAACTGCATTCCAATATCCAGACATGCAGTTGGCCAAGTTTTTCGGGAGTCGGCTGACTGTTGTGCCATTTGAAGGAAACAGCAGAAAACAAAAATAGTGTGTTTAATAGTGAGTGTAATGATCAATAGGTGTTGTGACAATCTGCTCACTCCCGACATCAGAATCAATGATGTGTCCAAATTTCAATACACGGAGTCTATGGGGAGTTTTGCAACTCTTACGGTTGAATAACTCTGAGTCGCTGGTGCTGTAGGCCATAATGTAAACAAGCAAACGCATCTGTGCACGTGTATGCGTGTACGTGCAATGATGGCATCAGCTGCACAAGCTCAGTGAACCCAGGTGGAGACACTTGCTTTCATTATGCTACATCAGTTTTGTCACAAGCTGTTTGCCCGCATGGACGCGCATGAGGCCGTGTTTTATGGTCTAAAATGAACAAACACCGAACACTCTGCTCTACATTATTGTTATTTGTGCGGTTGCACCGCAATCTATACCTGTGCATTTTTTACTTTGCGTTCAAAAAATTGAAATAGATGCTACATGTTTACTTTCCAGCTTTCTTTCTTTTTGTCATGCCGTGCACGCCTTGTTGCTTTTGTTAATTCTATTGGCTCTGGCAAGTGGCTAAACAGATCGTCATGGTTTATGGTGGCCACATATTTCATGATACAAAACTTTTATGCATATTTATTTTGTGAAGCTACTTTCTGCATGTCTTCGAAAATAAATAATTTCACTTTTCTATCACTCTACATTTACCTTCCCCAACTTTCCCAGCCACGCTTTATTTCTGAATTATTCACATCGATATAATGAACGAATGGCATTACGTTTTCCTGTGTAGCATCACTACGAATTGAATGGCATTCATTGCACCGAATGACATTTGTACCCAATGGCATTAGCACCTCCAGTGTGACAAGGGTATAAGGTGTACTTGTAATTACATTGTGGTTGCAAGACTTAAAACCCTAAAAATCAAATTTTCTTACTTTTCCTGTTGTGTTCTCAGGAAGCAGCCATGAAAATGGGGAAGTTGGCAACCCTGCCCTTGACGGCAAGGCGGGCACGACAGGCCATGGGTCATTTCTCTCGGCATACAACTGTAGGTGCGTGACATTTGCTCTTCTCGATTGTTCTTTTGTTATTTAAATCAGCAGGTTGGGTTCCTTTTCTCCTGGCTTTGTATTGCTTCTCTTTTACTGTACATTCCACGTGATGCTCCCATGTCAGTTGCAAAACATAAAGCCGTTCGCCTTTTTCTAATAACCAAAACTTTTGAAGGCTCAAGTAATACTTTTGTCGAGTGGGCAAGTTAGTTGCAGTTACAGGGAGCGCACTTCAGGACCTTGAATCACACCCTAGGATACCCAGTGCTTAACAGAAATGCAACGTGCACTCGCAGGAAAAATGACTTCTAGAAAGTGATTTAATTAAAAGTGACTGTTCTAACGCAATGGCGTTAGAGAGCTGGTGTCGCAGAAATTTCGCTCCTGGCGTCGGCCCCATTAGTTGTGAGTGAAAAATCGTCCGTGAGCGAAAAAGCTCACTACAGAGATCGTCGCGGAAGGCCGCTACTTGTCCATGTGTGCGCGCGCGATCACACTAAAAAAGCCACGCATTCGAAGGAAAAAAAAAGAAAGAAGTGCCCAAAGTCACGAGGTGCGGGTGACGTAGCTTCTTTGCCTCTACCACCCCTCCCTGCTTAGCTTCCAGCGCTTTCGTCGGGACGAGAGAAGAGATTCTGCAATCGCAGCATGCGACAAACCCCTTTGTAACTCCACTCGGACTGGACAGATTCTTAAAATTTTTTGCAGCATTGCATGAGGCAATAAGTTCTTCTAGTGAATTCATTCCATGGTTACTTGAAAAAGTGTTTCAGGGCCCCTTTAACGCACTTAGTTGGACAGGTATCACGACAAAAATGAGCCCATTGGGCGATTTGTAGGCGCATTTGGGAGGCCTGAAACTACGTCGAAAAAGACAGGGATAGTGCAGCCATCACCACTAAAACACACAGGAACTCTTGAACAGCTCTAAAAATAGACAACTATGTCCATCTAGTGGAGAAATATCATGCCTTCCCAGAGGCTTTGATCAAGCAAACAGCAAACACGAGATAATGCACTGCCATCTGTGAGGCATTGTGAGACTTTTTATGGCCTTCCGACATGGGGAGCGCGTGGCGTGTATCTTGGAGGCGATGCGACTCTTGCTTTAGATAAAAAACCTGTATGTACCATTCCCGCACGTATTCTACTACAATCTACTGTGTGTGTATGTAACAAAACATATTAATAAGTATGCACTTAGCGGTTGAAGGGTGCACTAGGGGCCGGATTTCGCTATCGCGTTTAACTTCTAAAGGTCCCCCAATTTTTTATATTGTATTATTAATAAAATTGAGAAGGAACAAAGAGAAATACAATGTGCAATACAAACCACTTGAGTCTGTAGAAAGAAACATGTTGAGATTGTGGATGTGCTTGAAGACGTGCACAAAGAAGAGAGCGCACATCCACAAGAAGAGAGCGCACATCCAACTAGTCCAACCAAGTTATGTAAAAAAAACACAATATTTATGAAAGGAAATTGGCCGCTAGTTGCGTGTGTAATAACCTTATTTCTTTAATGTGCTGTTTTGCTTCTCACTAAACAGAAATAGTTTTATTAAAGGTTAATAAACAAGCAAAATGAGTGCCTGTGTCCTTTTTATATTACGTATTTCTACCATTGAAGCGGCTATAAGGGAGGCTGTGTACTCAGTCAGCTAATTGTTTTTCATAAAACTGCTCCATTATCTGTGAGTGACACTTCATACGTGATGTTAAGGTCTAGCGAAGTGCACTTAGATGAATGACGCTCTTTGTAAGTGCACCGAACTTGCCTGCCTGTACGACTGTTTTTGTTGGAAACCCCATTTGAGCTCTCCTATGTAACAGGGGAGGCCTACAGTAAAAGATTTGTGCTTGAACATCTGCTGTACTTTTCCCATTACATTAATGTAATATTGATATTAATAGTAACACCTTTACCTCAGAATGACAGATGGCTGAGCTAGTTTGTAGGAATTCATGTTAAAGAGACTGGGCGTGAAGTTGACACCCCAAAAATGTTAATTAAGAACTGAAGTGGTACATAGTTGCAAAAAAAAAGTACACACAAAGACTTGTGTGCGCATGCCCAGGCCAGAGGCCAACTTAATTCAGCGTGTATGGTTGTCCATTTCAGAGATCTTCACTTCGATACCTTAAAGATCACAGTTAGGGGGTATTACATAAGGGGTGGGTTAACAAATGTGGGTCACAGAGAGTGACCTTGATATGCAGTTATATTGTCCACAAAAGTTGATGAACACTCGATGATTGCAAAGTCACGGAGGAGGCTATTGCAGTCCACTGCTGTGCAAAGAAAGAATGATGTGGCAAAAGTAGTAGTGCGAGCACGTGTGCTTGCAAATGAATAAGGACAAGTCGTGCGATGAAATATGCGCGATGTTGGGATGATGTAAGTTTCTTGATTGAAGAAACTGTGAAGGAATTTGTGCAGCAAGCATAGAGTGGTGATGCGGTGACGCACGCAATTAGCAACATCACTTTCACGTTTAGGAATGATATATACTAATTAAATCATTTGAGTATGAAGAATGGATGAACCTGGCAGCACAATTTCATACAGATTTTAGTTCGTTAATTAAGTATGCCTAGTGCAGGCTCCAGATGAGCGCTGCATATTCTAGTTTGGATCTGATGAGGTATTTGTACGTGAGAAGTTTTATGTTTGGTGGTGCGTGATGCAAATGATGTTTTAGATAACCAAGTATCTGTTTGTGGATGATATGATGTTGTTGATGAGTGCGTTTCAGGAAAGGTCAGACGTTAAGGTGACATGTAGTTATTCATATGATTGAACCTGTGAAACAGTGGGATTAGAGATTAAGTGTGAGGGCGTTAAAGGATGATGCTGGCGATGAAATGAAACGAGTTTGCATTTAGTGGGATTAAGCTTTGTCAGCCAAAGATCATACCACTCTTGTGCAAAGTTAAGGTCTTGTTGGAGGGCAGTTTGATCAGAAAAGTTGGTAACTGTGCAATACATGGCGCAATCATTCGCAAATAAACGGATACGAAAAGACAGAGAAGACACATGCATGGAAAGATGGTTAATATATATTAGAAACAAGAGGGGTGTGAGGGCGTTAAAGGATGATGCTGGCGATGAAATGAAACGAGTTTGCATTTAGTAGGATTAAGCTTTATCAGCCAAAGATCACACCACTCTTGTGCAAGGTTAAGGTCTTGTTGGAGGGCAAATTGATCAGAAAAGTTGGTAACTGTGCAATACATGGCGTAATCATTCACAAATAAAGGGATACGGGAAGACAGAGAAGACACATGGATGGAAAGATGGTTAATATATATTAGAAACAAGAGGGGTGAGAGCACAGACCCTTGGGGGTACTGAGAGGAATCTAGATCGGTTACTTTTCAGTGGGACAAACTGGAAGCAGTTTGTAATTGTGTGATACATGCGAGAATGTTGGGGTGCAGGTTCAGCTGGGCAAGCTTTAGTAGTAGGCGTTTATGGGGTACGTTATCGAACGCTTTTACGAAGTAAAGAAAGATTGCATCTGTCTGAAAGGAATTATCAAGTTTGCAATGTAGATCATGAATAAATATAGTGAGTTGTGTTCTACTACATGAGAATTTACTGGGAAAAATGAAAAAATTGTTAGTCTCAAGAAAGTGCATCATGTGAGAGTATATAACGTGTTCCATGATTTTACATGGGACGCTTGTTAAAGAAATACAGTCGACTCCTCTTAAATGGAACTCGAAGGGTATCCATAAAACTGTTCCATTTATCAGAAGTTTCATTTAAATAAAGTACACTTATTTAGTGAACCAAGACCTTTATTCAAATTATACAAACCTCACCTTACTCATGAGAATGAGTAGAAGAAAAAAAAGAGTGAAGAGTGGTTTGTTTGGCAAGCTTGAGTTGTTTTTTCACAAGGTACGCACCCATGCCTGACAAACTAGCTAGAAATTCTGGACAAGCTTCATGCTCAAAATAGCGCTGCAAAAGTTCAACAGCCTCTTAAGCTGATCGGTCTGGTGGCACCACTGCACTGGCAGTATTGTCATCACATTCATCGCTGGAAGGTTGATCCTCATCTTGCACTTCGGCAATCATTTCCTCGACAGTCTCTTCACGACACGTACGAACATTTTCATCAATTGATTCGTAGTCCTGCAGCGTGAAAGGGGCAGAGGGTACGACCTGACTGAATACTGTCTCAATGTCCGCATCAGCAGGGCTTTTTTCTTCATCAGGTACTGCTTTCTTGTGCTTGAAAGCCAGCATGATTAAGCATCTGTGTATTGTTGTTGCCTTCACTTGCTCCCAGACACAAGTCAAAATGTGGATGCCTGCCAATAATCTATGCTGTAGCATTTCCCGCTGCCTGCTCTATGCAGCATTTGATGGAGCAATTGTCTGCGGTAATGAACTTCAATGTTCTGAATAACCCCTCGATTCATTGGCTAGATCACGGCCATTGCATTGCAAGAACTCCAGAGTGATGGCTTGGAATACTTGAATCTGACCGTGGGCTGGGCAGTTATCCACGTTGAAGACAACCTTCCTGCCTTGTCTAGTAAATCTTGCACCTTCCTCCCGAAGCCAGTTTTCGACAATGGCCAAGGTCATCCACGCTTTTCTGTTCCATGGTACACAACGGGAAGGTGTCGAACGCCTTTGAAACAACGTGGGTGCCTTGGTTTTCCTGTTACCAACAGCTTCAATTTCTCATCTCTTGCTGTGTTTGCACCCACCAGCACAGTGATGCGATCTTTGCTGCGTTTTTCTCCATTACAGGCTTTGCCTTTGAAGGTGAGAGTCATTGATGGAAACGCCGTATAAAAAAGACCCATCTGGTCGACGGTGAAGACGTCTCCTGGCTCAAAGCTAATCAAAATTTTCTTAAACCGCCCCTGTTGCCAGTCGATGCAAATGTCCCTGTTGACTACACCATTCTCACCTGAGATTGATTTCAAGACTAGGCCATGGCGTGTTTCGAAGCGGCTGAGCCGTCCGTCGCTTAGGGCAAAGGTGACACCCATTTGCGTGGTGATCTCTCGAGCTTTCTGCTCGAGAATCGGTCCGCTTATGGGCAAATTGGAACTCCGTACACGCTTGAACCACAGAAAAAGAAGTTTTCTAGTTGTTCATAAGGCGTCGTCCGCATCTGTTTAGATGTAATGGTCCCATTCTTAACAGTGCCTTCAATCTTTCCTCTGTCTTTCCAGATCCGCGACAGCGTCGATTTCGAGATGTATTTTTTCGCCACCTCTATCTTAGGCAGGCCACTTCGATTGAGCTCCTGAAGAATTTGCAGCTTTTCTTCAAGCGAGAGTGTATGGGGCGGCCGCTTGCTTTCCATCAGGCTGAAATGACACAATGATCCACCACACTTCGCTGCACAAATAGGCCTAACGCACAATTGACTCGCCGACCTGGCTGCGTGTTTGACTACCGTATGCTGGAGAACGCGCACGAGAGAAGAGAGACGCCCATGTCGTCTGCTATGGCGCTCATTGGCAGCGGCTACCACGAACGTCATTTCCACGTTCAGTGCTGTTTCTTGGGATTTCCACGGCAGCAGCCAAGGCCACCGCGGACTCGCTACCGGTACTGAGAGCAGCTATGTGTGTGGTGTGTTTTGTGAATCAGATTCCTTTTGGGTTGTTTCCGAACTACAAAAACATTGAGTAAACAGTCTCGGGCAAACTGCGTTGGGGGTGTACTGAGAGCAGCTGTGTGGTGTGTTTTGTGAATCAGATGGCTTTTGTGTTGTTTCCGATCTACTGAAACCGTAAGTAATCAGTCTTGGGTAAATTGCATAGACAGACTGCGCACAAGACGTGTTTGTTTGCCGCAGTGTCGCTAGCATCAGGGCTCGCGTTTTCCCGTAGATTCCGCAGCATGTTCGTCACGGCTGTTAAACGCATGTCAAGTTTTAATCCTGTCGGCTTATTAAATTGTTGCAGGTACGGCTGTACGTCACCGTTCATGTTTTGAGCAACTTCGAGGCTACCGACGGTCTTGCCTACACAATCGATGCATATCGTTAGTAATTGCGAGTTTAAACTATCAAGTGCTCATAATACGCCCCTGATTGGTTTTTTACCTGCAGCAAGAGCGGCGCAAAAACGTGTAGCAGTTGTTCAATTACTGAGTATGTACTGTTTTAAAATTAACTGCCTAGTTACTTGACATTGCAGTGTCGGTTCGTGATGCCTGTCGCAGTTTGGCGGACTTTGTGCAGCAGTCCAAATACTGCAAATGTATACCTTGAAGGTGACTGTGGGTAATATTTGAAGCAAAATCAGGGAGATATGGGGTAATTTCACTGCAAAACAAAAACCAGATTTGAGAACATGTGCGTGGCTCCCGACTGTATTACTGCGATGATACTGAGCAGCTTACTACAATGACGAATAGGAAAAAAGATACATCACAGGCAGATGGTGCGAAAGAAAGCTAAATGACGGTTAAGAGTGACTTTAGTTTTCAATAAGTTTCTGCAAGAGTATGTTTATGCCAGATATTTTATTCGTATTACTTCCAAGGCTTGAGGGCATCGCAGGAGGGAGTAGAAAATTCAATGCACACAAATAAAGTTAGCATTATTGATTTCTAACTATACAGTGTTACGTGCTTCAGAGATGATCAGGTGTTGTATTATAAGCAAGTACTAATGGACAGAGAAAGTAAAAATCATATGAATAATGTCATCGGCTTCCTCCAGTCTCGGCACGTTTTTTAAAATTTTTCATTGCAACCAACTCACTTTATTATTTCTACGCTTCCACATTAAGCCTCCGCTGTAAGTCACTCTTGCTGCCTTGATGTGGAGGGCTTCAGACAGGCAACATGCATATTCACAATAAGCTCCCAGCAGTTTTTCTGAACTCTGGGACCTGCTAATGTGATATTTTCAGAAATATTTGTTGTAAAAAACTTGACATATAGTGACTTCAACACGTAAGCTTTGGTCAAGTGTAAACAGTGTTTTCAGAAACAGAATGAAAAAAGTTCACTTGCATTAGCGAACTGAACTGGGCTGGTTGGTATGTACATTACAAAATGTTGGATTTAGACAAGTTAGTACAGATCTGTTCAAAACTCGCAAGTACAAGCGAGCACTGGAAACTGCTCCAAACATCAACGGCAGCGTACGGCCGTTAGATGTGGCCGTTAGAATGGGGACTAAAGCTACCACTACTCGGGATTAAAACTTGGGCATGAGATAAACACACGTGGCTAAAAACGAGCTCCCCACGCTATGGAACCCCGCGATTGCGGCCATACGTCTCGCTCGAATGCGTAAATCTTGTCCGTCTACTACTCGTCGTAATGCCATGAGTGTGCAGATGCGGCCTGTCCACGCAGTCAGCCCCGACACTGTTTACTTACAGCTTCAGTAGTTTGGAAACAACCCCAAAGAATTCGGATCACTGGCATATTGACACAACGCAGCACCGCAATCACCTGTTCTTCACCCCGCGAGAGTGGCAATGGCGGCAAGGACACATGAGGGCGTGAAACATTGCGCGAAAATGACGTTTGCAGCGCTGGTAGCCAATAAGTGCCGTAGCAGACGACATGGGCGTCTCTCCTCTCTTGTGCGCGTTCCCCAGCATACGATTGTCAAACACACGAAGTACTAAGAAAGAAAGAAAGAATAAGATTTATTTGATCTTGACAACTTCAAGAAAGGTACAGGAGCTAAAGGCGAACAACGCCTGACAGGGGCCCCGGTACCCGTAACATGTTACAACATCATATTACATGGCATAATAGTAGTTCATTGGCAGTAAACAAAAATATAAAAAAATCGTTACACATTTGATATACAATGCGTTAGGAATACAAAGTCTTTCGCATTCGTACGTCCACATAGTTACTGTGCTTTTTTTTTTTTTTTTTTTTAATAGACAGAGGCATAAGATAACAAAAGGAGTATTGATATCAGCACACAATCAAGCTCAATCAAACGCATGGAATGCAATAGTATACATAGATACATACACATACATCCATATATATATACATATATATATATACATACATATATACATACACATATATATACACATACACACATATATACATACACACATATATATACATACACACACACATACACACACATATATACACACATATATACACCTACATACACATATATACACACATATATATACACACATATACATACACATATATACACATACACATATATACACACATACACACACATATACCCACACACACATGTGTTGCAATAGTCATTCTCTCAAAGCCTGTGCAAGTAACAGTTCCTTCACCTTATTTTTAAATGCATTTCTAGTCGTGAAGAATTCAATATGACCTTCTAGCTTATTCAGGATCATTAGTACTTGGTGGCTGGTTGTTTGTGTACCATAGTTAGTCCTGGTTTTTAATGTTCGTCTTCTCTTCAGTCTCATGTCGTATGGGACTTCATTACTGCTGCTGTCGTCTAGATATAGTGCATTGGAATGTATATACTGCAGTAGTTTGAAGTCATAAACTTTGTTTGCTTGAAGCATTTGATATTTTAAAAATAACGGTGACGTGCTTAATTGGTACCATGGCCCCTGATAACTTTCATAAATGCGCAGTATCATTTTTTGTAGACGAATAATCCTATTGTAGTTGGTTTTTGTAGTGGTACCCCAGACCAGTATTCCGTAGCATAGTCTAGAGTAGAACAATGAATTATATAGGTTTTGCTTCAACCAGATAGGTATCAAGGGTGCAATTTTATACTAGAACCTTCAGTAAACAGTCTCCGGCAAACTGCGTCAGGGGTGTACTGAGAGCAGCTGTGTGGTGTGTTTTGTGAATCAGATTAACACACGAAGTACTAAAACCTTCAGTAAACAGTCTCCGGCAAACTGCGTCAGGGGTGTACTGAGAGCAGCTGTGTGGTGTTTTGTGAATCAGATTGCTTTTGTGTTATTTCCGATCTACTGAAACCGTAAGTAAACAGTCTTGGGTAAATTGCATAGACAAACTGCGCACAAGACGTATTTGTTTGCCGCAGCGTCGCTAGCGTCAGGGCTCGGGTTTTCCCATAGATCCCGCAGTATGTTCGTCAGGGCTGTTAAACGACCTGGCTCCCACAGCCACAAGCGAGAATGGCTACTGGATTGGCTTGTCTCAATCTGAAGGTGTTGCCATGGTTGTGAGACTACCTTTGGCATGAACAAGTTTATGCTGTGTTTGGAGTTTGTGCCGTTTAACCGTAGGTGACTCATAAGCAGTGTTTCGATTAGCCGATGAAATTTACTGTGCAACCAGCGCCTATATTTTTAGATGCCTGCTGCGTTGCCCACTCTCCCATTGTCCTTGCTTTGCCGCGACCACTTCTCGGGTCCACCACAAGGCGGCGCGAGCTTCTGACACTACCTGTTCAGTCAGGGTACACTTTCGTGGTAGAGTAAAAAGTGCGGAAAGCCCGTACTTGCCAGCTTTTTTTTTTATTGTATCTGCGAGGTCATCTGCAGAACTAAAGTTTATTGTCGACTTGAAAATGTATAAAGCAGAGGATCCAAGAATGCAACAAACAAAAACATTAGGATGACGGCAGAAAAGAGCCAGTATGATGAATTTATTCAATTAATTTCTTTATAAATACTGTAATCTTTTACAAGATCTTGGCAGCTTGGTACTATACATACATATAAGTGCATAAAACAGAAAAATAACAAGGGAAAACAATCCATGTGTTTGCACATGAGTTTAAAAGAACAAAACAAACAGGCAAGTGATGTTACTTCAACATTCTTCAAATCAAACAGACAATGACTTAGCATCAATAAAAAAGGAATAAAATAGGAAACGCATGAAAAACATCTCAGCTAGGCAAGAAAATTCTTCCTAGTGAAAGACATGGTCTTGTAGGAAACAAAATTAAACTCCATTTATAAAAAAGTTAATCAAGCAGAAGCACCACTTTCATATAATAAGCACTGAATATAAAACAAACATATCAGCTTGTAGGAAAGGCACTGTTGATGAAGCACATATGCACGCATAAAAAAGGCAAAGAGGAACCACATGCATCACTCTATACAAACGATTCAAAGTTTGAGCACTTTGCGCGACAGTGGCTTTTTTTAATATAATTTGGCCACTGCATTTCGGTCAGTGATGTCCAATGCGTGGTTAGAAAGCAATGGTTTTATAAATTTTTTGCATATCAATTCCACAAAACTTCTGCGGCTTTCATCACATTGATCACATCGCAACACAGGTAAATTTGTCACAATATTGATGCTGTGCTTCATGCACTTCTCAAGAGACTTTCGCAAATATTTGCGGTCAGACAGCATAATGTCTATACCGCTTAAGAGCATGCAATACTCTGATAAGCTGCTGTGTGGGATAGAACAGACCACCTCTGTCTTGGTGTGCGATCAGCCCATCCATACCAAAGTCCCCTTTCAGCTTCTGGATTAGAGATATGCAACTGTCACACAGTTTTTTCACTCACTACACGAGATATGTATCCAGCGACAAGTGGGATGTTAGAGATATGCAACTGTCACACAGTTTTTTCACTCACTACACGAGATATGTATCCAGCGACTAGTGCGATGGCAGCCATGTGTGGAGTAGGTAGGAAACTGCTTGTCGACATGCACAGTTCTCGAAGTGCTTGCTGAGCAAGCTTCACATTTACAGATACCACGACTGTGCTGCCATCCACTTGAGGGACAGTTACTGCTCGTGAAGAGCAGAATGATGCAGAACTGCTCACGTTACTTTTCTGTGATGCTGCAATGATTCCCGTCTTCAGCATGTTCTCTACCCCACAGAGGGCACTTCGCACGTCCATGACGTCGTTGCAGCCTGCTGTTCGTCTCAAAAATTCTCAAAAGGATTTTATTGGGTCGTTAGAAAACTTTCTTGTGCAAACAAGCTGAAAGTTGCACTGGTTCAAAAGAAATCTTATGCACTCTACATTTGAGACGGTTTTAAACACTAGTGCATGGAATGTTTCCTCGCTTAAAAAGTTCTTCTGTAAGCTGGCCTCCTTCAAGTCTTCCACATACTCCAAAAAATAAATTCAAGCCAGTGCCACCTTATGTCTTCGAGGTCAGAAAATTCTATTGTATCAGGATTGTTTTGGTGAATATGCTGTTGGCAATTGCATGCTGACATCCATCAGCACAAACCACCTGTACATATGTTCGACCTACATTTGCGAACTTTAGATCACAAGTGTGACCTGCCTGATCCTTCATGAAATCCAAGGCAGCTGTGACCGGAGGTGAGAGCACTTGGATGGCTGTTCTCACTCCCATTTTTTTCAATGTTCGTGAGAAAAATGTACTTTCTAGTAAGAAAGCGAACTGGCTTCACTGTGGAGCCTTGCTGCATCTTGTACAAGTACTTGAGATACCATAGAGATGAGATTTCTTTATTCCCACCCATTTCTTTTGAGAGGAACTGCGACCATACATTCTTGATTATATGTCTTTGGTCAAAAGCCAGAAACAGTTGCCTCCAAGCATCAGTTGGGTGGGGTGTCTGAGTTCGCAGTTGTCCTTGTGACAGAATTTCCATTGCAAGAACGTTTATCTTGTGGTTGTCCGTCACTAACCGCAGAATGCAGTATCCCACTCCTTCAGTTTTCTTTATGATGAGCTTTATTGCCTTAGCAAGTAGCTCACCTGAACATCTTTTAGTAAAGAAGTAGCCTACGGGAATTTGAAACCTTCCGAGCAGACCACAAAGCAGAAAACATAAAAGGGAGTTCGCAAGCTGACTTTTTTCCGACATAGGCAAAAGGTGGTTTAGGTCAGCACCTAAATCAACATGTTCCAGAAATGCATCCCTCTGCTTATTATACTGAAGTTTTTGTCGGATACGCATCTCATCCACCACGAGGCTGCAGTGTTTTGACTGTGGAGATGCGAGGCACTCCAGCTCAGTACTCAGTTGTGCCTTCACCAAATCACTGAATCCGACCTCACCTACTGAATTTCCGAGATATTTCTGCTGAGTGGCTTGGCAGGGAAGGGCAAGCAGCTTCTCAGTCCTAATGTGCTCATAGGCTTTTGCTGATAGGTGCCGTAATATAGTGCGCTGTCTGACTGCTGCTTTGGACCATGTCGGCTTTTTTGCCTTGTAGTTGGTCACTTGATCTAATATTAGCTTGGCCTTAGTGCTTGGCAGTTTTGAGTCTTCAACAACTTGCAGAAACTTGCTTATATGGCACTCGTCGTTCAGGCAATCAAGCTCTCTCTTATATCTATCTACAGTGAGGCGCAACCTTTCATTTTGTGCCTTCAAACTTTTTTCTTTCTTGCACCACTTCTTTTTTTGCAAGTAGGCAGCTGACGAGTTTGATCCGTTCGTTTGTGTGCTAAAGGACCTCATAGTGCACGCCGTAGGCACAAGAAGTGGCACATTGCTGGCTTCAGGCAGTTGATGATCTTCCAAGAACTCACTTGTGATTCCGGAAACGCCGCATCGCGCAGTCACTGCATCTGCTGCTGCTGTTTCAGGTGCAGAGGCATCTAAGCAATCCACAGTCACACTGTCCACAACACTTGGTCCTGTACGGAGGTCTACATCAGGAGCGCGGGTATACGCTCTGGGTGAAGCTGTCTTTACCAGCGATGGTTCGCGCTTGCGTTTGGCGATGCTCGTGTCACTCCGCGGGCAAGGTTGTATATGCCAGAGGTACGACGGATAGGATGGAAAAATGCTGGGCACGCTACCTTGCTTCAACATGCGCCTCTTGCTGGCTCCTCGGAAGTCGGTTTCGGGGGATTGAAGACTGCAGACAGCAGAATAGTTGGACGTTGAATTTGGCTGCCAGTTTTTTCTCGTTATCACTTTGAGCCATTGTTCCCCAAGCATTGTCTCCGTAGAGATCTCGTGAAACAACATGCCGGGTTGTTTCTTACGTTGGCTCGATGTACAGAAGGGCACGCAGCAATAACGCATGTTTCGCAACCGTGCAGCGTGCAGTAAAACACAAAGCAGCACACCAGAACTTGTATACCGACAGACACGTCGAGAGAGCAGCAACGCACTTCCACAGAACACCTGTACTTTACTAGCACTGGTGCCGGTGCATTGGCGGCTGGCCGATAGTGTTGGTATAGGGACCTTAAGTAGTGTCAGAAGGTTGCGCCACCTTGCGGGAGCCAAGCGCGTGAAAACGAGAAAACAGGAGAGGGTTTGGGCTCGCCGGCGGCCACGCAGCAGGCATCTAAAAATAGAGAAGGCGTTGGTGCAACACATAAAAATCCAGCCATATGAGCCTGTTTAGTTCCGTTAATGAGGCATTTTCGTTTAAGTGAGTTTAGTTTATTGGAAGTCCACTGTAGGTCGATAATTTAGGAGAGATCAATAATGTAAAGACAGATAAGCAGAATTCCGTTAGTGATCTGTTATGTTCCATTAATCTCTGGTTAACACGGTGACCCATCCGCTTTACGTAGAATTGGCAGCAGCTGAACAGAGCACCACACCTGTACAGTAAATTTGTTGCTTTATTTCACAAAACAAACGTCAGTTTGCCTCTTGTCTCTGGGCTGCTCATACTTTCGCTGCAGGGCGACAGATAGCTTCTTAGTTAACGCATTGACGGCCGTGAAAACAATGCTAATGGCATATTTTCCCCCCTCTGTTTTTAGCCTGTGAGATATGTAGTGCATCTAAGGAATACTGACGACACGTTTTTTTCCTGTTGCTTTCTGCTACCATGCTCAGGCTTAACAAAACAGACTTCTTTAAATGTTCAGTGACCGTGACCACTGCCATGTGAGAATAACTTACACCTAAAACATGCATAACCCATTAATTAGATATAGCACTAATTTTGTCATTACATGACCACTGATTCAAGATAATCACCACTACATAAACTTAAGCAATTTTATATGTACCAAAAAAACCTCGATAATATAATTACCTAAGGTGCCCTCTAAACATACGTCAATCTTGCTAAGGGTTTACAGGCACTAAGTTGATAGCTGCATGCTTTTGAGCATTTAAAATATGACTGTTTGTTATGATGGCAATGTTTGATATAGTGGCTGTTCCTGAGGCCATGCTTAATTTTAATGCGAGTGACTACTGCCTTTTGTGCTTTTGCATGGTAGCCAAGGTATTCTAACCTGGCTGGATTATATTTAATAGAGTGAACTTTTTTCAGGATGGACATGCCTGAGAGACCCATGAGTCGAGATGAAGCATGCACCCCGCAAATGGGGCCTGATGGAAAGTTTGTCTACCCGTGTTCCTACTGTTACAAGACCTTTTCTTCTACCTCTGATCTCAACAGGCACATGGACTTCCATGAAGGTAAGGGAGTGCTTTCTCACATCACTACTCCCATTGTAATCATACAACTGCTTATGTTTACCATTGAAGCCATGAAATGCAGCTGACAGTGTGTGTCTGTCTTCATTCATTTTCTAATCCAATTTGGTGTCTAGCATATGCTTTCGCACAACACCACCTTCCTACACCTTAGCCAGGGTTTTCGCCAGAAATTTTTTTGGGACGGACAATTTGGGAGCGGGATAGAAAGCGGAGAAGCAAGGGTGCTTGTATTTGGGAAATTGCACTCTAGTTGCTGATTTTTGAAACCACTGGATTTTTAAAATAGATGTTGGCTATCTTTGCAAATACTATGCTACACAAAAAGTATTCAGATTGTACTTTTTATGAAGCAGACATTCATGCAATATATGAACAATTTTCAACCTTTATTTTTCAATAGGGTGAAATGAGTGACTATTGTGAACCGAACCGGCGCGCTTCGGAGCATGACCGATGATAGGGCACCGTGGTGAACAACTAAGCGTTCTCTTACGAAAAGTCAAACTTTTCGCACGGCAATTGCCAAATAAATCTTCTGAGGTTTAGAACAAACCTGAGATCTTGAGGTAAGCAGCAGTGAAATAATTTGAAAAGCTATGACACTCGAGTGCCTATTTATGCTTAGTGCTAGTCTGATGCACTTTTGCTGGCCATGTTACTTAGATCTGGCAAACCAAATTGGCCTTGTTGGTCGCTAATGCTGCCAACATTACTAGAATAAGCTGAGTTTCAAAGCTCTGCCAGCGGAGGTGGGTGGTTCGAACGGCGGTCAACTAGCGATGCTGCAGTCAAATCTTGCGTTACTCTCATCACATAGTCTGCTACGGTGGCGTACGCCAGCGGTTAGCCGGGCTGTTGTACATGGTGGTTTTTTTGTTACTGTTGTCAAACTTAAACATTTATCATGCTTCCATTCAACATTCTCGTGTCGCATTTCTGGACTGCGCATGTGGATACGCACAAGGTCGCCTTTATGCATTATGGTTGGCTAAGAATCGATGTCCAGCTTATGTTGGAACTCTCTGCATTTCCTTTAATATTCAAGTACGAGAGATTCTAAATGAATTAGCATTTTCAGCATACCGTAACTACTCGAATCTAATGCGCACCTTTTTTCCGGTTAAGCGAGTTCATAAATCGCATGCGTGTTAAAATCGAGTGCAAAAAAAATGAATACGGTCATTCTATTGCCATCGGCATTTCCAAAATGGCCGCCCTCTACGTGCTTCGGGCATAGCGCGTCGGCCATTTCTGCCTATGTGTTTCCCATGTGCGGCACTTCGTACGTGTGCTGAGAGTTCGTCATCTTGTAGTGCATTAGCATCGACGGCATGGAAGGGCCGACTCCAGAAACTCGACGAGTGTACCACGATGCCGCTTTTAAAAGAAAAGTCATCGCATGTGCCGAAACAGACGGAAATCGGGCCGCATCGCGGTCGTTCGGAGTTCCCGAAACGTGCGTGTGGGACTGGCGGAAACAAGAGCAGAAGATTGTCAAAGATTCATGCAAAGGCTTCAGTGGACCACAGCAGGGTCGGTTTCCGCAAATTGAAGAGCTGCTCGGCGAGTATGTGATTGAGCAGCGAGCGGCACAGCGGCCCGTGACGACAGAACTGCTCCAAGGGCGTGTTATGCAGTTAGCCTTAGAAAAAGGTCTAATGCAGAGCCAGCTTTAATCGAACAGGTGCTAGCTAACTAACTTTATGAAGAGGAAAGGCTTTTCCCTCCGAAGGCGAACGGGCATACGCGAAAAGTTTCCGGAGGAGTACGATGAAAAGCCTCACAGTTTTTAGAGGTTCGTCCTAAACTTGCGGCACAACAATGATTACCTGCTTGGGCAAATCGGGAATGCCGATCAGACGCCTCTTCGACATGCCTGGCACCACAACGGTCGAGAAGAAGGGGGCGAAGCAAGTTCGCGTGCTGACATCGGTCTACGGTAAAACTACAGTGACGGAAATGCTCTGTTACATGTCAGATGGGCACAAGCTTCCTCCGTACCTCATATTCAAAATGAATACGCTCCGAAAAGAGTCATTTTTTCGATTGGTATGATCGTGCGGGCCGAGAAAAATAGGTGCGCGTCGCAATCGATGTCTTACTTTTTTTTTTCGTCGTGTAAACCAGGTGCGCGTTACAATCGAGGGCGCGGTAGAATCGAGTAAATACGGTAGTTTTTTTGATGACCACCCACTACCATTTTAACTACAGTCATCTTTCTGGACGAAAAATGACCCAAAGCGTCTCTGTAAAAGCCTCAAACAGTCGACTTACTGCAATACAAAAACTCTCTAGAACAGTACTCATATTATCTGTTATTTACAAAAAAAAAGCAAACTCTCGAGAAAACAGTACCCATGAAATATCAGAGAAATCTTCACAATGGCTATCAATGGTTAGCAGAGTGCAAAATGTCACAGCCACTTCACCTTCCTTCTGGCATTTTCCACTTTTTCCAAAAGCTGTAATTCCTGATGGATATTCTTCAAAAAGAAAGAAAAAAAAAAACCCCTTCTCTGCAATGTATAGCATCACTTCTCTGGCCATCATATTCCGATCATGAGCAGTATAACCTAAAAGAGGGGCAGTGTTAACCAATCCCCATTTTCAAACACAATGCAAAACAGGTTGCCAACTGTGAGGTTTTTGTCAAAGGCCCTTAGACAGCTTTTTCAATTGCTTTTATTGTGGAAAGAAAGCCTCATGAGGGATGAATTCCATTTTCCTGTGAACATGCCCACAGACGTAGTACACTCACAGTGTGTTACTCTCCCGTGCACTACGTAGTACTGGGAAGAAGTGACACCGACATGTGCAAAACACCGGTATCTGTGCTAAGATTCAGAAATAAGAACAGTATGTTTAAGAAAACGATCTGTTGCTTCAATATAAAGCAAATGTAACAAAACCTGGGCGCTGTTAAAACATGACCACTTATGTACTATTGTGTTGGCTCTCAAAGACACTATGTATTAAAGCAAAAAAAAAATAAAATAAATCCACTGCAGTGCAACGACATTTGATCGAATGTCAACGTGATACTGCTCTGACTATTGACAACCTTGTTCATTGCCTACCCCTACTTTCGCTGTCTATTCCTGGCAGTTCCTCCAAACTGGACACTGGGCTTTTGATGGGTGCCGTGCATTTGTGGGGGCATTGGAACCTTGGTTATGATCATTTTAGCTTCGATATATGGGGTGTAAACGCTGGGGACAAGAGTGGTGAGGTTGAAGGCTCGGTGTGTTGGTAAAGCATGGCATATAATCGACGGGACACAAGAAAGAGTACTGGGCGCGAGTCTGCATGAGATGAAAACTTATTGTGCAGTAAAGCATGACAGTAGTGCTCTACAATGTTGTCATTCTCAAATTGAATGCCATAGACTTTGTGCTTGGCGGTAAACCTTCTATCTTTGCAATGCAAAGCTTGCTTTTACCTTTTGAATAGCGTCTGATTTTTTTGGAAGTCCATCACGTTGAACATAGGTTTATATCCCAATCAAGATTAAATTATGGCATGCAAATGATTCGATTTACCATGCTCGATTTGATACCTCAAGTATAATAACATAGCCTCAACTTGTTTCGCTTGTTCAGTCCCTCTCCTGGGCTACTTTATTTGGATGTTACAACTACCTTTCAGTGTGCCTTCATCATGGTATCAAATAACATTGTTGGATGAACTACTGTCTTTTCACCGATAATTATATTTATGCCTTATATATTATTTGAACGTGATAATATTGAAGAGTTCATTTTTCAAGAATCTTGTTTTCAGCATCGTCGGTTGTGAGCGGAAAATCATCGTCATTGTGAGGCACCGCAAAGCACCCGCGAAGGCCATGGGTGGGCGAGAGCAGGGAAGGGCTAGAGGTGAAGGTGGTGAACGGCTGGATCGTCTGCATCTGGCTGGCATTAATAAAATAGAGGAGGCACTCTCCAGGCAATGCTTCAAGTACAGGAAATTCGACTTTGATATCATCGATAGCGGACTATCGCAGGTGCATACAGGAAAGTGTTAATGGTTTCCACTGTATGATAGCCCATCAGATGCGTTTCCATTTCAGAAAAGTAGCCGTAGCTTTTCTTCAAAGGTCTGTGTCAGTGTCGTCCTGCTTCCTACGCAACCCTCGGTATGCTTACCTATTTAGTTCCTATATGGAATCATGCCAAGGACTGATCACAAATGTCACAATTCTCGAAACCCTTAAAACATATACTGTATTTACTCTATTCTACTGCGCCCTCGATTGTAACGCGCACTCGGTTTTCACGCCGAAAAAAAAAAAAAAATAGAGTAAGACATTGATTGCAACGCGCACCCATTTTGCTCGTTGGCCCGCACAATCACACTACTCTGGAAAACGACTCCTTTCGGGAGCGTCTTCCGTTTAAATATGGGGTACGGGGGAAGCTAGTGCCTATCTGATGTGCAACGGAGCATTGCCGTCTCTCTTGTTTTACCGTGGCCCGATGTCAGCATGCGAACTTGTTTCGCCCCCTTCTCGACGGTTGTGGTGCCAGGCATGTCGAAGTAAAGAGGCGTCTGATCGGCATTCCCGATTTGCCCAAGCAGGTAGCCGTTGTTGTGCCGCAAGTTTAGGACGACCCTCTGAAAACTGTGAAGCTTTTCTTCGTACTCCTCCGGCAAGTTTTGGCGCATGCCCGTTCGCTTTTGGAGGGAAAACCTTTCCTCTTCATAAAGTTAGTTAGCCAGCACCTGCTCACTTTGAACTGGCTCCGCGTTAGCCCTTTTTCTAAAGCTAACTGCATAGCCCGCACTTAGAGCAGTTCTGTCATCACGGGCCACTGTGCCGCTCGCTGCTCAAGCACATACTCGGCGAGCAGCTCTTCAATTTGCGGAAACCGACCCTGCTGTGGTCCACTGAAGCCTTTGCATGAATCTTTGACAATCTTCTACTTTTGTTTACACCAGTCCCACACGCACGTTTCGGGAACTCCGAACGACCGCGATGCGGCCCGATTTCCGTCTGTTTCGGCACACGCGATGACTTTTCTTTTAAAAGCGGCATCGTGGTACACTCGTCGAGTTTCTGGAGTCGGCCCTTCCATGCCGTCAATGCTAATGAACTACAAGATGATGAACTTCTCAGCACACGTACGAAGTGCCGCACATGGGAAACACATAGGCAGAAATGGCCGACGCACTATGCCCGAAGCACGTAGGGGGCGGCCATTTTAAAGATGCCGTTGGCAATAGAATGACCATATTTATTTTTTTTTTCGCACTCGATTTTAACACGCATGAGATTTATGAACTCGCTTAACCGGAAAAAAGGTGCGCGTTAAAGACCATCAAGTATTTTTTGGCATATGGTGTATGATATCGGTTATGGCTGCCACATTCTCTGGTAGATAAGCAATCATAAGGCACACTTCCGAGGAAACATAGACTTTCCCCTGTGGTGACTCTGCTGCCGTCATGCCGTGTCCTATCTTTAATTTTCTCACCTTCCTTCGCCCTTCTTTTCATCAACTTGTCTCTTCGTGACTCAACAGCAGCTTTGCTATTTTGATCTCCTTTTGTCTTAACTAATGGCATCTTTGGCTGGCAGGACCGGTGGCGTTTTTTGTGCACTCGTGCCATGCCGTACGTTCGTCTAGGCACTATGCGTGTGGTTCCACATGCTTGGCTGGGCCGGCCACGACAAGAGTGCTCGCCACCGTGAAGGGCGATGGTGGAGTGTGGCACAATTCCATCAGCCTGCCCGCGCTGGCAGACGATGTTGTGACATTCCATCATTTGAGGCGTAATTCGCAGCTAGCGCTGCCGCAGAACACGGCCGGACGGGATGGAAAAAAACATGCGTCGACTTACATTGTCCAACCGTACTCACACAAGGCTACTCTTGCGGCCAGGAATTTACTGGACACCGAAGGCGATGCGAAAATTATCGTAACCTTCATCGAGTTGTTACTAAAACTGATGCCGTACAACCACTAGACAGACGCCCACTGGACATGTAGCGTCTCACAAGTGTCACAACTGCATTAAAGTGTCTCATCAACTAGCCCAAGTTGAAGATTTTCTGAAGATAATCAGCATGCAAGCTTTCTCCCCACCTACCTGCAATACTGATTTCTGCTCACAAGTGTGCCCTTTGTGGCTCCTCATGGCTTTGTATTTGTCGATCTTTCCCTTTGACTCTGGCTGGCACCACTTGTGGGTATACACCCTCCAAGAGGGTGATTTTTGAAAAGACATTTATGCTTGTGCCTAACATACTGTGCATGAGTGATATACCAAAAACCGAATTTCAAAGCAATTGGTCCTCAGTCATTCACTGCCACACAGTTTTCTAAAAATATTTCTGTGTTTGCAAACGTGTTGAATGTGTGTATTGTGGATATTGCCTCAGTGGCCTCATGTGTTGGCATGCGTCCAAATCGTAGCCAATTCAATGCGTATCCAAACACCCAAAACGGGAGAAGCTTGACGACTCTAGGCAGTCAAACATGTAAACAGTAATGAAGTTGCAAATGAGAAAAGAAAAATTCGAGCCCTCATCACCATTTTGGAGCTTCAACAGGTTGGTCAGTACTAGGAAAAGGTGGCAGTGCCATACATCACCTTTATCGCAAAACTGAACATTTTGCCAAAAAAAGGGAAATATTGAAATGGGTGAAGTGAAGTAAGTGATCTAATACAAAGCTGTCCCAGTAATTGTTGTAACGTAATGCAATGCAGCAATAGACAGAAGTGAAGGTTGCGCGTCTTGCCACCTGGACACTGACACGTAGAATAGTCGATCGGTGCATTAGTGATGCAGGAGTTATGATGTCTCTAGTTTTCTGTGATGCAATAAGGCTAGATACTTTTTACTGTGATACAATAAAGCTGGTCACTGAATGTTCCTTAGGGCACGAGATATTTCTCTGCTAAATGTTGCTTAGTCATTTGGCCTTGAGGAATTTATGAGGACTTGTTTTCCCATTATTGTTTGGACGGCATCTTAACATTTAAAAACTTTGACTATCAGTAGGATGCGCCCATTCTTCTTTAAGTGAGGCCTTTCTTGGTCTGTGCATTTCTCATTTTGTGTTTGTTGATTACCTCCTCGTCTTTCTCTTTGCTCTCTCCTGCTTTGCCATAGCGGGGAATTGTTCTTTCAAGTTGATGTAAACTGTGAGTATCTGCTGTCTGCCTGTTGCCCTTTGGAAGGTGCTTTGTTTATTTGTTGATGCAATGGCAGCTTACTGCGTTGCCACCTTTCTTTATGTGTGTTTTCATGGAGTGCCCTTCCCCTCCATGTGGACACCAGCTTTATAATCTGCAGGATGCCTCCCTCCCCTTTCTCAGTTCATTTTGGCATGCATTGCTCTCTGCTGTCGTCCAAAACTCTTCAGGATTCTACTGATGCCCAGTGCCTTGACGATTGATCTCTTCTTCAGAGGCCTGTTCTCAACCACTGCAGTGACCTGAATGGTTGAGCTGGAGGGATTGGTAACTGACCATGACAGCTGCATTCTCATAACAGTGTAAAATATGAAAGCACTTTTGTAACTGCACTATGAAGGGGTCCTGAACAACCCTTTGTGTTTGGGGGGAAAAACACACTAAAGTGGAAAGCAGGTGAATAGCTCACCTGAACCTTGCACGTCGAGGGGTGTTTATAGCAAGCACAGTCTCAAGTGCTCTCTCTCCTTCATGCAGAGACTTTTCTTCACTCTCTTCAGTGATCAGCAGAAGCCAGCTGTGTGTCAGTAGCCTAGTGCTACTGGCCAACACTTTACACATTGCGAGGACACCATTTAGGTCATATCTGTTTCTTGCCATGCAGTGGTGTCATGTGCCAGCACCACCCTCAGCAGTGTCTTAATACTGCGTAGTAGCAATGCTGGCTCAGGCAGTAGTCATAATGGGAGAGAGTGATTTCATTACATCACACGCAGTCAAGGTCGGAACTAGAGGCTAGATTTATAGGCACTAAAAAACCGGATCTTAGGCGCCAAAAATGGGCAGGCAAAACACTGTTCCAGGCCCCCAAAATCTTAAGTATAGGCACAATAAACCTTGACGAAATAAAATTTCCCATGAAATATGTGTGGGATGTGTGTACACGACTGGAAAGCAAACAGAAATGTTTTACTTTATCATTTTACAAAGGCGCCTACATATATCCATGCAATTAATTTTCCCGCAGGGTTTGCAGAAAGCCTTTTCTCTCCTTTTCTAATGCAGCATGGCAAGTCAAGTGTCCACCGTTGAATAAACGCGCTCTAGGGTCTCTTTTTCTTTTGGCATGACTGAGAAGGCCTACACAGAAGCAAATATTTATAGTGCTGATTGGAAAGAAGGGTCTTTTTGCCTCGCAATAACTTGGTCTAACAACACAGGGTCAATTCGTCTTCTGTCTTAAAGAGCCCTTACCAGGTTTGAGAATTTCGAGCAGGCAAGAGGAATGCATGCACTGGGTGCTCACGCTCTCATCTGCCAAAATATTCAATGCTATGCGCCCAAGAAAGAGGTCAGACTGAATGCCGCTTGACCTTCATCTCGCGGGCGTGCGCCCCAACATGGTGGAGGTGTTGTACTCGACAAGGAACGGTCATGCGTACATCAAAGTAGTGCGTGACACTGTGAGAACTTTTCGAGGTGGTGTGTGTAATTTGTGCAGTCTGTTACCTGAATAGAAGTATTAAGGTTGGCAGAAATATTAAAACATACAAACGAATCTATGCGCCTTATTTTTTTTTAACTTTGTGTCGAGCGAGATGCAAGACTAAGCTGCCTCCATTTCGTTAGCGTTGGTGTTATCGCATCGTGATGGTGTGAGAATTCACAACGCTTGGCATGTTTTTCATGCGTCGTCTCCCTTAGAGCTGTACCAGCGGTGCGATGATGTGTATCCTGGTAAGGATACATGATTCATGCCAGCCTCTCCAAACGTGTGTGCATAAAAGGATGCATCCCACAGAGACCTGGCATGGGCATGTCATGCAAATGTAACCTTGTGTTCACATGACGTTTTGATGCGTCTGGGTCATGTGATTTTCCGGCTCACAGTTTTTCCGATACCGAAGAGGACATGCAGGAAAGAAAATTGGCTAGCGAAATCTGCACCAGGGAGTAGCAAAGGTTTCAAGCTCACCTCCTCGCATCATGCTTGCATGGCTTGTAATGAACCAACTAAAAAATTGTAGTAATGCAAAGCTTTTCATTGGGGACACAACTTCCATTGTCTAAGTAAAATTTCTCACATGACTTAGTGAAGTGCCGTTTAATAAGTAAATTACAAAACAAAAACCACATGGACATCTTTTTTTTAAATCTACACTCTACTTTCCCCTGATGACAACCGCGATTTCACATTTGTTGTCCATCGTCCTGCGGCTGCACAAAAGCACCTCCTGGTCACCACGCATGCAAGCAGACACCTGGGAGATGCTGAACAGATGACGCAATGCGTATGAATACAAGTGTAGAGGCGTCCCGCCTTCATATTGGCTAAGAGATTTTATAGCATCGACAGGGTCGGAAGGAACTTATGAGATAGGGTATAGGTTGCTTTTCATTGAGTTCCAGTTTTGCCTGGTAACATGAATACCGGTCTGAAGCTGTACGCGAAAGCAAAGTTTGAGATTAAATAGCATTCGTAATGTTCAACAACCTCGGAAGAAAGCAGCGCTTCGAGATAGGTGATAGTGCACTTGAAGTTGTAAAAGACTATGTCTACTTAGAACAGGTATTTATTAACCGTGGAGCCGAACCACGAGATTAAAGTAACTAGAAGAATAAGAATGGGATGGAGCACATTTGGCAAGCACACTCAAATCATGACAGGTAGATTGCCACTATCCCTCAAGAGGAAGGTACATAACAGCTGCATCTTGCCGGTACTTGGCTACGGAGCAGACACCTGGAGACTGTCAAAGAGGGTTCAGCTTAAATTAAGAACGACGCAGCGAGCGATGGAAAGGAAAATGGTAGATGTTACCTTAAAGGAGCACTGACATCAAATATACTCATGCCCAGATTTTTGCGTCAGCGAGTAGCTATAGGCCCCGAAGCAGCGATTCGCGACCTAAAACGCAACTGAGGGATGAATAACTATCACTTTTATTGATTTATATGACTGGTATCTAGCACTATTCAAAATGGCCGGCAATCCCGCCATTTCTAGTGCTGGGAGCACCAGCAGTGGAGCTACCTCGCGGTTGCCTCCAGATCACGCCACAGCTGACCACTTCTCTACAGAAAAGAGTGACATCAGGCCCAGCTGCTCCGCAAACATTTCGTCTGCTAGGCGGACACATTCAGTCATGCCTTGTCACCTGCATTGCTGTCGTCGCCGTACAAAGTGTTGACTCGGGTTCAATACGATAGTCTGGAGCATGGAATCCCCGCGATTTGCGACATTTTGAATTATTTTTGGTTCGATCCACCTTTTGCAGAACAGTGATTCCAAAATGGACGTCGTTCCAAGCAGCACTGCAGAGGTGCCCGAGGATGCACGCTTCGCCCCGCCGCGGTGATCTAGTGGCTAACGTACTCGGCTACTGACCAGCAGGTCGCGGGATCAAGTCCCAGCTGCGGCAGCTGCATTTCCGATGGAGGCGGAAATGTTGTAGGCCCGTGTGCTCAGACTTGGGTGCATGTTAAAGAACCCCAGGTGGTCGAAATTTCCGGAGCCCTCCACTACGGCGTCTCTCATAATCATACGGTGATTTTGGGACGTTGAACTCCACATATCAATCAAGGATGCACGCTTCAGCCATGTTCGCTCGTGTGTCTCAGCTATATTGGTGTGTTTTGGCATGCAAAGCATTCAGGTATACGCAGAGGGGTGAATGCAATATAGCTATCGCGAATGAGCATAAGCGGAGAAATAGAATATGTTTCCTGCTTGCCAGGTTCTTTTTTGCGCCTTCAGATGGGCTCACCTATCCAGCCTCTCGCGGTTAACATAGTATTGCCACTTTTACGTGGACGCAAAGTGTGCAGATGAACTAAAATTTAACAATACCTGCGTGTTACTTGTTAGCGATGATATCTGACTATACGCTGTTCTACTTTTGATAGCTTGTGGTCGTGTTGATGTGTAACACATGCGTGATATGAAAAGACACCCTCATTGCACTTTTTCCGTGCTTCGAACTAGACAACTGCAACTCGCCAGCAACTCGCTACGATTACCCGACATGCTCACCGACAAGCACACGTTTAATTATGCTCTTTTCTTTCGCCGTTCCTTTAAATCATTCAATCTGGTGAGACGAATATCAGACGCGACGAGCGAATGCGTTTCTGCGCTTCCGCGCTAGTTGGCGCCACGATAAGAACACTGATCATACACGTCATCACTACTAGCGTATCGTGACTCAGGATGGTATTTGTGGAATGTATCACACCGAACACGTAGCACTAGTGTCGATGTCGCAGGGCACTCTATTTCTCGTTTTTTCTCCTCAGCTTTTCCACGCCGTTTGACATCGAATTAAAATAACTTCCACGCAACGGATGCCGTTCAAATTTCGCCAAGAAGACCTATGCATACCAAGCGATCGAATGGTGGGCACATCTCGATCTTGAAATTTGATGTCAGTGTTCCTTCAAGAGACAAGAAGAGAGCAGAGTGGATCAGGGAACAAACGAGGGTTAAGGATATCATAGTTGAAATCAAGAATGGGCCGGGCATGTTCCGCGTAGACAGGATAACCGCCAGTCATGAAGGGTGTAAAAGATGGGAAGGAAGAGGTTGCAGGTGATGGCATCCCACCGCTGCCACCAGTTGTTAAGGATGGGGGACTACCCGGTCTCTTGTGGTAGCGTGGTGTAACCGGGTGGAGGAAACGAACGCTGACAAGAGGATACGGAAAACAAACAGGGGTTTGTGACATTATTTACACATATTTACAGAAAGGAAAAGTTAGTGGCTTCACAAACCACGAGCATGGTGGTTGAACGTTACATAGTTCAGAGCGACGTCCAGCACTCTGCGGCGTCGTTTTATGCCCTGTCGGGCTCCTCCTCTCCGAGTCGAACACCAATCACTCACACACAGGTGAGGGGGGCGAGCATGCACGGTCCACGTGAACACTGCACTGTGGTGGCGCCAGCAGGGCTCTTCCTCGTCGTGTGTGTGCCGTTAGTCGAGAGTTCCCACGATCCTGGCCGCATACTTCAAAGGGTCCACCGCACAGCTCGCCCAATTAGCGGGGCGATCTGCGGTGTCCTTCGCGGTCTTCCCCAGGAAGACGCCGTCCCTGTTGTCCTCTCTGTGGCGTCGCGGCGACACGACGTCTCATCCTCCGGCCAGCAGGGACAATGCCTGGCGGGCATAGGCAGTCGGCCGGTCGGCTACTTAATTGAGGATTAAAGAAGCGCCGCTCCGCCGTCAGCTCTGTCGCTGGTCACGCCAGCTTTCCCGTTCCCCGATGAGTCGCCGAGTCCATTAGTCACCGCTTCTGCTTGAAGGGACGACAAAAGGGTCCGCATTTGAGGGACGGGAACTCGCCTTTGCTTGCTGCTTGGTCTGGATAATTGCCCCAATCTTCGACAGCGTCTGTCAGACTGGGCGCCGAAGGGATTAAGAGCCTCTCCAGTGGACCGGCTTACGCCCCATGGCGTCTGCCCAGATGAATTTCCAGGCCAAACTTAACAAGGGTAACTAACTGGATTCCCAGAGATGGCAAACGGATTAGGGGGAGACGGAAGGTTAGGTGTGCAGATGAGATTAAGAAGTTGGCAGGTGTAAAAATGGCAGCAGCAAGCACAGGACCGAGTTGACTGGCGGAACATGGGAGAGGCCTTTGTCCTGCAGTGGACGTAGTCAGGTTGATGATGATGATGATTATATAGGCGCCATTTTAAAAAATAGGTTTATATAGGCACTCATAGGAATTTAGGCATAACTGTTAAAAATGGCTATTTATAGGCACTATAAAAACATCATAGAACCTCTTTTTAACCCTCTAATTCATGCTCATATATCAAAGTGGCACGATAAGGGTGCAAGAAACAAATTAAGCATTTGCCGATAAATCAATCTCTAGTCGCAACGCATGCTGACGTGGTTCCTCTTATGCCTCCCTGCGTGTGTCACCGTGTTCTGTCTTGTTCTCTGAGTGACACTGCTCGTCCTAATGAAGCTGCAACCTAGCACAAGTTTGGCAGAGTTCAAAAACAGTTTCAATGCTAAGTGCCTTTGTACTGCTGAACAGCTCCACTCTGTTTTGGCAGTCAATAAACGGCTCCCTAGCACTACACTCGGTTACAAGTCAAGTGCCCTGCAGCTTCTCATTGTCAAAGGACCCACTTCCAGCCACTGGAATTGCCATGTCGTTATGGCCAGCTAGCTTCATGCCATGATAACGAGAGGAATCACAAATGGACCTCAACCAAAATGGCCTCATCAGCTGAATGTATCAGCATCATGAGCATGGAGTAAGAATG
Source organism: Rhipicephalus microplus (assembly GCF_043290135.1). NCBI lineage: Eukaryota > Metazoa > Arthropoda > Arachnida > Ixodida > Ixodidae > Rhipicephalus > Rhipicephalus microplus. Next base: position 199,916,021 of record NC_134703.1, on the reverse strand, counting down.
ATCACGTGTTGACACGTGCCTGAGCGGCCAGAAAGGTTCGGTCTCGCGGACGCGCTGTGTTGCAAGCCGTCGGATGGCGCCGCAGCCAACGTACCCAGCAAAGCAGTGCTGGCACATGGAAATTCATTTGCCTCCCCAACGTTTTCGTACCAAGCAGTGTGACTAACACTCAAAGCACGAAAGAAATTTGTTTCTTCAGAATAAAAAAGAAAGGTTTACCAGGTTTGAGGATTAATTAATCAAAAATACCTTGTGCAGGGTGTGAAAGTTGTTAACATGGATTGATCCTAATGTGCTCAAAGCTAAGTTCCGCACTAATATTTTTGTCTGTTCATGGCATTCCTCAACACAAAGTAATTAAACAAACAGATTAGACATCGTGCTATTCCTCCATAAAAATATTTCCCGGTGGGAAAGAAATGCTAGGAACTGCCACGTGCATGTTAAATAGCCCCAGATGGTCAAATTTAGTCAGGAGTTCTCTACTACGGCGTTCCTCATAATGAAATTGCAGTTTTGATGCGTTGGATCTGCAGTAATGATTATTATTCCTAATTAAAGAGAATAGTTACTACACTAAAAAGGTATTTCATGCGTATCGCCGTTTCATTTACACAGAAAATCATTGAAGCATAGTTGAGCTTGTTACATGTGAACGTGATATAAATATTCGAAACGCGCAAGCATTTCATATAAAGCACACAAGAGCAATGCAGTTGTTCTGCGAAATATATAAATATTTGAACCACGCAAGTCTTTCATATAGAGCGCACTAAAGCAATTCAGTTGTTTATGCCTGGATGTTACAATGCGAATTCTCATATTTATGTCAACGATCACTGTCAGACGGCACTTCGAAGAGAGGCACACGCTCTGCACAAGCCTGATAGCCAGAACGGAAGTTCGGTACAAAACACGTTCTACCCAGTTCGGGAATGTCTCAGCAATTCGATGTCACCTTCATCAATAGAATAGCAATAAACGCAGAAAAAAAAAACTGGCTTCAAAAGGGCGTCATCGCACATGCCGACAAAAAGACCCAGAATCAGCTGCATGCGCGTTTGTGCCGAGCGTGTTACCAAGACGGCTGACCCCGCTCGTCGTAGTGTCATCTAACAAGGCAGCGATGAAGCTGCAAGATAACTGGTGACAGCCCAAACATTATCTGGATGCGCTGGGATTGCGCTTTTCAACATGTTGCGGGGATAGTCTCAGCAGCTGTGTATTCTTGCACCGTGGTCGTGAGCAAGATCTGTCTCTCACAAGATGACTTTCGTGCCGGTAATTCGTTTCACAAAGTGTAGATTACTAAGGCACTCTCCATTAACTCTTATGCCTAGCTTCTCCCATTCTAGGTCCCTGAAAACCTCCTGCACACACGCGGTAGTTAGCATTGGGGAGGTCATATCCTTTTGTCTTAACCCTTCTTTATTCTGTATTCTGTATTCGGTATTCTGTTGCTTTCTTTATGGAGTGCTATGGTGGCAGTTGATCTGCTGTAAATTTCTTCCAGGATGTTTATATATTCTTTTCGACGCCCGCATTACTGCTGATATCTTTATTTATTTATTTAGAATACATCACAGGGCTTCCGAAGAAGCATTGAGTGAGGGGGTACAGAGCAATAAGTATGATAAAAACTAAGCACAGAGAATGAACACAAAAGTTAAACACAGGCCAAAAACTGTTAAGCAGTATCAAAAAGGTAATCATTGCAGGAAATTAAAATTTCTAGCAAGCCACTAATGTAAGTTTTAAGCAAGTATTTCAAAATGTCTGTTTACTTGTTCACGAAAGAGTTTACGGTTGGTGATTCTGACGCTTCAGGACGATTATTCCATAGTGCAGTGGCGTGAAGTAGAGCAGACGAATGAAAAGACTGAGTCCTTCCAAAAGTGGCCTAATGCTTAGACTGTTGTGTAAACGTCGTGATGTATGCGTACGTGTTTGAATCAGTAATTTGTTCGGTAAACATGGCCCTTTTTGCTCTTGCTGCTATGGCTTCTGCTGCTTTCATTTCGTTCTGTTGCTACTAGTGTCAGCGGCAGCACAGTAAACCCAAGCAATGTTGTGCACAGTGAAATGAGTGGTTCCACTTGGAGGCAGGTAATTTTAAGTGTGCCAGCCCGATACTAGCTACTAAAATGCGATTTTAATTTCAAAATTACCACTTCCTTGTCACAAAAGTAACACTAATAGGTTTCTGAACAGCTATTTCAATAATCAACATCAACTTAATAGTGGCCTTTAGTGTCCCTTTAAAGATATCATAGTTGAAATCAAGAAGAAATGGACATGGGTCGGGCACTTAGCGCGGATAACTGCTGGTAATTAAGGATCACTGACTGAGTTCCCAGAGAAGGCAAGCAGTTGAGGGGGCGACAAAGTTAGGTGGGCAGATGAGATTAGGAAGTTTACGGGTATAATGTAGGAGTGCAAGCACAGGACCGAGTTGACTGGCGGAACATGGAAGAAGCCTTCGTCCTGCAGTGGACGTAGTCAAGCTATGATGATGATTAATGTCACGATATGAATTGCACAAGAATACTTGTTTGTGTGTTGTGCACAGATTGACAACGATGATCCACACGTGGTGTTTCGTGTGCTCTGTAAGCACTCGGCGCTGCTTGGAAACAGTCGTGTTGTTGTTGGTGCTCCAACATTCGTGTTGTTGATCGGCGCTCCAAGTACCCTGTTTGATTTAAATACCCTGTTAAAATCACTATCTGCATGATGTGGATGGCAACAAACCACAGTGTTAAAGCCCATTCCGATGTCGCCTGCTCGGGCTTCATGGCTGAAAAGAGAGCCAGCAAACAAACGGCTGAGAAAGAAAACCCGGAAGATCAGAAATTCATTATCAGTAACAGTAACAATTCACTACTTCAGCTGACCAATAAAATCTCTTGCATGTTTTATTGGAGCAGGGAAATTAAAAAAATTCTATGAAATTCAGCTCTGTTTGAAATCAAGGCTTGCAGAGGAACTACTTTGCGACATAGGCGCACTCATAGAAGCTTGGGTCCAAGTGCGTGTTGCCTGTAGGTGCGAAGCGATCAACCGTGATGTCACGTTGACGTAGGAACACCGTTGTCCAAAGGGTTGTTTAGTCTTGACTGGTCTTGACTTGCTACCTAGTATAGCATAATAAACAAAACACTATTGTGATATGCAAGCAGTGCAACTGTGCATACGTGAGCTAGTTATTAATTTTGCTGCATGCAGCAGGAGGAGACACACAGTTTTGCACAAAAGACTGCTCTCAATCCCTTGTGGCTATTGAGGTTTCCTCTTTTATGCTCTATTGGTGTTGTGCAGTAATCTACAGATGTTGCACAATAGCCAGTGTACGTGGATCGCATCAAAACTGCAAAATCAATCACGCATTTGCACTTGTCCAATTGAGTGGAAACAAGCAATTGTTTTATGCCTTTATGAAATGCCACCCTTGAAGGATTTTGGAATGTAAAGAAGCAAAAAATAAGCAACATTCAAGGTGGTAGTATTCACAAAGTTTCAGCTACAGAGTAATGGTCTAGCAAATGCTGCTTCTTAAGTCTTGGTTATTGTAAGGCACTTTCCAAAACTTGTTTGGTAATTTATGTGTTAAAAAGCTACAGATACACTGCAATGTGTTTGCAGTCTTGAAGGCAAAGTGTTGCAGAATTTATCTTTGCAAGCTAGTGAACTGTTTTACCTACTGCTCATTGATGATGGTTATCTCAGCCACATCTGTACTGTAGTTTGGAAGAGATAATGGACTTTAAAAGAGTCTTAAGAGTGCTGTTTTCAGGCGAACTGGCACTCTATTTTGTCTCCTACTTTTTCTTTGCTTGTCTGAGTTGTGCCACAAATATTATATTGTTACGAATAAATATAGCACCTGGTACTATATAAACTCTTTATTCAGGGCGAACTTGTGCCCGTAAACTTGAAGCTAAAAATGGTCAGCCAAAATGTCTGCGCCCCTGACTCTAACTTCGTCGCTCTCCTCTTCTGCCCCTCGAGTCTCGTGCCAGTCCCATGGCGTAGCATCGTGGCGCGTGCAGGACGGCGTTCCATGGCGCGGCTTTCTTGCTACTTGCTTGACGGCTTTTACGAACGCGAATTGTGGTACGCGTCTTCTGCGATGGTCGAGCTGTGGCATTAGTCCCCCTCCTAGCACGCATCGCCCCGATGCGTAGAGCCGGCTGACAGTTTCTAAACAATAGGACTTCTCCTTGTGTTAGACGACGTTGTTCAGTTCCTGTCGTAGTACGGTTTCATACGTACTACATGTACAACTTCCGGGAGATTCCTGCGTCGTGTTGTGCATACTTGACCTTCAGGGATCACTTCGTAGTTTAATGGGCCTAGCTGACGAAGAACCCTGTAAGGGCCAAAATAGCGCCGCATAAGCTTTTCTGATAGGCCACGTGCACGTACAGGCGTCCAGACCCACACTTGGTCTCCAGGGGACTACTGAACATCCCTTCGTCTTAGATTGTAACGGTGCGCGTCGACGTTCTGCTGTTGAATGATGCGGTTCCGTGCTAGTTGTCGCGCCTCTTCTGCCCTTTCTACATATTCGCTTATGTCAGGGTCCTCTTCATTCGTGCTGTTGACAGGCAGCATCGCGTCTAATGTCGTTATTACTGTCCGACCATAAACAAGTTGAAATGGCGTGAAGTGGGTTGTTTCTTGTACGGCGGTATTGTATGCAAATGTAGCATACGGTAATATGGTGTCCCAAGTCCGATGCTCGACGTCCACATACATCGCGATCATGTCAGCAAGCGTCCTGTTCAGCCTTTCAGTTAACCCGTTAGTTTGCGGATGGTATGCGGTAGTTCTGTGGTCGGTGTGCGTTAGTTTCATGACAGACTGTACTAGCCTGGCAGTGAACGCAGTTCCTTTGTCAGTTATAAGAACTCTAGGTGCGCCATGTCGCAGCACTATCTGGGTCACAAAAAACTGAGCCACTTCATTTGCCGTTCCTTTTGTGAGAGATGACGTCTCGGCATACCGGGTCATGTAGTCGGTTGCTACAACTATCCAGCGCTTCCCAAACGATGACATAGGAAATGGTCCTAGCAAATCCATTCCGACCTGCTCAAACGGGACTTTCGGTGGCTCTATCGGTTTCAAAAGACCTGCTGGTTTTAGGGGTGGTACTTTGCGTCTTTGGCATTCTCGACATGATCTTACGTAATGCTGTACTGAATCCATCAATTTTGGCCAGTAATATCTGCGGCGGATTTTCGCCAAAGTCCTACTAATGCCCAAGTGACCTGCCGATGGGTCATCATGACACGCTTCTAAAATTTCCGCTCGCAGTGATGATGGTATCAGCAGTAGGAACGTTTCACCGGTGTGTTGAAAGTTTCTCTTGTAGAGAACGTTGTTGCGGAGGACGTAGGAACGTAGTCCACGGATGAAAACTCGCGGTACTTCGACTTGCTGCCCCTCTAAGTATTGAATGAGCAGAAGTAATTCTGGGTCCATTCGTTGATCATGAGCCATCTCCGACACATTCACAGCTCCAAGAAATGCGGAGTCTTGTTCATGCTCAGGAGACGAGTTCTGGATTGGTGCTCGTGACAAGCAGTCCGCGTCATTGTGCTTGTGGCCAGACTTGTAGACTACGGTGATGTCATATTCTTGTAGACGTAGGCTCCATCTAGCAAGTCTTCCGGAAGGATCCTTGAGGTTCGCAAGCCAGCACAATGAATGATGGTCACTGATGGCTCGGAATGGTCTACCGTATAAATATGGACGGAACTTACTGATAGCCCATATCACTGCGAGACATTCCTTTTCCGTAGCTGAATAATTATACTCAGCTTTCGACAGAGTGCGGCTTGCATAAGCAATAACTTTTTCTTCCCCGTTCTGCCATTGAACAAGAATAGCACCGAGGCCAACGTTGCTGGCGTCCGTATGAATGTCTGTTTTGGCATCTTCGTCAAAATGAGCAAGTATGGGAGGTGACTGCAAACGCCGTCGTAACTCAGAGAAGGCGTCTTCTTGCTCTTGGTGCCAGATGAATGGCACACCTTCCTTCGTAAGCCGTGTCAGTGGTTCCGCAATCTTGGAGAAATTTTCAACAAAGCGCCTATAGTAGGCACAAAGCCCCAGGAAACGTCGCATAGCTTTCTTGTCTCTTGGCCTTGGGAAATTTTCAACCGCAGTGATCTTATCCGGATCTGGGCGGACACCGTGAGAACTGACAATGTGCCCGAGGAACCGGAGCTCCCGGAACCCGAAGTGGCACTTTTCGGGTTTGATCGTAAGTGCAGCCATATGAATAGCGTCCAGTACCGTTCTCAATCTCTGTACATGCTGCTCGAACGTAGTGGAAAAAATTACTACGTCATCCAGATAGACAAGACATGACTGCCATTTGAGGCCGGAGAGCACAGTGTCCATCATCCTCTGAAAGGTAGCGGGAGCAGAACACAAACCAAATGGGAGTACTTTGAACTCGTAGAGTCCATCGGGTGTCACAAACGCCGTCTTTTCCCGATCTCGTTCGTCGACTTCTATTTGCCAGTACCCGCTCTTTAGATCCATCGATGAAAAAAAGTGGGCATTGCGCAGTTTATCCAACGTATCGTCGACTCGTGGGAGTGGGTACACGTCTCGCTTCGTGACGAGGTTGAGTTTTCTGTAATCAACACAGAACCGCATGGTGTTGTCCTTCTTCTTCACCAATACTACCGGCGATGCCCATGGGCTTTTGGAGGGCTGTATGACATCGTCGTCGAGCATCTCCTGTACTTGCTTCTTTATCGCCTCCCTTTCTTTTGGAGCTACTCGGTATGGATGCTGACATACTGGTCTAACATGCCCTTCGATTACAATGCGGTGCTTTGCTACAGGCGTACGTCCGACTTTCGAAGAAGAAGAAAAACACTCTGCGAATTCCTTGATCAACTCCACAATCTGGTCTTTCTGCAGAGATGAAAGCTCTCGGTCAATATCTATTTTCTCGAGGACACTTTCCACTGTTGAGGGCGTTGTAGGTACTTTTTCTATGGTGCAAACATCTGAGACTTGTAAGTAGTCATGAAGTGATGCTATGGCTGCTCCCTTCGCCACATGCTGTACCTCGTTGGTAAAGTTAGTCAATAGCACATCAGTATATCCGTTCCGCAGGTTCACTAGACCTCTCGCCACGCGTATTCCCTTTGTGAGCAGCAGTTCGACATTTCCATCAGCTAGTCCGGCATATTCACGAAAAATGTCGCTTTTCACAGAAACTGTCACGCTGCTACGTGGCGGCACTGTCACACCTTCATCCACAATACGAAGAGACGAAACAATTGGTTGCTCCGCATGACACACGGCAACAGTGTTCTCTGTAGAGAAAGAAACTTGGGATTTCTGCAAGTCGATGATGGCACTGTTTGCTTGCAGAAAGTCCATGCCCAGAATTGCCTCACGGGAACATTCAGGAAGAACAATAAAACTGCAGGCGTACACATGGCCTCTTATTCCCACTCTCGCTGTGCACAATCCTACGGGGCTGACTAAGTGCCCGCCGGCGGTGCGTATCTGCGGTCCGGTCCAATGAGTGAGCACTTTCTTCAGCTTCTTTGCGAGCATGCTACTTATTACTGAGTAATCTGCACCTGTGTCTATTAACGCTATGGTTTCTACGTCGTCTATTCTGACTTGTAGCTCGGATGTCACGTCACCATTACTGCGCTTGTCCGTCGTTGTGTCAGTGTCATCGTCTGATCCGGTTAGCGATGGAGGGTTTTCAGTTTTTCGAAAATCAGCGGCCCTGCCTCCACAGGTCGCCGGTTCTAGTTTTCCCGTCGCGGGCTTGGTGAACGACGCCTCGGGAAAGTAGATGATGGGTGTGGACTCGGCGACCTATTGCGCATTGGTGCAATCGACCGCGATTCATGTCGCTGAGTGTTTGGATAGGCATAGCGCGAAGACAAATATTCTTCGATTTCGTAAGGGCGCTCACCGTTACGAGGGCAGGGCGCATTCACTGGGAAGCCACGTAGCCCGACCCGACGGTAGTGGCATGTCCGATAAAGATGACCTGCCTCCCCACAGTGGTAGCAGAGGGGCCGCCGGTCTGCCGTGCGCCATACATCACTTTTGCGGGGTCTTGCTTCTGGCATCGGCGCTGGAGTACTGCGAGGAAAGGTCGGTGGCATAACGGGAGCTTGTGCAAAGCTCGGGCGTCTCATGTCTTGCCGTACGACTTGCGCGTATGACAGCTGTGGCTGAGGTTCCGGTTGCGTGTAGTGTGGCACCTGAGGCTGTGGTTGAATAATTGCTTGCCGCACTTCTTCACGCACAACGTCCGCGATTGAGGGCATTGCTGAAGGACTTTGAGGAAGTTGCAGTTTCTGGAGCTCCTCCTTAACAATAGCCCTCACCATTTCCCGGAGGACGTCAACGTTGGTGGGGAAGGTTGTTGACTCCACCCTGACTGAAGAGACGCTGAAGTCTCTGTTGTACAGTCGCGCACGTTGTTGTAGCGTCCTTTCCATGGTCGTTGCCTCGGACCGGAACTCCGCCACAGTTCGCGGTGGATTACGCACCAGGCCTGCAAAAATTTCTTCCTTTACTCCGCGCATTAGGTGCCGCAACTTCTTCTCCTCGGCCATGTTTTGGTCGGCTCGGCGGAAGAGCCGTGACATGTCTTCTATGTACATGGCCACGCTCTCGTTATTCCGCTGGTTCCTCGCCTGAAGAGCAGCCTCTGCCTTCTCTTTGCGGTCCGTGTTCGGATAGGTTGCGATTAGCTCTCGTCGGAAGTCGTCCCATGACAGCATGCACGCTTCGTGGTTCTCAAACCACGTACGTGCCGAATCTTGCAGGGCGACGTAAACGTAACGAAGCTTTCGGGCTTCGTCCCAACCATTCAAACGTGCAACGCGCTCGAAGCCTTCAAGCCAGTCCTCGGCGTCTTCAAAGGTCTCACCGTGGAAGACCTCTGGTGTACGTGGCGAATCCACGATGAGGTGAGATGGAGATGGCATCGACTGGGTGGCCATCGTAGTGACGCTTGTGCTTGAGGTCTCGACAGGTCTTGATGAGTCAATTAGGGGGCCAAACTCGGGCTGCTCCCCACGTAGTCGGCGACTCGTGCGTTGGTGCACAGGTGTCAATTCTGCTGGCTCCAATCTTCTGGGATCTGGGCTTCTCCTTGCCTGTGGTGGGCTTGGAATCATACCCAGCACCTCCACCAGATTGTTACGAATAAATATAGCACCTGGTACTATATAAACTCTTTATTCAGGGCGAACTTGTGCCCGTAAACTTGAAGCTAAAAATGGTCAGCCAAAATGTCTGCGCCCCTGACTCTAACTTCGTCGCTCTCCTCTTCTGCCCCTCGAGTCTCGTGCCAGTCCCATGGCGTAGCATCGTGGCGCGTGCAGGACGGCGTTCCATGGCGCGGCTTTCTTGCTACTTGCTTGACGGCTTTTACGAACGCGAATTGTGGTACGCGTCTTCTGCGATGGTCGAGCTGTGGCAATATTAAGCTTCAAATGTGTGAACATAACGTGCGACTGTCTGCACGCGCGCGTGCGCACGCACGCACGCGCGCACACACACACACACACACACACACACACACACACACACACACACACACACACACACACACACACACACCTTTTTACTGAGAACAGCGGCTTTCTTGTCATTTGTGTGTGGCAAGGGCACAGTCTGTGCAGTATTGCACTCCCAAACCATTCTCATGAACTTGTTGAGGAGGTAATAGTTGTGATGATGAGGCTACTAGCAGGATATTCATACATGTTGAAAACAAAAATGCAACGTCAAATTCTTAACATTGAAGGAACAATAGTTCTAACAACATGCACATTATTTTTGTGACAGGCATCAGGCAGTTCCTGTGCCGTGCATGCAGCTACCATGCGGTGACGCAGTCCGATCTCAGTCGGCACGAGAAGACGCGACAGCACCTGGTGCGACAGCAGAATGCGTGCCCCAGCTGTGGCCTAGGTTTCAATTCCCCGACCCAGCTTGGTGACCACGCGCTCAACTGCGGTGCGGTCAGAGACCTGACTGCCAAGGTGCAGTCCACGGAGGCAAACAACAATGACCGCAGCTTTGAGAGCAGGAATGGAGAGTTGCTGACCCGGCCACCGGCAGACGACTCTGCTGTCGGCCATGGTGGAAGTCGGCTGGAAAAGAGCTGTGTCCTCTTGAAAAAGAAACTGCTTTGCTTCGAGGGGGCACTGTGAGTGGCGGCAGCAACGATCTCACTCCCTCTCCTCAGGCCTGCAGCCATTGTTTGGCTTTCCGACAAGTGATATTCGTAACGGGTCTACATGCAGACGTTGAACATCGAGACACACACACGCACACACATAGAAATAACTGGAATGCCGGTGAATGACATGCTTATTTGGGTTTGCATTACTGTTTTAGTCTGATGTGCAAAAGCATTGTGGTGACATTCCAGGCTGACTACTACGGGAGTACGTACTTTATTAGCTTATCTTTTTGTGAGTCTATGCTGCCCCCTGTTTCATGGGGAAGATGGCCCAAGGAATACCTAGGTGACCTTGCTTTGCATTAATATTTTTGTTGTTGCTGTTGTTGTTATTGCCTAATCATTGGCTAGCAGTTTGCTGCTGGCTATCCCCAGTGGAATCGATTAAGTTCCTTGGTTGTTGGGTGTGAGAGTCTTTTTTGAGCAAGAGCAGTGAGCTTTTGCCTGAGAGGCCCTCCTCGCTTACCCATTTTGCTTGGGTGCCTGGCTTGTGCAAGAAGACGCATTTTTTTTTTGTTGGTTGTTTCACGAGTTGATTGGTTATTTGTTACTTCTCTTATACACGAGCATTTTTCTTTCTCTCTGTGTACAATCTGTTGAAATGAAGTTGTGTTCCAGACGATTTTTTCATTTGCATTGTCTTTTTTGTCTGGAACAATCCTCAAAGCGGGCATAATGTCGCTCACCACATAGTTCTTTGTGTGGGTGGTGCTCATTGTTGAGTGGTGGTGTGCCAGGCGCACATGAATACGGGTGTTTTTCCTCCTCAGATTCCAGACAACTCAGGGCTTGTAGTGATCTGATAGATAGACGCCTCCTCTGTTCCAGCTGGGAACAAACCAAGTCTAGTTCACTGAAAGTGCCATGGGTGCTGTGAAGTGAATTAAATGTCCAGACACGTAAATGAGCACTTTTTCAAAACATACGGGTGGATTTTTGTGATTTATTCCCCTGCTTGTTTTTATTTTGCACTGAACTGCAACATCTGTGACTAGTGTCATTGTAACAACCTGTTATCTTAGAAAAAACTCTGTTTGCAGTATATAAGTGGTTGCGCGAATTAAAAGACTGTTGTGCAATTGTTATAAATGTGCTTTGGACAAGTACACTAAAGAAGAAAAAAAAACACAAAAGAACTGTCAATGTGAGTGTATTTTAGTGTCTCTGCAAGGCAATAAACATGTCAAAGTATAAGCTTTATGCTGACATCAATTGTTTGTGCTTGCGCCTCCACCCTGTGTTCCGAGTCCTTTCATTGCGATAGCAATTGTATGGACAGTCTCGGCTGGTGTTTGCTGTCGCCACCGCCGTCATTAACTACACACACACACACACACGCGCGCGCGCGCGCTGGGAAGGATACTTTAGTCTTCTCATTCTGAGGAGCGAGCGAACAGGGGGGGAGGTGGTGGCTTATGGATGCCGCGCTATTGGGCAAAGATCAGCGCGAGACTCTTGCCCTCACAGCAGGTGATAGCTTCTACGGGCTGCTCTTGCAACATGAAAAAACAGTGCCCAAAAGCGTACCTAGAGCTGCCGTCCACATCACACGATTTATAGCCCTTTGTACCAGCATGGGCTGCCCATGAGAGGCACTTCTCGTCAATGCCGTCACTCCACACAAGCCTTGCTGTGGTTATCTATTGTGGCCGCACCGTAGGAAACTTGGTTACTTAGCAAGTCCTTGTTTACTACAATTAATATTGCACCTAAAAACATTCCAATATGTTGCTATTGCATTCATTGCTTGGCCCTTTTGGCGAAACTGTGCTTCTTTATTGAGAAGTACAGCATGTGAGAAATCCAGAAGGCTTTCCAGCACGTCATGCACACAAAATGTGCTTTGTGTGTTCTGGGCTTTTGGTTTCATTCCAGTACTTCACCAGGTATGTACATGACAGCCTTGCCTGGAGGTCTTCATGGACAAGGTAATCAAAGGCTGCCTGCAATCCAAAGCACAGGTAAGATGAGCACAGAGTATGCCAGACAAGCATTTGACCTATAGCACTGGCTGAATCTTCGCGAATGCTACCAGCCAATCAATTGATACCTGATCCTAAATGTGGAGCACATTTCTTTCAACTCTTTGTTTTTGTAAATGCTTCAATGGGCTCAGTGAGACAAGCGTTACATGTAGTATATTTTAATAATTTTCCATATGCACCAAAGTCTGTTGCGCTGCTCTCACGACATCGTTGCACCAACTCTTGGCAAGTGAAGCTGGGTAGCACGAGCCATGGCTCAATATACAAAGCAGTTATGTTGCAAAATAAAATCTGCCTCATATAGAGACAATTCAGTTTCTGATGATCTCGATCTTTATATTAAATAGTACCTTTAAGTACCTCTTGCTCAGCCTGTCAAGAATACAAGATGGCCCAACCATGTGGAAATCGGCAGCCCTCCCTCTCAGGCGAAGAGTGTCCACACGCAAATTATTTTTCTTACACCATGCTGAAGGCACATGTGCACAATGATTAACACATTGTAAAGGCTCGAGGCACAAGAAGTTATGCCGAAACTCGTGCACCACTAGTTGTCTGCAAAACTAATTATACTATTTGCCCCGAGATCGAGCAGAGTCGCTGCCTGGTTGGCACTGGCTGAAGCGCAGCTAGTGTGGATTGCTCCCTGCGTCGTCTGTTAACCACATAAAGCTATACTCGGCGACAAAAGTTTTTGGCACTGAAGGGAAAGCTACGGAGGTGGAGCTTCTGCACATGTAGCAGCACGCGAAGTAGTCCGTTTTGGTGCGCATCTCGTAACGCTGTAGAAAGTGACGCGGGCGCAGCATCAGCGTTTCATGTAGACGCACACGCCGCTTAGCGTTTGAGGTGCACGTGAAAAACCGGGACTTTCTCATTCGTTCCAGAACGCGAAGTCACAGTGAATAAATTAAAGGAGTTACGAATATCTTAATGGTGTGAGCTGCGTCCTGTCTCGAATATCCATGTAGAAAATAAAAGATTTTTTTATGTTTCACGAAAATACAAGTGCTATTGTGGAACTACATTCACTGGCGGTAGGATTCACGCAATTCGGTTTTGTAGCTTTTGCTCCAATTCCAAGAAACGCTTCTCGCCAAGTATAGCACAAGCGTGTATGTTGCGCTCATCCTCGAAGGGTGGTTTGTCTCGCTTTGTTCATGCAAGTTTAACTGCTTCTGTGTTTGCCTAGCATGATCTACTGAAGAATTTGTACTTGCTCAGCTGTCTATGCAATGCAATAAGATCGGTTCGTGCATTTGCCAAGACTACTGTGAATTCTCATCGTATCTGCCGATCGTATCTGCCGTTCGCCGAGATCATTTCAGTGTAGATGCTGCTTCACACTTTAAGCACATCGTAAAGTGCCCTTGGCATAGTCCCAAACATGAAGAATATTAGATATCATGTGAATGCAGCGGTCTAGCGATAAAAGAAATTTATATCTTGTTAGGCATCTAACTGCGGGGCTGTTGGTTACCCGTTATGCGATGGGCATTGCGTTTGAGATATACACTTATTCCAAGGTCCTGTGCCCAATACAGCGAAATATTTGTCAAGTAACTACTGATACCTCGGTACTTAAAATGTCCCTTAAAAAAAAAAAACTGAAAATGGAACGGCACGGAGGTTTTAAACTTCAGTCGTCGTGTGCAATTTTAACACTTGGCAACATTTATATAAACACACCCGTGAGGTTACAATAGGATTTGCGAAATCCAGGTGGTGAAAAAATAATTCAGATGACGCATCGTATAATTTCATGCAAAATGCCATCTTTTTCTATATTCATATATTTCCTTGCACGCTCTTGTGGCATTGTTATAAACTGATGGAAGCAGCGGACATTTTTCGTTTGAAAATATTATGTTTTGTCCCATAAACTAACCGAACCTTTGTTGCATAACTGTAATGCAGATAATCAAGGAAAGCTGGATGTTGAACTCGTTATCTTTTTATACTGTTTTTGGAGTAAGAACAAGTGCGATAAAGCACTGTCAGCCGTGTGGTTTTCTTGAAAAAGCTCATCAACTGTCCTAAATTCATTTCATGGAGAATTGAATGGAAGAAAACGCGGATGTGAATTGGTGGTTATTTTAGCTCATCGCCAGAGAATATGGAATCGCTCTCTTTCTTTTTTTTACAGCAAGAGCTGTTATGAGATCACTTTTCGGGTCACGCGCAGTTGCATGTTGTCCGCCGCCGGTGTTTGTAACCGCACCGTGCGAAATTAGAAGAACCTTGCTCTAATGACACAGTGGGGCTTGAACCTGGGTCCGCTGGGTGCCAGCTCTATATTCTACCACTGAGTTACGCCAGTGCTTGTAACTTGTCAAACTTGCCTTAGGCAGGCATGACCTAGCACCAATGGCACAGTGGGGCTCGAACCTGGGTCCTCTGGGTGCCAGCCCAGTATTCTAACACTGAGCTACACCGGTGCTTGTGACTTAACAAACTTGCCTTAGGCAGGCTTGATGTCAGGAAAGCAATTGCGTTAATACGACTTATAAAACGTTTTAAAACAGCGAAAGAACAACCAATTGCTGCACAATATAATTAGCATAAGGAGTGGCTCATCCAATGCTCGAACCCATTACAAAAGCTTGTTCTTGTTTCCCTATTAACTGTGGCGCATACCCACTAAACCATAATTCCTCATCCTCGTCAGCCACTGCATGGACAAAGAGACAAAATTCTTTGCAAGTGTTTAGCGGACACCATGCTTCTCAGAAGAATGACGAAATATAGCATAGCAAATGCCGGCCTACTACCCAAAAGTTTATTATTTATGCCCTATTGGGTACCAAGCAAGTGTGCTTGCAGTAGTTACCCAATGAGTTTTTTGAGAAGGCTCCGAAAGGCTGCTTTTCTAGCTTTCGCTGTGACTGTGTTGCGCCTACCGTGCAGGCCTGGCGTTTTTGTGGTATCTAAAACTTGCATGCATGAGGCAAATAATGAATTCAGTCGCACTACAAGCTCAATCCTTAAAAATAAAAAGACAAAAAATGTGACACAGTGTAAAAATGCCAACAGTCACCACGCGCAAACATCCCTTCAAGTGGCAGATCGCATTTGTCTCGCAAGTAATAGCAATGTTCTGCGAGCTTTGTACATCCATTCGACAATGGGCAACATACATATTGCGAGTAGGCTGCAATCAATGTATTTTATTAGCTGACAAACTGCTCACAGCGATTACAAAAAAGTGCTGCCGTGTACATTTGTATGCGCACCGCAGGCCACCTATCCACACTATCGTGGCGATAGTGCTGCCACCTATAGGTGGCAGCACTATCGACCTATAGATATAGGTCGATCTCGGGGGCGATTGGAGATGGCAAGAAACAAAATGGTTGACACTCAGTTTGTTACAAAGTGCAATGTGGGAAATATAGATGCAAGCTTAGCACTTATTTTATCGCTACAAGCTGACAAATGGCAGTAGTGCACCAGCTTGACAAATCTTTTCATGTGGAAGCACTTGAGCTGTAAAAACCAACATTACTAAAGCACATTGCCAAAAAAAAGAAAACTGCATTTGCTGCAGAACGACCTATTTTAGCTTACCCTTGCATAGTAGCCATTTTTTCAAGGAAAGTTCCAGCCAACTACTTTGACAAGGACAGAAAGACCTATGACACATCACTGGACTAACGGCTGAACTCGGTGGTGTGTCATGTGTTCTCTGGAACCCTCTTCACTATGTGCAGCCAACAAGCTCAAGCATGTGCGATTCTTAGACGATGTTTCCACATGCCAAGGACGCTAAAAAAGTCGATCGTGCAAATGGTCACCTGGTTATTTTGTCCTTGGATAAGTTCATTGCACTGTAGCCTGAGTTGCCATGGCCGTTTTGTGTGAAGATGTTACCCCCCAAAATTTTGCGCAGCTTGACGTGATGTGCCTACAGCTGCACTCAAAGCTGTACAGAAAAACTTCACTATGGTGTGCCGTACATGGGATGGTATCAGAACTGTTCCTGAAAAAGTTCTGTAGCAGTCCGTTGAACCCACAAGCATAAAGTTGCTTGCACACCTGCAGGAAGCACCAACCTTCAACAGTACAATGGGAACTGATTTGCCTTTGTGCATTGCCATGTCTGTGACTTGTTGAGAATGTAGCAGAGGTAAACCTGAAATTACTTTGCACTGTTAGTGCGTTTTCGTGGAGCTTGAAGCATGGTGTGCAGTGCCTATTAAATGCGTCTTACATGCAACTGTTGGCAGATGTATTATTAGATTAACCTTCATGCATGGTGAAAACAATTTTGTTTGCTTGGACTAGATTATCTATTCATTAACTATCCAGTTACCAGCTTAATGCAATGATCACCAATGATTTTATGAATTGAAATGATTTAGTAAAGGTTAGAACATCGTCAGCCTTTTTTATGTCCAGTGCACAACGAAAGTTTCCGTTCACCATGTTCTGCTCAAGCAGATTTTTTATTGCAGTAGCAATTATATGGACACTCTCGGCCGATTTTGGCCATTGCTGTCATGTCCCAGATATGCATGTGTACTTATATATGTAAAAAAAAAGCATTAAAAAAGCCACTCTCTAGCTCACAGTTTGCAGCATGTGAGTTTCGCTGTGTTTTTCACTTGCCATTGCATGATTAGACTGACTGACCGGTAAGCTTTCTGTTCTGCTCAAGAAAAGCGGCACAATAAAAAAAAAAATGGCTGTCGATCCCTTTAAAGGAGCACTGGCAAGAAATTTACTCATGTCAAGATTTCTGCGTCAATGAGTAGCTATTGACCTCTTAGTAGTGATTTGCGACCTAAACGGTAACTGAGGAACAAATAACTACCACTTTTATTGATTTATACACTGGTAGCTAGCATGATTCAAAACAGCTGACAAGCCCATCATATTAAGTGCTGGGAATGCTTCCTTGCTGTCACCTGCACATCGTGCCACAGCTGACCACTTCTCTAAAAAAAGTGATGTGGGCTCAGCTGCTCCGCAAACATTTTTGTCTGCTAGGCGCACACATTCTGTCATGCCTTGTCACCTGCATTGCCGTCGTCCCCGTACTAAGTGTCGTCGACTAGAGTTGAATGCAACAGTCTGGGGCTTGGAATCCCCGCAGTTCGCGACGTCGTGCATCATTTTCGCTTTGATCGACCCTTTGCAGGACAGCGATTCCAAAATAGACTTTGTTCCAAGGAGCAACAAGGAGGTGCCCAAAGATGCATGCTTCGGCCATGCTCGCTCGTGAATCTCAATTGGCCATATTAGGGAGTTTTGGCGTGCAGAGCATTCAAGCATACGCAAAGGGGTCAATAGAATATCGGTATAGGGAATGCACATCAGCAGAGGAATAGACTACATTCTCTGCTTGCCAGGTTCTTCTTTGTGCCCCCAGATGGCCCCCTTATCTGGCCTCTCATGGTTGTGGCGGCAGTAAGCCGGTATTACGCAAATGCAAAGAAGTCTACAGAGAAAATAAAATTCACTATTAACAATACCTGCGTGTTACTTGTTAGCGATATTTTTCTATACGCTACTGAGCTTTGATAGCTTGTGGTTGTGTTGGCATTTAACATACGTGTAATTAAAAGACACCCTCATTGCGCTTTTTCCGCTCTTTCAATCAGATGACTGCAACTCGCAACGGTTCCCGGACATACTAACTGACGAGCACACATTGAATCATGCTCTTTTCTTTTGCCATTCTTTTATAGATAGTTTGCGTCTCGTAATTTCATGCAACCATTCAAATCGGTGTGACAAAGACCGCACATGAAGAGTGAGCACGTTTCCAGGCTTTGGCGCCAGTTGGCACCACGATAACTCTCGAACCGTAGACGTCATCACTACTAGCGCATTGTCACTCAGAATGATATGTGTGAAAGGTATCACACCTAACACGTAGCACTAGTGTTGATATCGCAGGACACTCCATTTTTCGCTGAGCTCTCGTACACCATTTGTTGTCGAAATAAAATAACTTCCATTCGACGCTGGTAAGAAAACGAACACCTCGAAATCTGGGAGGCCAAGCTCGCCTCGAAGGACCTGGACCAACAACGATGTCTAGACGCAAGGAGCAGCGAAGGCCAGAGGGATTCAGGAATAAGGAGACCTCCCGCCTAGGGGAGAAGCAGAACCTGCATCGCTATACCGTTTCGAGAAATAAACGTTTATTCCTCCTTCTCCTCCAAGCAACGAAGGCGATTCAAATATGGCCAAGAGGACCTGCGCATACCGTGCAATCAATTGAAGGGCACATCTAGATTCTGAAATTTGATGTCAGTGCTCCTATAAATAGTATGTAATAGGGCTCGGCGAAGTCA
The DNA here is from genome assembly GCF_043290135.1 of Rhipicephalus microplus. NCBI lineage: Eukaryota > Metazoa > Arthropoda > Arachnida > Ixodida > Ixodidae > Rhipicephalus > Rhipicephalus microplus. Next base: position 199,897,482 of record NC_134703.1, on the reverse strand, counting down.
GGAGGACACATCGGATTTATAGAAGTGGTGCCATCATATTTGTGGCTTGCGTATTGTTTGCTGCAAGTATTCCTTATAGGTCCAAAAAGTGTGGCAGACACATGAAGATTTATGTATTGCTGCTAAATTTCCGGTTTCAGTTTCTGGGTGCCTTTGGGCAGTGACGTAACAATGTAGGTGGCTTGGTCATGTGACCACATGTCTGTGACCGCACGTCATGCTGAGTATAATCTGCTCTAGCACACATGTGCCACATGATCACCTGCAAAACAAATACACCGACAAGCACCTGTAAAACAAACACGCCGCTAGCTGAAACAACCACAATGCTTTGCTAGTACGTACGTGGCAGAGGTCTGGAAGTCACTCACCTCACTACATATCTGGTGTGATGTCACAACTTCGTTGCCATTTCTATAGAGATACATCAATGTTGGACGCACGCTAGCAATAGGCCCAAATCAAGAGAATGAGCATTTCAGTCACGCACTTTCAAAGTGGATTAAGATATACTCTAAACGTTTGCTCTGCCCAACCATTTGTGTGGAGTGTCTTTGCATACAGACTGAACCCTCATGAGACTTGTAATAGCCTCGTATTGACAGCACCACCCCTTTAAAGGACAAGTTTCATGCTATCATGGGCTTACTTGAAAAAAGAGAACTAGGGATAGGGTTCTTTATTCATGAGAATATAGTTTGCATTCTAGAGGAACGCTACAGCAGGGTGGCCATAGGGTGGCCAGTATTGAAATTACGTTAAGGAGAGGTACAAGGTCAAGGTGGTACAGGCCTATGTGCCTAAATCTAGGGATGGTGATCATTTGGTTGAATGCTTTTACGAAGACACAGAAGCAGCAATGACTGTGGTAAAGATGCAGTACTGTAAAATGCCGAGCAAGCGTCCCCCTGCATTTTTGGGAGATCTGAAATGAGCGTCAATGACTAAGGAGGTGCCCCTGCCCATTCAAGGCTAAACCTCACACTGTATGGGAAGTGTTCATGAAAAAAGACGAGTGGACTCTGAAGGGCAAACTCTGAAAACATTATTAAGAAAAGTCAACTTGCAAAGCTTTCCTAGTTTTTTATTGGTGCTGACAATACTACGCGCACGTTATCCCGCTGGGCCACTTTCTTCAATTTATGAGAAATGGTGTGCATATACAGGATCACACCTATTCTGCTGCCCAAACACTCCAACACTTGTTGGCTCTCTTCGTACGAATCTTCCAGGATGTGTTCGGCAACAGAAACCAGTAACAGAACTGGTACCCTGCTTCGGTGAGATTGAGTCTCGAAACTGTCAACCATTTCATGAGACCATTACAGCTGCATTGTTATTGGTTTGTCTCACAATCAGTTGACAAGTGAAATTAAAGAAGCTGAAGCCATAGCACATATGGGAGACTTGTGTGCAAGTACGCCATCAATTGCACTGACGGATAAAGAATTGTTGTATCTTGGAATGAGACCACGTGTCTGTTTCATCTTTTTTTTTTTTTTCATATGTGCCGCACTGATAAAGCTAAGTCCATGGATAACCAAGTCAACTCGCCCGAGCCACAACACTTCTGAAAACTGTCCTGTGCTTCGTATTCCAGTCTGGGACAGCTGTTTTGGTAGAAACGGTCACTTGATCGTTCACCAAGTGTGGCATATTTAATGCACTAGATGGTTCGGAGAATAGTGCTCTGCATGCCAAACTTTCCTGTGTACCACAAGAAGACTGCAGGTCTCTGTAAGCTGAGCGCGTGGACTTAACTTTGGCACCAAACTATGAGTGGTCCTTCGGCGAGTTTGACTGTGATGAGCGAGAATAAAATCAGTAAATAAATTAATTAGAATATGGATGTGCATTTTTTATTTTAGTGGTTCTCCCACCGCCATTTTGAATTGTGCGTGGAATACAATCAACTCTTCTACATAGCCTTTACAGGTTACGAGAAGGCATTTGATTCAGTAGAGATATCAGCATTCATGCAGTCACAGAGGGATCGGGCCATCAATGAAGCCTGTATCCATCTTGAAAATTTTTGTGCAAGCACACAGGGACACAGAAGAAAACGCAAACAGCCTATATAAACATACAGGAAGAAACTTACAGCATATAGCCACCACAGCCACCATAGTCCTCCATAAAGAAAGCGACAAAATCTCAATAAAGAAGGGTGTAAGGCAGGGAGACATGATCTTTCCAATGCTATTCACCGCATCTTTTCAGAGCCATAAATTGGGATGAGTTAGGGATAAGAGTTAATGGAGAGTATCTTAGTAACCTGCTATTCGTTGATGACATTGCATTGATGAGCAACTCTGGGGACGAATTACAGCTCATGATTACTAAACTGGACACTGAAAGCAGAAAAGTGGGTCGGAAATGAATATGCATAAAACTAAAGTAGCATACAATAGTCTCGCCAGAGAACAGTGCGTCGAAATAGATGGTGACACTGGAAGCTGTAAATTAATATGCATACTTAATACAGTTAGTAACCACAAAGCAGGACCATGTGATTGAAATAACTCAAAGAATAAGGTCAAAGTGGAACACATTCAGCAAGAATTCTCATATCATGAATGGTAGTTTACCACTAACCCTCAAGAGGAAGGTATATACCAGCTGCATCTTGCCAGCACCAACACCTACGAAAGTTTACAAGGAGAGTTCAACATAAATTAAGGACGACACAGCGAGTTATGGAAAGGAAAATGACAGGTGTAACCTTAAGAAACATGAAGAGAGCAGAGTGGGTCAGTCATAGAGTTTCATACAATGATAGGTAGAGAGGAATCTGGCGCTGTAATCGTGTACCTTCATGGGAATTATGGGAAGTACAGGCTTCGAATAAAATAGGGTTAGCTAGCGAACCATCTACGGACATTTTTCTACAGCTTCAGTTTTGTTCTTCGTGCAGCGCGGGTAGTGGGGTGCGGTTAAAAAGGCTGAAGCAGTGTCTTTGTTAGTCGAAGAGGCTGACGACCACTAGATTTCCTCATTTGCTGCGACGTTGGAGCTTTACGAGTCGTTTTGACAGTTTAAATGAAGCGTCATCCACTCACCGTTGTGCGTAGATGTAGCGTCTCAAGCCAGTGCAGGATATTGCCTCGAGTTCATGTTTTTCACGAGCGCGTCTTGCCTAAAATCAATTTAAATCAAACTGCAAAGCCATGAAGAAGCTAAGTAACCGCTTCATCACACTACGCTCACTTGACTTCACAACAAATGCAAGGGTGCATTGGGGACAGATTACTGGGACAGACGCACCTAGCATCATAGAAGACGAAACAATAAGTGTTTTTCATTTAATATTGCACTGTTATTTCTATAAATAGATAATACATACTTTTGAGAGAAAAACAAGCATGTTGGTTTTCAAGCGTTGTAAAAAATAATTTATTAAATCTTGATGCCAAATCTAGAAGGCAGGGGCAGAGTGATGCATACCTGGATGGTTGAATTTGCCCAGGTTTCACTTCTGCCGCCTGGTCACGAAAACTTATTGCAGTAAAGTTTGCGGTTAAATAATTGAAGTAGGTTTCAATATCTAAGTTTGTGTCACTCTGTTTTACACTCGGCATGATGATGATGATGATGTTTGATGTATCGTAGCACAAGGACCATTTCACGGCCAAAGAGCCCCAATTCATCTTACTAGAGATATGGACAATGATGGTGATAAGCGGCTGTATAGGGGCCATAAAATTCCTCGCACTAGGGCTGGTTAAAACACAGAAGTAATAAAATCATGACCATGCCGTGAAAAGTGTGTGGTGGTAATGGATGACAAAAGTTTGTGATAATAAAAAAGATGGTGGACATGTATGGAATTAGCACAGCTGCCTCAATCGTTCACACCCTTGTGTCCAAGGGCCGTGAGGCAAGTGCTTTGTTCTGTGTAGCCACCGCAGCGGTGACCTCTCTGGAGAGGTTGTGTTACGGAATGCCGGGGTATATAATATGAAAAGTACGAACTTCTCTTAAAAAAGCTAAGAACGATTTATGTGTAAAAAGTGGTTTCCTACCGACGAACATTGCAGGATGAAGTGGTATCTGTTGTCGGTAGGGTAAAAGAAAGTGTTGTCTTCTCAACGTGTCTAATTCTTTACACTGGATTAGAATGTGAAGTACGGTGAGTGCTTCTCCACATCTATCACACAAAGGTGAATGGCCCCCAGACAAAAGAAATGAATGTGTTCTGCGTATGTCCTGTTCTTAACCTTGTAAGGATTACTTTTGTGTGGCGTGATTTTGATACTGGCGGCCAATCACCAAGTTCCGGCTTGATGTCATGCAGTTTATTACCTGTGTGTGTGTCCCATGTGTTCTGCCAATAACCCCGAAGCTTTCGTTTTAGAAAAGGTTTCAAGTCGAGTGGGGGAACTGGTATCTATGTATTGGAAGCGGTTTTGTTGGCAGATCCAGCTAGCTGGTTCACCAGAACGTTGCCTAGTATTTCGCAGTGTCCTGGCACCCAGCAGACTACAACACGCTGCTCATCCACATTCACAGAATATGGATGTGCACGCTGCTAACTACCCATTCAGGGTAGTTAGCGACCACCATTCCCTTTGTTGGCTCACAAATCTCAAAGATCCCTCTGGTCGTCTAGCACAATGGAGCCTTCGGCTACAAGACTTCGATGTCACCATCGTCCACAAATCTGGGCGGAAACACACTGACGCCGACTGTCTCTCATGTGCACCGGTCGAAAATGCCAACACTGACCTTGAAGACAACGACACTTTTCTTTCTGCCATACCAGCAACCCGCTTAGCTGAGAAACAGCGTCATGACTCGGAGCTCATCCCGCTCATTGACTACCTGGAAGGACGCAATTCCCACCCTCCTCGAAGCTTTGCACGCTCACTATCCTCCTTTTGTTTCCGCGATGTAGAGCTTTACAAAAAGAACTTTCATCCTACACAAGCTATGTATCTGCTTGTTGCGCCAACTACGCTTCGTGGTGACATTTTACGTTAGTGTCATGATGAGCCATCGTCCGGACACCTCGGCTATACGCGCACGCTGCAACGGATTCAACGCTCCTACTACTGGCCACGTCTCGCAAAGACTGTGAAGCACTACGTTCGCACATGTCGCGACTGTCAGCGATGTAAGGTTCCACCTTTACGACTAGCGGGACTACTGCAACCAATAGGCCCACCAAAGGCTCCCTTTCATCAGATTGGCATGGACTTGCTGGGGTCATTCCCCACGTCTTCGTCTGGAAACAGGTGGATTGTGGTCGCTACCAACTACTTAACACGCTACTGTGAAACAAAGGCACTTCCAAAAGCCACCGCAGCAGACGTCGCCCAATTTTTTTGTTAACAGTATCGTCTTAAGTCAAGGTGCGCAAGCTGTCGTCATAACTGATCGTAGGACAGCTTTCAACGCAGAGATTCTGCAGGAAGTCTTGCGATTAAGTGGCACAGAACATCGTAAAACAACGGTTTACCACCAGCAAGCAAACGAGCTGACTGAACGACTCAATAAGACAATTGCAGACATGCTGTCAATGTATGTGGACATCAATCACAAGAACTGGGACGCCATACTTCCTTACGTAACATTTGCGTATAACACTGCTGTTCAAGAAAGTACCGGTTTCACACCTTTTCGCTTAGTCCACGGTCGCGAGGTCACGACGATGCTCAACGCCATGCTCCTGCCCGACAACTTGGGAATATACTGCACGGATGCTGCCAAATTCGCGCAGTGCGCAGAAGAGGCTCGTCAACTTGCTCGTCACCGTATTCAACATCACCAAACCGCAGACGCGCGCCGCTACACTCTTCGTCACTGTGAAGTTATTTTCAAACCTGGTGATGAAGTTTGAGAGTGGACCCCTATCCGACAGCGTGGCCATTCAGAAAAGCTTCTTTGCCACTACTTCGGCCCTTACAAGGTCGTACGACGTCTCAGAGAAGTCATTTACGAGGTTCTCCCAGAATGCACTTCGAGACATTCCCGTTTCACCCCGCAAACTGAAGTCATTCACGTTTCACAGCTCAAACAATACTTTTCGTGCTGTGAATCACCAGTGAGTGACTGACTTTATTGGGAACTTCGCGTCTTTTTGTTTCGTCTTTTCCTTACATTCTTTCCTATTTTTCTTATTTTTTATTTAACTCTTGACTTCACAACCAACTACGTTAGTTTGCCTTATGCCATTCATTTTGCTTGCATGGTAATTATCGTCTCTTTTTTTTTTTTTTTCTCCTTCATGTACAGCATCGAGAGGATGCTTCTTGAGAGAGGGGGTAATGCCACCATTGGTGAACGAGCCGCTGTGGCGCATAATCGTTTTAGGCTGCGAAGAAGAAGAGAACATTTTCGTTGCTCTGGTTCAGGTGAAGTTTAGTTTGTAGGTCTTGTTTTGCTCGTGGCAGTATGAAGGTTAGCTTGGTGTCCAAGATTAGGCCTAAGAATTTGTGTTCGGTATTAACAGAAAGACGTTGCCCATGCAGTTAAATATCGAGTTTGGAATGAATGCCTCTCTTCCTGGAGAATAAAACACATGTGCTTTTCTGTGCATTTAGTCATAACCCGTTTCTTTCTGCCCAATCGGAGACTTTGTTCAAACCAAGTTGAACCTGCCTCTCACATATGGCCAGATTACGAGACTTGAAACCAAGCTGGACGTCGTTGACATATATACAATAAAAAATACTGTGAAGAATGGACAAGCGCAAGGAATTCATTTTGATAATAAAAGTGCGCAACTAAATACACCATCTTGCGGCACGCCTGTTTTTTAGACAAATGTTTGAGAAAGGACGCTGCCCACTCGAATGCGGAATGTCTGATTTGACAAAGAACTTTTGATTATACTAAACACCTTGCCACGCACGCCAAGATGGGACATGTCTCTTAATATTCTAAAGCCCCATGTTGTATTGTAGGCCTTTTCGACATCAAGGAATACAGAGAGAAAATATTGTTTGTGGATGAAAGCGTCTCTGATCTGTGCCTCGATATGAACAAGGTGGTCGGTGATGGATCTGCCCTCTTAAAACCCGCACTCAAATGGGTCGAGCAAATTGTTTCTTTCAAGGAAATGTACAAGTCGGCAGTTTATCATTTTTTCAAAAAGTTTGCACAAGCAGCTTGTAAGTGCAATAGGACTATAACTCTAAACTGAAAAGGGGTCCTTGCCCTGTTTCAAAATGGGAATAACATTAGCCTCTTTCCAGGAAGCAGGGATAGTGCCAGAGAAGCAGATAGCATTGTATAAGCAAAGTAAGGTTTTTTTTTGTGTTTCAATTGGTAGATTTTTTAACATTTCATACACCACTCGGTCAGAACCTGGGGCGGAATTACTGCAGGAGTTTCGTGATGTTTGGAGCTCAGCTAAGCTGAAAGTTTGGTTATATGCCTCGTATCTAGTACATTTGTTTTCGGGTTTCTGCTTTTCTATTCTTGTTCTGTATTTTTGAAAAGCATCAGTATAGTGTGACGAGCTGGACACCCGTTCGAAGTGTGCACTAACGAAGTCCACCTGATCTTCCAAAATGTCACCCTGTGTGTTTACAAGGTTGAGTGAGTGCACTTGTCTTCCTCTTACCCTACCAACCATGCTCCAGACTTTGATTGATATGTGGGGTTTAACGTCCCAAAACCACCATATGATTATGAGAGACGCCGTAGTGGAGGGCTCCGGAAATTTCGACCACCTGGGGTTCTTTAACGTGCACCCAAATCTGAGCACACGGGCCCATGCTCCAGACTTTAGCCTCTTGTGTATATGAATTGATTTCTGATAAAAACTTCTGCCAACTTTCTCCTCTGGCCTGCCGACGCGTTCTCCTGCCTTGAGACTTTATTTTCCTAAAGCTGTCAAGATTTTCGGCTGTCGGTGAGTTCCGAAGCTACCTCCATGCTTTGTTTTGCTTTTTGCGCGCGTTTCGGCACTCAGAGTTACACCATGGCAAACATCGTTTTTCAGGGTGTCCATTCGTTCGTGGGACGCATTTTGTTGCAGCATTAATCAAAAACGCTGTGAAGTAGTTGACAGCAGCATTTATGCTCAAAGTACATATATAATTCCAACCTAAACGAGTGATGGTATAAAACTATTCCCAGTCGGCTCTGATTGTGAGCCATTTGGGAACCCGTAGTGGACACTCAGTTGCTGTAGTTGTGCTCAAAACTACAGGAAAGTGGTCACTTCCTTTGGGATTACTGATGACTTTCCACTGGAGTAGAGGCATAAGGGATGGAGATACTATGGTCTATGGAGGAAAGGTTTTGTTATCGAGATTATAATAGGTTGGTTCTTTTCGATTCAGGAGACACGCGCTTGATGAGAAGAGGAACTGTTCAATCAGTCGACCTCGTGCGTCGCAACGAGAGTCACCCCATAGCTTGCTATGTGCATTTAAGTCTCCAAGGAGAACGTAAGATTCTGGAAGTTCATCAATTAAAGATAATAAATTTTTACTATTTACATTCCTCCAAGCAGCTGGTAGCTTGGAGGAATGTAAATAGTGCAAATTGTGATCAGTTTATCAAAAAGAACAGCTTAAACAGCCACTGCCTCAAGGGACGTTTGAAGTTGTAAGTGTGTGCATGCGATCCCTTGATTCACTATAATGGCTACACATTCGGATGGTGTCATGGCATCATCACGGTCCTTTAGAAAAATTATGTAGAAAGTTAGTGTGTCTTGGTTTTAGGTGTGTTTCTTGTACACACAGCACTTTTGATGAGTGTATAAGAGTTCTTGGACATCGGCAAGATTCTTTAGAAGGCCCCTGACGTTTCATTGTATAATTTGAGTGTTCATGATGAAAGTACAGTAGTGCTGTGTGTACGAAGCGCGTGTGGCTGTTTAGGCGGGAAGTTTGAATTTAAGTAACAGGATCGTCACCAGGCCCTGTTATCTTTTTTCCTTTTTTTTTCCTGGAGTGCTCCAAGGAGCCACCCCGCTTCCTCGGCACCAAGTGTACCGACGTATCCATTATATCATGACACGCTCATTGTAAACATCTGTTTACAATGAGCGTGTCATGATAGGCCTTGAGGCGCTCCACGTTAACAATGTCGCGTCCTCAACGGCGCATGTCTGAAGATGGTTCGATGGGTTCAATCAAGTGGTTGACTGGGGAAGTGCATTTGACGACACGGTAGGGGCCTTCGTATTTGGGCAATAGTTTTGAAGATAGGCCAGTTGCAGTGGTAGGAATCGAGCGCCAGACGAGCGCTCCAGGGAGAAACGTGGGCGCAGTAGTGCTGGCGTCAGCGGGAATGCTTTTTTGCCGCTCTTGATCATGCGCAGCAAACGTCTTTGCAAGCTCTCGACACTTTTCAGCAAGCTTGGCTGTAGCAGAAATAGGTGCCCACTCAGACGGACCTGGCCTGTATGGAAGTATCGAGTCGACGGTGTGTGACGGGTGCCTTCCATATAATAAATAAAAAGGTGAAGAGCCAGTAGTGCTCTGAGGGGCGGTATTATATGCGTAGGTGACAAAGGGTAGAATGGAATCCCAATTTGTGTGATCGGCGGCGATGTACTTGAAGAGCGTGTCGCCGAGCGTACGGTTGAAGCGTTCGGTGAGGCCATTCGTCTGCGGGTGGTAAGCAGCAGTTTTGCGGTGAACAACGTTGCACTCTTTGAGAATGGCTTCAAAGACTTCAGACAGGAGGACGCGGCCTCGGTCACTGAGCAGTTCCTAGGGTGGACCGTGTCGCAGAATGAATCGTTAGAGCAGAAAGGAGGCCACATCGCTCGCTGTAGCCGTGGGGAGAGCAGCCGTTTCAGCGTATCGCGTGAGGTGGTCCACAGCGACAATGGCCCAGCGGTTACCAGCCGACGTTAGTGGAAGTGGCCCATACAAATCGATGCCAACGCGCCCAAAGGGCCTGGCAGGGCAAGGTAAAAATTGCAGACCTACCGGCGACAGGTGCATTGAAGCTTTGCGGCGCTGACAATCTATGCAGGAGCGAACGAATTTCTGCACGTAGCGGTACATGCCGCGCCAAAAGTATCGTTGGCGAATGCGGTGGTAAGTCTTCGATACCCCGGAGTGCGCACATTGCGGATATTAATGAGAGAATTCGCATATGTCAGAGCGCAGACTGCGAGGTATGACTAGTAGCCACTGGCGGCCGTCACCGTTGTAATTGCGCCTTGGAGGAGGTCGTCGTGAAGGGCGAAATGGTGGGCTTGACGACGCAACACGCGATTGGATGAATCAGTCAGCAAGTCTATCAGTGAGGCAATCCATTGATCCTTGCGCTGTTTAGTAGCAATGGTATGAATGCTAATCGAAGAAATGGCAAGGTGAGACGTTGAGTTGTTGGCATTGTCGTCAGGCAAGGGAGAGTGTGACAGGGCGTCGGCGTCAGCATGTTGCCTTCCATTGCGGTACAGCACGCGGAAGTCGTAGTCTTGCAGCAAAGTGCCCACCGGGCGAGACGGCCAGAGGGATCTTTCAATGACGACAACCAGTGCGTGATGGTCGGTGACGACATCAAATGGGCGACCATACAAATAAGGTCGGAACTTTGCAAGGGCCCAGACGATTGCCAAACATTCTTTCTCGGTGACTGTGTAATTAGTCTCGGCTTTAGTAAACGTATGGCTTGCATACGCCACGACATATTCCAGGAACCCTGGTTTGCGCTGCGCAAGGACAGCGCCGAGGCCGACACCACTGGCGTTCGTGTGTACCTCTGTAGGGGCCATAGAATCGTAGTGGCGGAGTATGGGAGGCGACGTCAACAAACGACGAAGTGTTGTGAAAGCGTCGTCGCACTGTGATGACCACGAATGGAGGGGCCCGTTACTTCCGAGGAGCTTCGTCAGCGGCGATATGATAGTCGCGAAGTTTTGAATGAAGCGCCAAAAGTAAGAACACAGTCCTACGAAACTGCGCAGTTCCTTGACGGATGTCGGCTTGGGGAACTCGATCACGGCCCGAAGCTTGGCTGGATCAGGGAGAATTCCATCCTTGGACACAACGTAGTCGAGTATTGTCAGCTGCCGAGCTGTAAATCGGCACTTCTTTAGGTTCAGTTGCAGACTGGCGTCACTCAGACGCGTTAAAACATGCCGAAGGCGTTGAAGATGCGTCGAGAAGTCTGGAGCGAAAACGACGACGTCATCGAGGTAGCACAGGCACGTGTGCCATTTCAGGTCACGCAGAACAGTATCCATCATGCGCTCAAAGGTGGCGGGCGCATTGCACAGCCCAAACGGCATGATGTTGAATTCGTACAAGCTGTCGGGGGTGATAAAAGTGGTCTTCGGTCGAGCGTCCTCAGCCATAGATACTTGCCAGTACCCCGGGCGCAAATCGAGGGATGAAAAGAATTCTGCTCTTTGCAGGCTGTCAATCGCGTCATCTACCCGTGGTAGTGGGTACACGTCCTTACGAGTGATCTTGTTGAGGCGTCGGTAGTCCACACAGAATCGCACAGAACCATCCTTCTTCGTGACGAGAACGACAGGAGGTGCCCAGGGGCTGCTAGAGGGGCGAATAACATCGCGGCGAAGCATGTCGTCGACATGCTCGTTGATTACACGGCGTTCTGTGGGAGATACGCGATATGGACGTTGCCGCAGCAGTGGCTGTGCGCTTGCCTCGATGCGATGCTTAACGGTGGATGTGCAGCCGAGAGAAGGTTGAGCGACATCGAAAGAAGAGCGGAATTCTTCCAACAGGCCCAAAAGCTGGGAACGCTGGTCCGGCGTAAGGTTGTCGGGAATGGATGGACTGAATACATCATCGGATGATGAAGCAGATGTCGAAACAGCACTAAGCGTACAGGAACTTGAGCAGTGCATGTCATCGGGTTGATCCATAACTTGCATGTCTTCGATGGGTTCCACGCTGCCGAGACATTCCCCTCGCACCAACGTAACGCTGTACCGGGATGAGTTCACAACAAAAATAGTGGTGCTGCCGTGAATGGGTTGCACGGTCGCGAAAGGAACTAGCAAGCCTTTTTTTATGAAAACACGATGAGATGGCGAGAGGAGTGCAGCGGTGTCAGAAAGGCTTGCGCAGTAGAGCGACACCGCCGCGGACGAGTTTGCAGGTACTTGAGTGTCGTCTCTGATGAGTAACTTGCTTGCAGCAGATGGACTGTCGGCCGGCGTCAAAGAAGAGAATTGTGTGAGTTCTATTTCTGCTGGTGCGCAATGAATGACAGCGTCGTGGCGGGAGAAAAAATCCCATTTTAGGGTGACGTCGTGAGAGCATGAAGGAATTATGATGAATTCGACCGCATACATCACGTCCTGAATCATAAGGCGGGCTGTGCACATCGCTGTAGGGTGAATGCTTTGGGCGCTGGCTGTACAGAGGGAGAGCCCGGAAAACAGTGTGGTCACTTTGCGCAGTAATCAGCTAAGTTTTGCGTCCATGACGGATATGGCGGCTACAGTATCTACAAAGGCAGATGCAAGAACGCCATCTACAAGCACGTCTATCACGTTCGACGGGCTTTCCTGAGGGTCTCCGCAGTTTGACAGCGTTGCAGCCCTTGCCTCGTGGACTGCGACGACTAGTTTTCCTGGTCGCCCTCGAGTGGACGTGGCCGCATCGGCGACAGTGAGTGACGTCGTGGAGATAATGAACGGCGGGTAGACGGAACGGGACGGGACGACGGTGACATAGGTGGCGGTTGGTCATAAGAGCGGCTTGATTGGCTGGGAAAGTTGGAGGCGACCTGCGGTTGCTGCACACGATTGCAATAGCATGCTACATGACCGATGCAACCAGAAGCAAAGCAGATGGGGCGATTGTCAGCAGTGCGCCATCGGTTCGCGGGTCCTATCCATGTCGCAGAACGCGATGGGCGAGCTGGCTGCTGATATGAGTGCATGGTAGGCGGCACTCGGGGCACGTGGGTGACCCCGGCGTATGTAGGCGAGACAGTTTCTCCGAAGGCCTGGGGCCTCGCGACGGTTTCAGTGTAACTTAGGGCAACAGCGACAGAAATTGGTGGGGGCGGCCTGGCGACAACTTAGCCGCAGCTGTGTGGCACAGATACAGGAGACGGCTGGTGGTATTCAGGAACGACCTCCGCGATTTCCCGCTGAATGGCTCGGCGGAGCGGAGGTAGAAGTGTACTAGATGGCTGTTGAGCATGTTGTGGGGAAGCAAAATCCAGTAAAGAGACCAGGCGGGCAACTTCCTCACGCACGAACGACTTGATTTCGGTGAGCAAGGTTGCGTGGTCAGGAACTGCTGACAAGGCCGAGAGATCAGCATTACGTGGCGACGGTCGACGGGTCATCAAGCGCTGCCGCTGCAGCTCGTCGTAACTTTGGCATAACGTAATGACTTCTGCCACAGTGCGGGGGTTCTTTGCCAGGAGCATGGTGAAGGCATCGTCGGCGATGCCTTCATCACCTAAAGGCCGACGATGCCTTTAGAACATGCGTGATTTTGTCAACCTCTGACATGTTCAGGTCGACTTTCTTGCACAAGTCAAAGATGTCCTCGATGTGACTTGTGAAGGACTCGCCGCTCTGCTGGGCTCGTTCACGTAAACGCTGTTCGGCTTGCAGCTTACGAACGGCCAGACGGACGAACACGTCGACGACAGCGGTTTTAAAAGCCGACCAAGTCGGGAAATCAGATGCGTGGTTGTTGTACCACTTGCCGGCCACACCCGCGAGGTAGAAAAACAGGTTGCCGAGTTTACCAGCCTCGTCCCAATGGTTGGGGACGCTCACGCGTTCGTACATGGCCAGCCAGTCCTCGACGTCAGTGCCATTTGCGCCGGTGAATACAGGAGGGTCGCGGATGCGGGGGACACCGGGACATGGCGTCGGCGTAAGAGGAAGCGTTTGCTGGGTGGCGTCTTGGTGCATGGCTGAAGGCACGGTACGGGATCGAAGCTCCAAGGGCATCGAATGCGGACCGAAGGTGTTTGAAGGGCACAGCACTCTCAGCACTCTCCACCAAATTGTTAAGAGGTTTATTGGCGGACACTCCGCAATGATTTATGACAGTGACAGTCAATGCGGGGGACCGACTCTCTGCACGAGCTGCTCTTCTTTTTATAAGAAGGACGACCCACTAGAAGGCACTGGAGAGGACGACCCACTGTTCAAAGGCTTTACCACAACCGTAAACATCCGTAATTATACCTTTTCTGGTAAGATTATTGGTGGAGGTGCGGGGTAGGTTTACCTGGCTCTCCCGACAAACCGACACGGAACTTCGGAGTGGTCGCCACATGCATTTTCCTGCAATGGCTCAACAGACCTACCCACAAGAGCAACAGCAGCCGCAGCAACAATAGCCGCAGCCACGGTAGCCGCAGCAGCAGCAGCAGCTGCCTCCTCTGATTCTCCTGCCTCCACGAGACCCCGGAACCTTCTCAGGCACAGGCAAGGACAAGGTGAATGTCGAAGATTGGGTCGCATTGTACGAGCGCGTGAGCGAATACTATAGGTGGGACCCCGCGTTGATGCTGGCCAACGTTGTATTTTACTTGCGGGATACGGCACTCACCTGGTATGAGACGCATGAGTCGGAGTTGACCAGCTGGGACATTTGCAAAATGAAGCTTGTCGAGTTGTTCAGCAGATCATTTGGGCGACAGCAGGCCGCGAGGAAAGACCTGGAAGGTCATGTGCAGACATCGACAGAATCTTATGTATCTTATATACAGGACGTATAGGGCCTCTGTCGAAAGGTGGATGAGAGCATGAGCGAAACTGACAAAATCGCCCACATATCGAAAGGAATTGCCGACGACACCTTTACCCTGTTGATTGTTAAAGATTGCGCCACCGTCGAAGCGGTGATGAACGAATGTCTACGCTTCGAGCACGCCAAGAACCATCGTATAACCCACCAGTTTGCGCGCCTGCCTAATACTGCAGCCACTTCAAGCTGCGAAGACTGCCCCAGGTTCCTGCAAGCTACATAATCCGAAAATGTCACCCGGATCGTTCGCCGTGAATTCGAAGTAATGGCTCCTGCAGTCATCGCTTCCAATGGCCCTAGAGATAACGCATCCACCATCTCCCTCATCCAAGCCGTCATTCGCCAAGAAATAGCAAATCTCGGCATCGCACTAGTTTGCGCTGTTCGCACTACCGAAAGTTCGGCTTCGGTTAACCAGATCCCGGTGTACCCTTCACGCTACCGGAATCCTGCTAAATGGAGGACGTCGGATGATCGACCAATCTGCTTTCCCTGCTCTCGTGCCAGACACATTGCGCGCTACTGCTGCAATCGTTGGACGACCAATTCATCCGTGAACACTGGGACATGACGCCGTTTTGAAGACAACTCTCGTCGGTTTTCTACTCGGTACGATCCCCAGCCTACTGCTACTAACGTTCAGGGCCGAAGGTTCAGCCGGTCACCATCACACCAAGGCCGTCTATCTCTCTCTCTCGCCGATGATTCCTCGATCCAGGTCTCCTGCACGACCTGGGTCCTCAACTTTGAGAAACTAGACCATGCAGCTCCCGGAGGTAACACAGCATTAACGACCTGGTCTGCAAATCTTCTGTTGATGATTCCTACAGGCCGCAATATTTTGGGACTTTTGGTGGATGACGTAACCGTTACAGCCCTCATAGACACTGGCGCACAAATTTCAGTCATGAGCGCTGCTCTCTGTATGCAACTGCGAAAAGTCATCATGCCTCCTTTTAAGTGTGCAGTAATGCTTGCCCATGGGAGCACATCTATCGTTCTCGGCATGTGCACCTCTCGCGTGTGTATTGCTGGCCGTCAGACCGTCGTATTGTTCACCGTGCTTGAGCAGTGCCCACATGACGCGATTCTCGGTCTCGACTTTCTCTCTGCACACTCCGCTCTTATGGACTGCTCGACGGGCCTTCTTCAGTTGGAACTGCCTTTAATGCCGCTGTTGCCCGTGATGCTTTAAGTCACCTTTGTGCCACCAAGTTCCTGCATCTTCCGCCGCAAGCCGCGACTTACGTGCAGCTCGTGTATGATCTGCCTGTGTGCGATGGTCAATATGTCGTTTCACCCATTACCGACGTTGTGCTAAATCATTTCATTGCTGTCCCACACACCGTCGTGAGAGTACGCCACAACCAGACCTATTTGTCTCTTTTAAACTTTGGTTTCTCCGCGCACCTGCTGCCTCCTGGTATTAAACTAGGTGTAGTGTCGTCGTTGAAAGAGTGTGATATCTCTGAAGTGTCAGCTGAGCAGCCTACTCCTCACGTCAACTTGCTCACTGTGCCTAACCTTTCAAGCATTGACATTGCCGAATGATAGCGCCAGATCTTTCGCCCTCCGAAGCACAAGACCTCCACCGGCTCTTGACATCCTATGCGGACATATTCGATCTAGACAACCGCCCTTTAGGCCAGACATCAGTTGTGACCCATCACATCAACACTGGCGATGCCAACCCAATACATTGCCGCTCTTACCGTGTCTCCGCTGCCGAACGCTCTGTCATCCAGAAAGAGATCGAGAAAATGCTCGCCAAAGGCGTCGTTGAACAGTCATCTAGTCCGTGGGCATCCCCGGTTGTGCTTGTCAAGAAGGAAAACACACGGCGGTTTTGCGTCGATTATAGACATCTCAACAAGGTCACTAAAAAGGACATTTACCCCTTACCAAGAATAGATGATGCCCTTGACTGCCTTCATGGCGCAAAGTTTTTCTCGTCCATTGACATTCGATCTAGTTATTGGCAGATCAAGAAAAAACAGCATTTGTAACCCCCAATGGGTTATATCAATTTAAAGTAATGCCGTGTGGGCTTTGCAATGCACGGGCACCTTTGAGCGCATGATGGATTCCCTTCAGTGCGACTTGAAATGGTCTACTTGCTTGTGCTGCTTGGATGATATAATTGTTTTTTCACCGACGTTCGCGAGCCATTTTGAGCGACTGTCCATTATTCTCCAAGTATCCCACAACACTGGTCTCCTGCTGAACTCCACCAAATGCCGTTTCAGCCATCGCGAAATAACTGTACTTGGTCACCTCGTTAGTGCATCTGAGGTACAGCCCGACCCGGACAAAATTTGCGCAGTGACTCAATTTCCCGTACCCTTTTCTGCTATGGATGTCCGGAGCTTCTTTGGTTTGTGCTCCTATTTTCGCCGCTTCATCCGGAATTTTGCCGATATTGCGCGGCCTCTCACCGAGCTTCTTAAAAAAGACGTCCCATTTACTTGGAATTCGCCTCAACGTGCTGCATTTTCGGCACTCATTGCAGCCCTCACGACTACTCCAATATTAGCCCACTTTGATCAGAACGCACCGACAGAAGTTCGTACGGACGCGTGTGGCCACTGAATTGGTGCTGTTTTAGCTCAGCGTCAGCATGGACGTGACTGCGTCATCGCCTACGCTAGCCGCCTTTTGTCCTCTGCCGAGAAGAGCTATTCCATCACCGAAAGAGAGTGTCTTGCTCTTGTTTGGGCTGTCACTAAATTTCGCCCGTACCTGTTCGGCTGCAGTTTTACTGTCGTAACCGATCATCATGCGCTCTGCTGGCTTTCGTCGCTCAAGGATCCCACAGGACGTCTTGGTCGTTGGCCTCTCCCGCTCCAAGAATACACCTTCTCGGTCGTGTATAAATCTGGTCACCTCCACCAGGACGCCGACTGCCTGTCACGGTATCTAGTGGATCCGCCAGACGCCACAGAGAGAGCTACTGAGGCTTGCGTCTTATCAATATCAGACTTTCTTGATATCGCTTCTGAGCAACGCCGCGACCCAGATTTACTTCTCATCATAGAAGGCCTGAGTTCTGTTACTCGACGCACTTCTCTGAACTTGTATTTCCTTCATGAAGGGATTCTCTAGCGCCACAAGATGCGCCCTAATAATTCCGACCGCCTTCTCGTCTAGCCTTCTCGTCTAGCCTTCCCATTTGCGTGTAGATGTTCTCCGACAGCTTCACGATGAACCTGCCGCTGGTCACCTGGGAGTCACCCGCACTTATGATCGCGTCTGGCGGCGTTTTTTTCTGGCCACGTCTATATCACTCTGTACAAAAGTATGTCGCCAGCTGCGATTTTTGTCTATGTCGAAAACGACCAACATCGCTTCCAGCTGGCCTCCTTCACCCTATTGAGATCCCTGCTGAACCATTCTACCGCTCAAGGCTTGACCTTCTCGGGCCATTTTTTACTTCTGCATCAGGGAACAAATGGGTTGCCGTGGCGACCGACTACGTGACACGTTACGCGATCACCCGCGCTCTCCCAACCAGCTGCGCTATTGATATCGCCGACTTTCTACTGCACGACATCATTTTGCATCACGGTGTTCCTCGACAACTCGTTACTGACCAAGGCCGATACTTTTTATCTCGCGCTGTTCAGGATCTTGTACGTTCCTGTTCCACGAACCACAAGTTCACGACATATCATCCACAAACTAATGGACTTACAGAGCGCCTGAATCGCTCTATCACTGACATGTTGTCGATGTATGTTTCTCCAGGCCACCGCGACTGAGACGCAACCTTACCCTACGTCACCTTTCAGTTTCAGTTTATTTCTGCTTTCGTACAAAACATACATGCTTACATAAACATACAGAAGGAGGTCCTAGAGCACTTGGCTGAAAGGTGACCTGTCAGAAAATGTGATAAATATGCACAAGTAAAATGCAGCTCTGACAGCAACGTGGAATAACTTATACAAGTAAATGGAAAAACAAATTTTAACAATCGTAAGTACAACAAAACACTGCTTAGAACATTAAAGAAAAAACCCAAATAATAATGATGAAACGAACAGAGGAACGAAAAAAGCAAGAAAAAGATGAGTAGCTGTGGCACCATTAAGAGTGCATGAATATGAACAGGTGCAGATAATATTATACATCTTAGAATTCTAAGGTATCTAGCAGAAAAGTGAATAATGTGTTTCTAAAAATAGCTAATGATGAACTAATGATGAAGACTGCTTAATGTTAAGGGGAAGACTGTTCCAGGTTGATAACGACGTGAAATAGATGGAGTGTTTTCCATAAATAGTATGGACTAATGGCAATAATAAATTGTTGTTAGCTGCAAATCTTGTTCGGTTGGTGTTTACTAGAACAGCATCTGGAAATATGTTTACTGGAGGACGGTTCTTCATTATTTTAAATAATACTATGGATAAATTGTATTTAACAAGGTTGTCTAATGATAGGATTTTGTTATTATGAAGAATGTCAGACACACAGCAGCTGAATGAGCTGAACATTAGTATACGAATGGCCATATTTTGTAAATGTTGTAGAGGTGCTATGTGTGTTGCATATGCGGTACCCCATGACGTGATGCAGTAGTTCCGATGACTGTGAATGAAACAATAATACAGAGTTAGTAGTGTACGTTTGCTGAAATAGTACCTGGCTTTTATTAAAATTCTAATACCAGGAGCAATTTCGTGCTTCAAATGGGCGATGTGTTTCGTAAATTTTAAGTTAAAATCTAAAGTAATACCGAGAAATGAACATTCATCAGCTGCACTAATGACATGAGAATTAAGAATGATAGTGGGAAAGATTTTTGGTGTTCTGTGACTGGTATGAAAAAGCATGAATGAATTCTTGGTGGGATTCATTTTCAGCGAATCAAGGCGGCACCATGCTAAAATATTGTTCAAATCAGTATTCAACTTCGATGTCAGAGCAGTTAGAGACCGATCGCTAACAAGCAATGCTGTGTCGTCTGCGTAAAGGAAAGCTTCTGTTTGTGATAGGTGACTAAGCAAATCATTTACGTAAAGTAAGAAAAGTAATGGGCCAAGTATCGATCCCTGCGGAACACCCTTGTTTGTTATTTCGAAGTTAGAAAGCGAGGAACTAACACACACAGCCTGTTGTCTGTCTGTTAAATAACTCTTTACAAGCTTCAGCACGGGCCCGTAGTTTAGAAATGAGGATGCCATGATTGATGGAGTCGAATGCTTTCGATAGATCTATGAAAACTGATCCTGTGTAGAAACCAGAATCAATGGCACTTTTTATTTTATCTGTAAAGAAAGTAAAGCATAGTCAGTCGAAGAACCCGTCCCGAAGCCGTATCGATTTGAGGAAAGAATATTAAATTTTGAGAGGTATGTGGTAAGGCGTTTTTCAATGCACTTTTCAATGACTTTGCTAAAAAAAAAAAAGAAGAATAGCGATAGGACGATAATTTGAAATGCAAGCCCAGTCTCCTTTTTTAAACACGGGAATAATTTTAGCTTTTTTTGGCTGTATTGGAAATATTTCACCTTTGCTTACAACTCCTCCAGACATGACACCGTAGGCTATTCCCCGTTCTACCTTCTTTATGGACGTGAACCGTCTCTGCCTCTCGATACACTCCTTCCCGCTGGTTCAAGCTCCCCTGTCACATACGTCCGCGATACCATAGAACGAGCCGACACAGCATGAAAGATTGCCCGAGACCGACTCACAATTTCTCTAGCCTCTCAGAAAGATCGGTACGATCATCACCACTGTGAAGTTTCTTATCCACCCGGTTCACTAGTACTTTTGTGGACCCCTGTTGTCACATCGGCATCTCAGCAAAGCTCTTATTTCGCTATGACGGACCATACAAAGTCCTACGCAAGGTCACTAACCTCACCTACGAGATACAGCGAGTCGTCGATGAAGCGCACTCAACGCCACCACCATCAACTGTTGTGCACGTCGTAAGACTGAAGCCTTATATGTCGCCCAACACACTGCTTTCGTGACAAGCGCCAAGTCGGCACTTTAGCGCCGCGGGGTAGTGCCACAAGGCAGTAGTGGGATAGGGGCATAAAGCGGTAGAGGGTCTCTGCTTGGAAGAAAAGACTACGAAGTGGATAGAGACTGGTCCCAGCCCGCCAGTGTGTCAGGCATTCTCATCGCAAGTAAACATCATAAATATCTGCAATTATACGTTTCCTTGTAAGGGTATGTAGGTGGAGTACACTGAACTACTGCCGCCTTGAGGGCAGGCACCACAGCCGACGGCTCGCTCTATGCAGGCCGAAGCAGTGGCGAGGGCTGTTGCGGTGCGACCCTTGGACGC
Source organism: Rhipicephalus microplus (assembly GCF_043290135.1). NCBI lineage: Eukaryota > Metazoa > Arthropoda > Arachnida > Ixodida > Ixodidae > Rhipicephalus > Rhipicephalus microplus. The sequence goes on along the minus strand of NC_134703.1, from coordinate 199,876,506 downwards.
GCCGCATCAGCGCATGATTTTGGGCCACAAAATGACGAGACCCTTCTTCTTGCTTCTTCAAATGAGATGTTTTCCTTCACCTTCAACGTGATGATTGTAACTAGCAAGGACGACGATACAGCATGATGGCCAGAACAAGAAGTGGCATCGCTTTATTCAGTCACTGATTATATAGGCGCACGATAGCGCGCCGTGAGTATCTGCGCATGTCCAGTGGTAAGTACATGGCATTTCAAAAAATTATATCATACACTTGGTTAAAGTCCTTATCATAATGAAGACGCTGTGGTGGCTTCACGGTTCGAGTCGACCTTCTCAAAGCTGGCGTCGGTGGTGAAGTTGACTGACGCACCACAGGTGGCGAAGGGTGGCCTGACGTCGGAACTTCGCGACGTCGGCCATTGGCTGGCGAAGTTGAAGTTGCCACTGTCGGATGGCCACCAACGTTGTTGTCCGCTGATCTGGTATCAATGTCGTCGTCGCTTTCCTCGATGAACCGTTCGCCAGTTTGAAGTAGGTGACGACGGTTGCGCCTTAACAGCTTCTGGTCCTTCGTTTTGACAAGGTAGGACCTTGGATATGGCGAACCCACCACTTGAGAGACACCGGGAGGTCAAAAGAAAAAAAAAGAAAGCAAACATCCAAGGCTCCCCGGGCGCACACTCTCCCCTCGGAAGCGTGGCTTCGCCGACGAACCTCCTCACCCCACATCGGCGGCCGAGCAAGCCCGCGAAATTTCTAGAACGAAAGAGGCGTGGTCACGCCGGGTTGAGTCATCCATCGCGGAGGGCATTCGTACAGTCTCGCGCCTCTCCCCAGCCTTCGCTGCGTATCGGGCCGACGAAATGACGAGAACCTTCTGGAAGGTCACGCGGAAGGTATTTAATCGAGCAGCCGAGACGAGAGATCAGGAGAAGACGGAAGTTAGCGCCAGAGCGCGTAGGGTATACCGCCGTGTAGTCGGCGAAGGTTTTGTCCGTAGGGACAAAGCAGGAGATGAAGAGGATTTCCACTTGAGGGGTGAAGGCTCGAGCTACAGGCAAGAGCATGTGTTTACCGCTATCAAGCGAAGACGAGTGGCAACGGCTGCGTGTGTGAAGCCGACGTGTTTCCGGTGAAGAAGTTTGAAGTTTGGAGAGTGGCCTATTGAAGACGTGAGGTTTCCTGGAAGAGAAACTTCGAGGGCAGCGGAACGACCACAACGCTGGACTTTGAGTGAGTGATTCTCGGAAGAGTATCATCCAGACTTGTGTTCCAAGACTTTGGACTGAATAGGTTTTCTATCTCTTTAGTCTTTAAGTGTCTTGGTTGTTCAATGCATGCGACTGCATTGTAGTGCGTATTGTTGTCTGTGTCCGTTGTTTCGAGTGTGGCTGTTTGTACTGTGTAGTACGTTGTTTGATTGGTGACATATTGTATGCAACTATTGTGGCGTGTGCATTCTTGTGTATTGTTTTCGATCTGCCATTATTGAGAATATAGTATTGTTTGTTTATCAACTCTCGGCTCTGACTTGTTCTTTGGGCCACAGCGGGCGTCCGCTGGCGCGCCAAAAAGGACCACTTCTAAATTGTCCACGCTTTCGTGGTGCGGTTCGGGGGGGCCGATACTTCGGCCCTTGGAATTAGCCCGGCGATCGCCTCCCTAATTAACGGGACCAGTGTGACACATGTACAACCTGGCACGGGCCGCATTTGAAGCGGTTCCTTGGGCTGTTTGTAAGCATACTTGCGGAATGTAGGACAAAGTTGCACCATGGAACCAATCTCAGCGTTAAGCCCCGGCCAAAATACGAGGTGTCTGGCCCTTTCTTTGCGTTTTTGCATGCCGAGGTGACCTGCATGGATTTTTTCAAGCATAGTTTTTCGCATGCTTTTCGGAATAACAACCTTCGACGCCTTTAAAAGTATTCCGTTGACAAATGAGAGTTCTTGCTCAAAAGGCTTTAGTTCACCTTGTACTGGAAGCCCCGCCGACAAACTTGCGATCACCGACTGTAGGTAGCGGTCACGAGCCCTTGCCGCTTGCAGTTCTTTCTGCGTTGCTTCTGTGACACGGTAACCTAGAAGCTGGATTGCGTGAACTTCCACGTCGGTAGTAGCACCAGCGTCGTCTTGGTTGTCAGCAGTTGACCGGGACAACATGTCAGCAAGAACAAGGTGTTTCCCAGGAATATACTGCAAAACAAAATCAAACTTGAACAACCTCAAAAAGAACCGTTGAAGGCGAGGTGGCATGTTACTAATTTCCTTTTGAGCAATTGACAAGAGTGGCTTGTGGTCTGTTTAAATTGTGACTTTCTGGCCGTAGACGAACTGGTGAAATTTTTCGCATCCAAAGCAAATTCCTAGGGCCTCCTTTTCTATCTGTGCGTACAGTTTTTCTGCCTTAGTCAGTACTCGAGATGCGTAGGCTACGGGCCGCCACTCGTTATTGTGACGTTGCAGAAGAGCGGCACCGACGCCGTCCTTCGATGCATCGCAAGACAGCCTTGTTTCCCGTCGTGGGTCAAATATTGCGAGCACGGGAGCGGTGGTCAGAATTTGCGTGACGCTTTTCCACTCTTTGGCGTGGTTATCTGTCCACTCAAACTCAGAACTGGCCTTGATAAGAGTTCTTAACAGGGCCGTTCTTTCAGATAGCTGCGGCACGAACTTTCCAAAGTAGTTCAACACACCAAGCATACGTTGAACATCGGCCTTGCATGTTGGCACTGGCATTTGAACCAAACTTTTTACGAGCCCTGGATTTGGGGATATGCCGTTCGCACTTATGATATCACCCAGAAACTGTAGCTCTTTTACGCCAAACTTGCACTTGTGCAGATTAAACGTTAATCCAGCTGTTTCAGCAGTTTTGAGGACTGCTACCAGGCGCTCATCATGCTCTTCCTTCGTTGAGCCCCAGACCAGGATATCATCTAATATATATGAGCACGCCTGGCAGACCGTCAAATACCTGACAAAGTGCCTGCTGAAACACCTCGGGTGCAGATGAGATGCCAAAAGATAGCTTTAGAAAACGGTATCTGCCAAAAGGCGACGAGAACGTACAGATCTTTGATGTTGTCTTGTCCAAGGGCACCTGATGAAGGCCGGCGTTTGCATCCAAACAGCTAAAATAAGTAGCACCGGTTAGCCGTGCTTCCAAGTCCTCGCGTCGGGTAAAGGGAAATGCTGCCTCTTGATATACTTGTTCACTCTTCTGGGGTCCATGCAAACCCTTAGAGCACCGTCTTTTTTTTTTTACCAGTACTAGAGGGCTTACCCAGTCGGTTGGCTCATTTTCTTTGACGATGATGCCCCCCCGGATCATTCGCTGTAGTTCCTTCTTCAGAGGTTCCTGAAGTGCAAGTGGAACCCGGCGAGCAGGCTGAACGACCGGAACCCCGTCTGGATCCAGGACCATTCTGTACTGCGTTTTCAAGCAGCCGAGCCCTTGGAACAGGTGCCTGAAATCTTTCAAAAGTTCATACTCAGACGAAGCATTGACAGCATCCACCGTACGTCGAACCAATCCAAGCGCTTCACTGGCATCGAGCCCAAGGATGGCTTGGCGCCCATTCTTTACGATGAAGAATTTCACGCTTATCTCGGTGGTTCCGACAGACACTTTCTGTGACGTTGTTCCATAACTTGAAATAACGCCCCCGTTGTAGGCGCGCAACACTGACCCGGTAGGTTGCAATGCTTCTTTGGATCCAAGCTTACGGTACGTTGTAAATGGAAGTAAGCTTGCCTGCGAACCGTTGTCCACTTTGAACGTCACTTCTCTGCCATTTACTCGAGCCTTGATTGTCCAGTCTTTTTTGCGACAATTTTCTGAGTCGATTTCGAGAATCTCAAAGTCATTCTCAACGAGATTAGCTACTTCGCTAACAGCGGCAGACTTCTGGCAACAACTTGCAAAGTGGTTGTATTTGCGGCAAGAATGACATAATTTACCATACGCGGGGCATTGCTTAGGTTTATGTTTGCGGTTGCACTTCCTGCAGCAAATATCTTGATTATCGCGACTCTGCTTTCTTTCCCGCTGCTGCCGTTTTTTCGTCACCGTTTCGCCACTTGAAACTGCGTCAATGCTGTCTTCTGTCCTATTCCAAACTAGGCTCCTTAGTGCCACTGCTTCTGCCGCTTTACACATTTCCTCGGCTTTTAGTAGCGTCAGGCCTCTCTCGGCAAGCATTCTTTCACGCATCTTTGGGTTGTTCGTACCAAACACAATTTGGTCTCTAATCAGTGAATCGTGCTGATCCCCAAAGTTGCACTGTGTCGCCTGCTTCTTTAAGTACCGCACAAACTTCTCAAAAGGTTCTTTCTCCGCCTGGCTTCGTGTACGAAAAACATATCTTTCGTGAATTTCATTGCTCACCTCGGAGAAGTAGGCGTCGAACTTCTGCACGACCGTGTCGTAACGTTCCTTGCTTTCTTCAGGGCCGTACTGAAAGTTGTTGAAGATGTCGAGCACTTCGTCTCCCGCGAAGCTCAGCAAGAGCGCCACTTTCGAGGAGTCACTTGTCGGGGACTTCTCAGCTGCCGTTGCTTGCAGAAAAAGCTCGAACTTTTGCTTGAAGCGCTTCCAATTTTCAGACAAGTTGTCCGATAGGCGCAATGGCTCCAGCGGCTTCAGTAGGTCCATGGCGATTCCGCGCCGTTGCTGCCGTGCTTCGGTCCGCGGTGGCCACTTCTGACACCATGTAGCTAGCAAGGACGACGATACAGCATGATGGCCAGAACAAAAAGTGGCATCGGTTTATTCAGTCACTGATTATATAGGCGCACGACAGCGCGCCGTGAGTATCTGCGCATGTTCGATGCGCAGTCGTGATGCAGTAGCCTTGCCGGATACAATGATCTCTTTTTCTTTCTTCCAGAATAGACATGACCGTGAGTATGAGGCATGATTTCCATCACAGTTGATGCAGTGTGTCAGTTCTGTGCAGGTAACGGAGGTGTGACTTGAAACTTCACATTGTGCACAAGTTTTCTGGCCACGACAGCTTTGCGAGCAGTGGCCATATCTCTGACATTGAAAGCATTGTCGCGAGTTAGGTATGTATGGTCGAACACGAAGCTTTGTGTACCCAGTTGTGAGTATTTCGGGAAGGATGCTGGAGCCAAAGTTATCGATTATATGTTTTGTTGGAGTCTGTTTGCCATTTCACTTCATCTTGATTCTCTGTACACTAATTACATTTTCTTCTTTCCAGCCGTCGAAAAGTTCGGCATCTTTCAAGTCAACTAGGTCATCCTCTGACACGACTCCTCGGACCGTGTTCATCGAATGATGTGCTGAAACAGTGATGGAGACATCACCAAAAGTCTTCAAACTGGATAGTTTATCATATTGTTTCTTGTCTCGAACTTCAATGAGGAGGTTACCACTGGCCATTTTTGTTGCTTTGTACCCTGTTCCAAGTGTGTCTATTAGGCACCTTGAAACTAGGAACGGTGAAAGTTTTCTGGCAGGTTTTGCTGGTGTGTCACAATGCATAGCGTGGTAGCGTGGAAAGTTGTTTTTGTTTGGTTGGAATAGTTGAAAGCTTGCTTCGGTGTGTGCCCTCTTCAGGGAGCGATCAATAGCCGGTTGGAAGTTTTTGGACATAAAATATGGAGTGTGTTCAGCGGCGGTGGCAGCCACCCACCACCAAGCCCAACGAGGGGACGCTGCAAGACATGAAGAAATTGCTTGCATACGCCAGCTGTACACCGCCATTATAACCTGATGTAAGGCATCCCAAGGTGGGGTGAACACACAAGGTTAACCCTTGCTGCCAGGAAGAAGCAGAAGTGAGCAGAAGGGAGAAGTAGACAGGACAGACTAAAAGTGAGAGATAAAGACAAAGTCGTAGGGGAGAGAGATAGGAAAAGGCGACTGCCGATTTTCCCTGGGTGTGTCAGCCCAGGGGTGCCGTCAACGTGAAGCCGGGGCCAAAGGGGTGTGTTGCCTCTGCCTTAAAGGTCCAATCACCCGAGATTGGACTCAGCCCCCAAGATCCCCTTTTCCCCGGACACGGCAAAGCCCCACACGGCTAGGCGTGGGAGGGAGTCGAAACCCTCCCGTTAGCTCGGGTACGTGGTGTCGCTACACACCAAATGCCTACTTACACAGACGCCCCTGCGGGGTACACTCAGGAAAAAAGCGTCGCGAATCTCAAGAATGTAATTTATCCGAAGCAGATCCGAAGCCTGTACTTCGCATAATTTCCATGGGGGTACAAGCACCGCTGAAGGAGCCCGCGTAGACACTAGCGCCACATTCCCCTCTAGGTATTATTGTATGAAACTCTATGGGGTCAGGGAACAAACGAGGGTTGAGAAAATCATAGTTGAAATCAAGAAGAAATGGACATGGGTTGGGCATATTGTGCACAGGCAGGATAACTGCTGGTCATTAAGGGTAAATAATTGTATTCCAAAAGAAAAAAAAATGTGTGAAAAAGAGACAAGAAATTAGGTGGGCAGATAAAATTAAGGAGTTTACAGGGATAACACGAAAGCACAGGAGCAGGCTGATTAACGGAACATGGGAGAGGACTTTGCTGTGCAGTATGCGTAGCCAGGCTGATTATGATGGCATAAAAAGCTAATGGTAGACTAGACAGAATGAAGTAAGGATTGCAAAGAAACTTATCATACACATGTATGTGAGTGAGAGTGGGCAATGGATTGATTAGATGACAGAAGAACCGTAATAGAGTTGTGGAAGGGACAGTGCAGAAGAATACTGCAAGCACATGATCAATATCTATTACTTGCATGTTTCTTTATTCATGGAAATGCCAATATGATTTGTGTAGCTTGAGAATGCCTTCCCTTCATGCTTTTCCCTCCAGCTTCGAGACGTCCGAGCACGCTAGAGTCTAGCTTTAATTCCCCTACCTCTTCCCCCTTTATGCCGGATCAACAATAAAGTTGTTTCACTCACTCCCCCAGCTAGCACATGGATCTCCTTTATAGCAGGGTGTTGACCTGTGTGTCAGCAAGCTCGAAAGAAAAATAAAAGATTTTTTTTTTTAAGTTCTCCAACACCTTGTGCTATCAATAAAGACAATTTCAATAGAAAAAAAGACCATAAATTGACCCTGCCCCCGTTTGCAGGTTGACCCTATTTGTCACAACAGTTATTGTCGTAGTTTATCCCTAGTTTTCTCCCACTATAACCATCTATTGCATATTTCTGTTTCATACATGTTTACCTTTCCATTGTTGCCCTCAAAACCCAAATCTTCATGTGGTGCTCAAACATACACCTTGGTGGATATCTACACACTCAATTATAATATGCTACACCATTTCCTTAGCTTCCCCCCAACATGTACATAATTCTTTTTTACGAAATCTTGTTTTATAACTATGCATCATGAGGCAACCCAGCCTTCCTTGAACAGTAAATTGTTTCCCCTTGAACTATTATCCAATGCCTTCCTCCTTATTTTGTCTTTGCCCTTTCGGCAGTTACTCAGAGCTGTATTTTTTAAATCACTTCTATTCAGTAAATTCTTTCAGACTTTTTGCACTACCATTTTTGTCACCATATCCCTTACACTGCCAGCCGTATACTTGCTGGTAAGTCTCCAAGTTCTTTATCTACACTCTGAATCAATGCTTTTTTATACAAATAGCAGAACACTTTCTCTACCCATCTGTGATGGGCTTTTTTGGAATATTTGGATTAGACGAACTCAGTTGCGTCATTGACGACAAAGTCCATAAAAAGGCAACAAGGCTGTTTTCTGTTTTCTCTAACTTTACGAAAATAACACATGAACATGAAACACGCACTGATGATAACAAAACATCTTACAACCTATGTACAGAGCTCTAAGCAGTTGCAAAAACAAGTGTAGTCCAACTGTAACCAAAAGTATCACCGGTGAGTGCTAGTACACTGAGGTGTTGCAGATGTCTACGGTGAGCAGATATGTGTACTGGGAGGCCATCGTCGTCGGAATGCGGCGAAGAGCAGGGCGACACCCAGATGAAGGCACGACAGAGCGCGGGTAGGTTCCGAAGGCAGGGCCGACGAAGTTAGGCAGTTTTCATCTTGGACGCGTGGACCAGGGGCCACAGCCAAGCACTCGGGCTACAGCCCGACAGTGGACCCAGTGGCTGCGGTATCCTCCCGTTGGCTTTATGGACCCTCGAAGCTTGAGGTCAAGCGAAGCAGGCCGACTTTTGACCTCTGCCAGGCACTCGGGGCAAACCACGACTGTGACGCTGGCGAACTGCCTCCCCCTGCTCCTCCCTGAACGACCTTGCCAACTGTCACGGCTCCTTGGGTAGACGCGTCGGCTTCTCATTGGGGCTTTCTGAGTTGCTGCGTCAACAAGTGATTGGCCGCTGAAATCTTCGTAGTACCTGCTGATTGGGCCACTTTCTTCTCATGTTGTTGACATAGTGCACTCGTTCCGATGTCCATAATCGTCTTCGCCTTTCTTCTGTTTGCCCGTGCACTGCTCGTCTTCTTTTTCCTCCTTTTTTGCCATTTGCCGCATTCGTTCTGTTTCGCACCAGCACAACGGACATTGCCGTCTCCTATTCCACCTAACGCCAAAGCACTGGCGATCTTTCATGCACACATCACATCACACCATCTACTCTCTTTCATACTCTTTAGCCTCTCTTCAACCCTTGCTTTGTTGTGAGCTTCCTACAACTTGCCCATCTCATATTTACCTTCACATTTGTACTTACCATTTTCCAGTGAGCTCTCAACGTGAGGGGTGCCACAATTCACATCCAGTCCTGATTGTACCTCTGACCTCATGGACACCACTGAGTTTCCAAACGTAGCCCTGGAACCGCTATTGATTTCCACAAACCTCACCTCTTATCCCTTAATTTCATGGGATTATTCCTGACCCTTTATGTATCTATCACCCCCATTTAAACATGCTTTAAGGTATTTGTAATCTCTTACCCTCAGTGCTTCCTGGCTCATCATTGGGAGCAGTGAATGCCATTACTCCAAATTTTGTTACACTTCATCACTTCTGTCAGCCATTACATATCCTGTCTAGAAATAAGACAACACCATCAGCAAAAAAGATAAAGCAGATTCTACTGATTCTGGGAGTCGATGTCATGCAAATCAGTAGACAAGTAGTGGTCAATACCACATTTTTTCTTGCTTTAAGTCAAGCATTGCAAGTTGAACCGACTTTTCCTTGCCCATTTAGAGTACCATATACACTCGACTGAGGGCTGCTCTTTCCAGCTTGGTAGTCAAAATTTCAAAGAAAGAAAAAATAATAATATCGTCAACAAACCAAAGCATCATCGCATACGGTGCATTTCGCGGAAGCTACCAGATGGTAATAGGTGTCCTGCGGTTTCACCATGAGGCGCTATCTGTGAGCTATATACGGCACGATTAAATAGGTTTTACCATATGTGCATTGAAAAATTAAACAAAAATTTCGCACTTCTGTGAATGGGCCGCACTCCATCAGAATGGCGGAAAAAAATCACAGAATATCCACGGAGTGAATGATGATTGGTGGGGCGAAGCGTTTGTCAGTTCGTCCGTGTGTGCGTCCATCTGTGTGACTACCAGTGCGTCCGCCCGTCTGTGCGATTGCCCCTATATACTTGTCCGTCTGCCCGTCCGCCTATCCAGTGAACACTCCAAGTCCCGCCATCTCACATCTTTTCATCATGTATTCATCATATACAAGTACCGCCATCCAGTGGACATTCTATGGACTGCTCTCTTGGGTATGTGCCACCAGTGATTACTACAATAGCCCGTGACCCATAAGGAGCTGCCCCTAAAAATTGCCGCCCTTACACGTGTGTGTAGGGTACACGTACGTCATAGGCAAGCCCGTAGCAAGCAAGTTTTTATTCTGAGCAACCCCTTGTTGAAGTCCTTAACTATTTAAGAAATGTGCCTATTTGAGAAAGGGACAATTTGGAGGCTTGTAGGGCCCTCCGCTTCTCTACCTCCCTGGCTACAGGACCGACCGTGGTGTTTCAGTTTTTGACCACAGTTGTCAGTTTTATCGAAAGGAAGTGCACGTTGCCGTGCAATGATGTGCATGTAATAATGAACGGTTTTCATTGTATTCGTCTGGGTTTGGCGATGATTAGATGATAGGAGTTAATATGCAATGTTCCTTATCGTTACAAAAGCCAATAGTAAACATGTGACTAAAGTTAACGTTGTCGCAATATAAGGCCATTATAAGGTCTTATATCACGGAGATGTTTGGACCATGTGCCGTCACCAAAAACTTATCCCACTTTCAAGAACACCATGCGAGTAACACTGTCAAAATGCGAGCCTATATGTATTCCCATTTTCTTCGAATAAAATGAGTTGCATGTAGGCGTTCTTCCGTGTCACTTCTCGTGTCTGTCTCATTTGTGCCTTATTTCTTTCGTAATACTTATTTGTTCTCATTCTATGCAAACTATGTTATTGGTATATCTCTCTCAAATACAGTCACCTCCCTAAGCCCATTTCATTCAAATTTCTGCCAAATTTTCCAATCAACGCTATCACACTCCGCAGTGATGTCTATAAAAGCCACACATAAGGGCCAGTTTTCTGTTTTAGATATTTTGATATCTGAATGAGAACAGATAGGTTATTACCGAACCAGCTGCCAATTCAAAATACATGCAGGAGTTCTCTTAAATATTGTTATGTTTTGTGCATGTTTCAATTTTTAATTATATTGCCTACACTGGTATAGTAACGATGTTATGTCAAATGGTGTATACGAGTGAATGACAGGCAAATACCGGACAGTTGGCAATTAAGTACAATGAACTTAATCTACAAAGGGGAGATACTTTTGCCCATTGACTCTAAGGATTCAGTTCACTCTACTTCATCACCAACTGTCAGGTCTTTGCCTGTCCTACACTGTTTATACAGTACTTCTTTACATCACATTAAAACAGCAAAAAAAAAAGAAAGAGGACCAGAGAAAGGAGGACACAAATGGCAGTGCTGCCATCTGTGCCATTTTTTTTTTTTTGGTCTTCCATCTTTTTTATGTGAAGTATGCCGTACCAACTTGTACAAGCAATCAACATGGCTTCTTTAATAATATGTCAGTTTGTTCATGAGACTGCATGGCGGGAAGAACGTTACCAACCATCCTAAATTTTGCGGGACTGTCCTGACTTTTCATGTACGGTCCAGAGTCCCACACCGTTGTTGTCGGGACAGCTCCATGTCCTGGATTTGTTCCAACTGTCCAGTTGAAAATTTTTGCATTACCCAACGCATGCACAACAGCATGTCTTTTGCTGAGGAACACGAAGTTCGCTCAAGTTGCAAGCAGAAAGCAAAGTTCGCTCAAGTTGCAAGCAGAAAGCAATGTTGTGGTGGCTATCAGTGGCTACGAAAGGCTTTAGGCACTTCAGTTGAACTTCTGCGTGAACTGCGGCAACATTTACTGGTACATTGTCCAGCAAGAAGAAGTGCTTTGAGCAGCACGTAGGCAGCTGAAGTGCCTCAAGAGGCCGGAACTATAAAGAAACAACTAATTTGTTTGGAAGATATCATGAAAACTGATTTTCCTGTCGCTATGTTAGTATATGCGGCCAAAGCGCGACAACAGGAGCGGACCAAGCGACATCTGATATTACACACATGCAAATGTTTCCTCCTAAAGATGCGCGAATGCAGGCCTTTGAAACTGCCTACCAGCATGCGGCAAACAATTTTGGAATCCAAGGGCCACCAGTTTGACTTCGGCGATTTCCACTTGCGGTGCTGCACTAGGAAAAAGCTAATTAGGGCATACCTTAAAAGGTAATGGGATCGAGCTTGTTGGTGAGCCTTCATAGTACTAGAGAAACAGCGTGGAAATACGAAACCACCGAAGAAAACAGAGACAGGACGAAGCGCATACCTTAGCGAGGTGCTTGGCTATGCCTTTGCCTTGCAAGGACTCGGGAACTTCTGTGTGGACTAGATCGAGTGTTTTGGAGTCGATCACTTCGTACTGCAGGACAGCCTTGTCTGAAATCACACGTACGTAGTCACACAAACGCTGGAAACGTGAAGTAGAGCATACTGTTGAACGAGTTGGCTATCAACAAAACGACGGACGCAGAAAAGTGCCAGTCCGCTCCCCTTTGCTGTATTCGTCGCTTTTTGCTAGAAAGCAGCTCGGAACCATAAAATAAAACAGTAAATAAATAAAGCATAAAGCGCTACTTGAGACGCAGACAAGGGAACCATCTAAATAAAAGAACAGCGCTATACATTACACGAGGGAACACACAAGGACGGGCACTGCCATTTCCGAGACCCAGCAACAGCTAGCACCAGTTCTAGCGTGTTCCCTTGTTAGAGTGTACTAGAAGTACCCTTGTCCGCGTCTCAAGTAGCGCTGTTCTTTTCTGTTCGAACGAGTCGCTTCCAAGCGCCATCACACGTACCTTTGCCGAGTTTGATAAAGAATTCCCGTTTCACACTGTCGTGTTCAACCTCGAAGGATTCTTGCGAAAGATTTCGCGCACATGCCATTCTAGGCTGAGCCCTGTGCACAGCGCGCAGGCACGCTTTCCCAAAAAACCTCAAAGCCATTTGCAAGCAGACGCCACTGTACGATTGTTGAATAACAGCCGCGGTTTCGTGCGTTTGTCAACGTTGTAGGCCAAAACAAAGCGCAATTATTCCTTTTAATTCATCATATAAATGTTTTGGGGAACATAAAAAGTTTTGTTTATTTATTTTCAAGCAGATATTAGTTGTTTGCAAGTTCTATTGGCTCGATCACACGCGACATCAACTCGCGCACGATCTTCCCGCTCATCCCAAACAAGCTGACGAGATGGCCCAAGGAGCCGTGAGAGTTCGTTTCGTTGGCGACGATGATGTTATCGAACACATATATAACCTCTCGGATGCGAGCAAGAAAAAGAAAAAAGGTGAGGCGTCCGTAAAGTGGGTCGGCAGTTGCGATCTGTGCAAATGCTCCTTATGTGGGTGTACCGGAGGTGTTTCTCTCATTTTGGTTTCCATGTAGACACTTCACTTCAGACACTTCAGAACCATTCACTCAATGACTACAACTGAGATTATTTATTTCTTCCCGTGGGAGACGAATGTATGGTGGCTTTGTTATACAGTGGTACTTCTGTAACAAATGCTGATCTGGTGCATGCAAGTCACCTGCGTAGTGGAAGAATCTCGCAGCTACGAGTTTATGATGGAAAAGTTTTGTTGCATGATGAGTGGGCCTCATAAACGTTCAGTTCGAGGGTCATGAAATAAAGAGGGAAGTAATATGGATAAAGGGTGCGATGTATGTGTCCAGATAAGATATAAACTAAAAGTCAACATATACCAAGTGGTTTTAGTCGAAGGAGTACCAAGGCGTGGGTCAAAGAAGGGTAGAGAAAGTAACCAACGAGTTGCCTAGTGGGCGAAGAACATTGCAGCAATCTACCCTGATTTTGTATGCATAGGAAGCTGTCCTCAAGCGATGAAGACCCACAAGATCCCTTTCAAACTAGCGGACAAGACCGCCAACCGAAAATCACCTTACTGTATGTAAGGTGGCAATATGGAACGTGGCAATATGTCCAAAAAGTAAAAAAATATGACTGAACAGAGTTGGCGCAGATTCTCAACACCAATAATATTTGACCTTCGGCGTTAAGATTTCGCCTTTCCTATAACGATTGAGCCAAAGAAAGATGGAACCTCCAAATTGTGCACTGACTGCAGGGTTCTCAATCGTCAGACAGAACTTATACCATCTCCCATGCCAAATAATATAGATGCGATGATAGACGAGACAGGTGGTTGCTGACATTTTTCGTGTATTAACTCATACAATGCTTTCTCCACTAAGCATCAAAACAAATGTATATGCTGCTTTTATAATGCTATGTTATTTGTATGGGTACAGCCAGCTTATTTTCTGTTGGAGAAACTTCTTGGCATAATTATGGAAGATCATGAACTACGTCGAGATGTTTTTTTGCAAGGTCTACATAGACAGCACCATTGTCTTCTCCAAAACCTAGGGTCAGGGTCATCTGTCTTGTGTATGAAATTCTCTGATGTTGGCACGCATTAACGTTAGTTTTAAGACTTGTGCATTCTTCGCAATGTAAAGTTGATTTTCTTTTAAAAGGCTTTGATGGCATCATCAAAAGCATGAAGCAAGAGACTGTTAAAACGATCTGACATGTGGTGAAACTCCCTTTGAATGCAATGACGAACGTGAGAGTTTACTGTGCACATAACCTCTGCTGACTGTTTAGGACTGAATACTGGTGCCTGACGTTATGGGACAGCTATAAACCTGTATCAGAAATGTCCTAAAGCATCAAGTCCGGAAAAGTGACATGTACGAGGTTATAAGAGCTACGTCTTCAACATTCTGAACTACTGAAAAAGAAGTCCTGAAGGCAATTCTATCGAGAAAGTGCTAAGGGCACTTTGTTTTCCCGATCACCAAGCCCTCTCATCTCTTGAATACGACCCAAACGAAAGGACGTATTGCTACATAGGTGAAGTACTTGCTGAATTTTGCCACCTGCCATTAACCTCTTGTGACTAATGTAGATGTGTTGTCAAAACTGATGTTACAAAACAGTTGGAAGAAATCAACAAAATAAAAACAAACAGAACAACACGTTTTTATTGGAGGTCGATATCTACTTGCGGTTAGAAGAGAGAGCTTGTGCCATCTTGAAGTGAATCCTTGTTTCGATCTGGCTGTTTCTGGAATTCATCCAGATGAGGTCAATTTTCTTCAAAAGTTGCGTGCTTCTCAGATGTGTACTGTCTTCTTTCCCAGTATCTCTGCTCATGGGTTTAATAGTATGTGTGCTCTTTTTGTTCAGAACACTATCTAGTAGAAGCACTGACTTGCAGATGAGGGGCTTGTGTAGTTGACAAGGGGCAGTCTCCAAGCGGCAGACAGCTGCTCTCAAGATGAATTTAGATGGCCCCCCGAATGTTTCTTGTAATGAGCGGGAAACAGTGCAAAAACAGGACTAAGTAAGAATGACCACGCAACACAAGCGCTGATGAACAACACTGGAAAATGTATAGCTGAAAAAAGAAGCAGGACTAAAACCATCATGTGCGTATAAAGATGTGATGCGAGAAGAATCTGCCACAAGTTGAAATGTCTCAAGTTAAAAGCTCCGAAACGACATATCTTTTTTGAGGAGGGTGAGTGAAAGCTCACTTAGCTCATGTTTCCTCTCTACTTGATATGACAGGCTTCGTTGAGTTCGCGCTTGTTCCTGTGACGATGTTAAGAGAGCACCTCGAACTTATGAAAAAGTGGGTTGCAGCCGAATGAGGGTCGCACCCCACTCTTTAATAATTGCGAGGTGAAATCAATGTCAAAATGAAGGTGGTTGACCCCAGTTGCATGCACTCCTGTGAAAACAGAGCTTTGAGCATGATGGACAATTTGTGTGGAGGGCTACCACTTGCATCGTTGCTAGAGGAGGGACTCTGTGGCCTTATTGGATCGAAAGATTTCGCCTATAAGTTATCAACGAGCTTTTAAAATCAACCAGTGCAGATTTAGCCGCTGTTCAGGGGGAGCTTTTCAAAACGTTGTAAAAAACTGGGTAAAAAAACTAAATAAATAAAATCAATTTTCAGTTCCTTTACGTCTCTCGATTAAGTCTTGAAAGAAAGTAGTATAAAGCGAACGTACCATTTTTTGTTGTTGTTGTTATACACAATATTAAGGAGGAATAACAGACATGTCAACATATAAAAGGCATGTGTCGGCTAGGACTTGTCAGTTTCTGTCAGTCATCCTTTTTGTTTTTTATTTGATTGCACCCATTGCTGTCCTTTTCAGATTCAAACTTTATAACCATTTTGCTACAATGGCGGTTTTTAACTAGTACTTCACACTTGTGCTTTTCTTGTAGTTGCAGCGAAGGAGGCAGAGCCAACTTTGACCGCTGAATCGCCTCTGGTTGCTGGTGTGGAACAGGAAGAGGCGCCGATTCCTGTTGGTAAGTCTGAAAGGGTGCACAATTATATGCTACGAACACTGCAATAAAGTGTGCATGCGTCACTTAAAGGTCTCCATGCCACCAGTGACACACTAACGGGACGCCAAGTGTTCAATCTCACTTGCACACCGAAAGCAAAACATGGTAAGCAGCATTACTATTCTTTGTTTTTATTTTGTTCAAGATTGTCTGTGGCAATTTTGTGCATGCAGTTGTTAAAGCTGCTTCAAGTACTCCAAGCAGGGAGCAAAGGAAAGGCTCTTGCAGCACACCTGTCACCCCGAAATCACCTTACTCGCTAAGGAAAAAGATCAAGCAGAGTGAGTGTGTTGATAAGCTGCCCTCTTTATTACTCGCACATTCGTGACTTTTTTTTCTCTCTGAATATGTTCAAAGAATTGTCAAAGATGAAGAACGAAGCAGAGGCATCTTCTGGTGACTCGGACAGTGAACAATCGTCTGGAGATGACAAGGACGAAGAAAGTGATCAGGTGACTTTATGGCACTGTCCATTCTTTGGTGTAGGCTGACTTGGTAACTTTATTCATTAATACGTGGCACCTTGCTTTTCTCATATTTTGCTTTTCCTCTCACTTTGGCATGTCTTGCAAGGTAGGAGCTTGGTGTTTTAATGTTCATAGATAATAGCACCACACAGTGAAAAGGGAGACAAACACCACAAGGAGGATTAGCTGATGACATTCGGTGTGGCCACGCTTTCATGTGGCTAGTGCTGACACCTGCCGTGCAGCCAGAGGGGCTTTTTGTTTGCCTCCTTCATGCTCACAATATTCAACATGTGTGTGCCAGACTCCAGCACACAAACCATTTTGTCGGCAAAGCAATGTTACCTTCTCTATAGGGAAATATGATGATCAATAATGAATGCACAGTGATCAGATGCATAATAAGTTGTTTCAAAGCCTGTCACTGCAATGATTTGGCTTATTGAATGCCATTCTAAGAGGCGGAGGCAGCATGTGCTTTTTAATAAAAAAAAATAACAGTGTTAACTGGACACAGACAGGAAATACACACGTGCTGCATTTAAAAATTCTTCATGCAACGTTCCTGTTCTTGGCACACCATTCAATTGTATATTTTTCAGAAGTCGTGTTGGGCGAGTAAAGTTTTACATTAATTGTTATTGAACTAAGTTTACATACTTCAGTATGTAAACTTAGTTCTACGTGCGCTTTATAATTTATGCCACCTGAGCCACACTTGGCTTATATAGATACAATGAAACCCTTTTAATACATACCTGCTGGGGACAGTGGCATAACTACGCACTAAGCGTACTACGCAAAAACCACCAGTTACAAATTTGCATCTCCTGACATGCGCCATCGCCGCCATCAAAGAAAGAGATGGGAAATATTGACTAAAGTGCCCACTGCAAAGCATTTTTTTTTTCTTTTTGCAAAAGTACAGAAAGGTTTCTGACTTTCGCACAACCGCCCGATAGCATGCGGTAGTGACGCTGATGAGCATATTGAAACTATAGCGGGATCTGTGATACGCAGCGTAATACAGCGACAAAATGAACTCAATCGCCTGTCCGTGATACAGTTTTTCCACGGTCTGCTTCTTAGGAAAAACTGACGCTGTTTTCTTTTTTAAAATGCGGTAGTTGCAGAGAGCTAAATGGTTTGCTGCATGGCTGTTTGCGTGCAGCGCTTTGCTCACTCTGTGCCCACAGTGACTGCCAATCCACTCGCTATAGAGTACGCTCTCTCCGCTTCAGGCCATGCACAGACTCGGCTAGCAGCCTGCTTGGTTAATGCGGCGACGAAGAGCTTTCCACGAGCAATGTGCTTTCTGCGGCAATGCCCTAGCAGTCCTGGCAGCGGACGGAGGCTCGTTTGGGCTGTCGCTAAATAAAAGTGTCCAGCATGGTAACAACAGCGCTTCGCTCGCTGTATCATGTGCATGTTGGCATAATACAGCAAAGTTTGTCGGTGCCTGTGACCCGCAATGCTAAACTGCCTGCGTTTCTGTAAAGCGGTGCGCGCTTGAACATGGTCCTGCCAAACGAAGCAGCAGGGATCGGTGGCCCAGCGCGTTCAGGTAGTCGCCTACTAAAAGCATGCAGTAGGCCTAAAGTGACGCTACGCCACATGCGTACCAGAGCAGATAAGCGGGGATGCTTACTGTGATAAGGCTTTTCGCCGGCGATAAGTTGTACTGGCACGTTTGTCAGTGGTTGCCAACTGGCCTTCGTTTTTTACCCAATGATTACTTGCAGTGTAATTGCCGTAATCTCACGGAAGTTGGAATAACGACATTGGAATAACTTATTGGCTGATCTTCGCACTTATCAACATGACGGAAAACTGTTTACGGCACATTGCGGCGTCTGCAAGTTCAGCGGCGCAGTAAAATTTTGTGGTGCAAAATGTTATTGCAGTATGCAGTTAGTACGCACTAACCGGTAGGCGAACACTACGTCTTAAGTGATTTGTGAATGCATTAGTCTCTATGAGATTCGGTCGGGGGTTCATCACAACTACGTTTTAATCATTAATACGCTTAAATTGAGTATGCACTAACGAGGTTTGACATATGTCTAACAACGTATTGCCAAATGTGTATTGGTCGACGGGTTATCAAGTGATAACGACTATCGCTTTCCCTTGCCTTATTCTTGCTCGCTCAGGGTAGTCGTAAATTATGACGTGCCCGTCTTATCGAATTTCGCGATAAACGGTAGGTGGGCGGTGACTGGTTTCACGCGACCAGTTTTAAAAATGAGCTGCGAGCAGCGAACAGATTTGGATTTCTTCTTTTGGGTAGACAGGCGCTCGTTACGCTTGTGGCAAACACGCGCTATATTTGCTTTTCGTTGAGAGAGCAAAAGTTTGCTCCAAATAAACTATCTTGTTTTCTCGTACCGGCGTCGTCCATCAACTTCATGTGCGTGCCCTACGTAACACAGTTAGTACGCACTAACCGGTATGTGAACACTACGACTTAAGTGGTTTGCGAATGCATTAGTCTCTATGAGACTCGGTCGAGGATTCATCACAACTGCGTTTTAATCGTTAATACGCTTAAAGTGGGTACGCACTAATGAGGTTTGAATTATGTCCAAGAACATATTATGAGATCTTGAAACAATAAGAGAAGCTCTCTCATACCATGCCCGCAGTTCTTGTTTACGACTGTTGCTTGCAAACGATTGCAATAAATTCTGTTGCAGGATGAAACTGCCCGAAAATAACATATATATATGCACGCACACTGTACCTTTCATATAATGGATCTCAAGAGACCCCTAAAAATCATTCGTTATTTTTAAAAGTCATTGTTGTGGATGTATTAAGTGTTTGCGAAAAAATCGTAAACACAAATACGTGAGTCGCCTACCTGTGCTGTGTATACATTCGTGACCGCGTTATGCTCTAATGAGCGTGAAAAAACAAGCAAACTTGAAATATTATGCAACCAGTGTATGTTTATTTGAGGAAGAGCGCGATCTATCCAAATTTCGACAGCTCAACTGCTGAAAGACGAACTATAGGCATGTGCACACCTCTTGCGCAGTGCAAAGCATCAGCATGAAATATCGATTCTTTAAGCTGGCTTGCTCATACTGTTTCAATGTCTTCTCTTTCATCACCATTTTGTTATCACAACAAATGGTACGAGTCTCATTGGTTGTCTGCTGTGCTGATGTGCATGCTTTGTCGTCTCACTGTGTGAAGTGTTCAAGCGTTCGTGAAACATGCACGGGTACTCATCAGCGACTCCATTCCATAGGTCACTCACGTTGCATTTTTCACTCTTTCGTAGCATTCCTTTTGTGCTACTTCTCGAGCTTGTCTAAACGTTCGATCATTAACCAAAATGCTAGAAGACAACCATGTTACAAGCGCACAGGTAATGCTGCCCGACGAAAACAAGGGCCAGACGATGATAAAAAGAAGGACCAGACGATGATAATGGCGATAAAGCTATCGCACATTTGATTGAATATGGCAGGTATATAGAGAAATGTGTGAGCATTCTGATGATGATGATGATAGTGGCAGGTACGGAGCTTTGATATCCTTTATGTTTAGCTGTTGTGTAGATATAAGGGGCGTAAAGTTCAATACATTATTCTGAAACATTCGATATTCTGAAATTTGTAGTAGTGAAATACTTTTACATTAAGCCAATGGACATTCGGAGGGAGATTTTCAAAAAAGTCGTTAATCAGCAAAAATTGTTCATCTGAGATTTGACTATATATATATATATATATATATATATATATATATATATATATATATATATATATATATATATATATATATATATATATATACACACACACACACACACACACACACACACCCCCACACACACACACCCACTTCCCATTTACTTTACAATTCGGTCTAATAACATTCCGCTATACTTTCCTTGGCATTATTGTCTGTAAGATCTCATTAATATTATGTCAAAACATGTGAAAACGAGCCCTTATGTATACACTTATTTCCCATATATATATATATATATATATATATATATATATATATATATATATATATATATATAATGCCGCGTGCATAGCTGTATCCGTTCGGCTGGTACGATACTTCTGGAGCCAATGGACGACGCACAGCATCTGCATAGGTGTACGAGTTTGGACGGTGCGGTGGAGCGGAATATTGCTGAGGAGAGGCAAACGCTTGTCGAAGTTCATGGCGAACTATTTCAGCGACGGAGGCTACCGTGGACTCCTGCTGCGGGGGCGCCTGTGACTGCAATGTGTATTTTGCGTTCTCCTTCGCGATCTCCTCACGCACAATCTGTCTAATCAGGTGGCTTAGAGCAAACTCGTCGTTTGCGGTAAGTGCGGCGGCGCCTGCAGCTGCGCCGGTGGCCGGGCGATCAGACTGTCAGTACCGTTGCTGTAGCCCACGCTCTATTGCGGTGGTCTCCCTGGTGAACTCGTCCACTGTTGTCGGCGGATTGCGCACAAGACCAACAAATAGCTGCTCTTTGACGCCCCTCATGAGATGGCTTAGCTTTCGAGCCTCGGGCATGTTGGGGTCCGCGCGGTGGCACAGGTGCACCATATCCTCAGCGAACATGGCGACGCTTTCATGCAGCTGTTGGGTGCGTCCTTCAAGAAGGCGTTGTGCGTTTTCGCGTCGGTCCGCGTTACCGAAGGTGTCAAGAAACCGATGACAAAACTCCTCCCATGTCGTCAATGTTGCCTCCCGGTTTATAAACCATGTCTTCGCGCCGTCTTCAAGGGCGAAGTATACGTGGAAGAGCTTTCCGTCGAGACTCCAGTGGTTCGATTTAGCTACCCGTTCGAACTGCTCAAGCCAGTCTTGTGCATCTTCGTTCGGCCGGCCATGAAATAGTTCAGGAATGCGCATATTCTGGACCGTCACCTGTGCACGACTCCTTGCCATTTCTTGAGTAGGGGTGGTTGTCGGAAGTGTTGCTCCCTTTAAAAGGCCAAATTCCGGTTCAAGACCTTGAAGGCGACGGCTTGAGCGGTGCACAGGCGTCTCGACGCATGGCTGTCTCGTAGGGCTGGACTCGGGGCTTCTCACAGGGGTGCTAATCATGAGGTGGTAGTACCCAGCTCCTCCACCAGTGTCGCGGGTTATAAATGACAGGGGGTTTATTTAAAAACACGGACAGTAGGACTTGTAGAGACGCTCTCAGAGAAGGCCGCTAAGATTGTCGTCTTCTTCACTCTGCTGCGCTGCGCCTCTCTCTCTCTCTCTCTCTCTCTCTCTCTATATATATATATATATATATATATATATATATATATATATGAGATTTAACAGACAATAATGCCAGGGAACAGTTAGGGATAAGAGTCAATGGAGAATACCTTAGTAACCTGCGCTTCGCCGATGACATTGCATTGCTGAGTAACTCGGGGGACGAATTGCAACTCATGATTACGGAATTAGACAAGGAGAGCAGAAAGGTGGGTCTTAAAATTAATCTGCAGAAAACGAAAGTAATGTACAACAACCTCGGCAAGGAGCAGCGCTTCGAGATAGGTAATAGTGCACTTGATGTTGTAAAAGACTATGTCTACTTAGGGCAGGTAATAACCGCAGAGCCGAACCACGAGATTAAAGTAACTAGAAGAATAAGAATGGGGTGGAGCACATTCGGCAAGCACTCTCAAATTATGACAGGTAGATTGCCACTATCCCTCAAGAGGAAGGTATATAACAGCTGTATCTTGCCGGTACTTAGCTACGGAGCAGAAACCTGGAGACTTACAAAGAGGGTTCAGCTTAAATTGAGGACGACGCAGCGAGCAATGGAAAGAAAAATGGTAGGTGTAACCTTAAGAGACAAGAAGAGAGCAGAGTGGATTAGGGAACAAACGGGGGTTAAGGATATCATAGCTGAAATCAAGAAGAAGAAATGGACATGGGCAGGGCATGTAGCGCGTAGACAGGATAACCGCTGGTCATTAAGGGTAACTGACTGGATTCCCAGAGAAGGAAAGCGGGTTAGGGGGAGACAGAAGGTTAGGTGGGCAGATGAGATTAAGAAGTTTGCGGGTATAAATTGGCAGCAGCAAGCACAGAACCGGGTTAACTGGCGGAATATGGGAGAGGCCTTTGTCCTGCAGTGGACATAGTCATGATGATGATGATGATGATGATGAATGCCAGGGAAAGTATAGGGGAAGCTATTAGGCCAATTGTAGTGCAAATGTGAAGAAAGAAAAGTGGGTGAAAAAGATAACTTGCCGTGGGCAGGATCCGAACATGCAACCTTCGAAAAAACGAGCCCTTAAGTATACACTGGTTTTATATATATATATATATATATATATATATATATATATACATATATATATATATATATATATATATATATATATATATATATATATATATATATATATATATATATATATATATATATATATATATACCAGTGTGCCTACATCTAAATAGGGGTTGATAAGAACATAGTGTAGTGTCCTGCTGCCTATAAGGGACGCCCTGTACATGGGCCAAGAACTGCTTTTTGGTGTATGTCTGTTACAAGGGTTTCATGCATAAATATATATAAAGAGTGAGAAGGACAAGCACATGTACACACACACAAAAAAAATTCATTCACCATTTTGACTGGGAACCATTCTCTTTTTATAACAATTGTAGGTAAAGTCATTGAACTTATCTTTGTTCACTCAGGAAAAAATGCGAGGTAAAAGTTTCATTCCAGTGGCGAGGAAATGGCCACTGCAGCATCAGAAAAGGATTTGGCTGTGGAGATAAAGAAGGTTTCGTGGGCGTAGGTAACAGCTACATGTGTGCAAAACTATTTTTGTGATGCCAACTTCAACGTCAGAGCCGATGTCGAGCCTGAAGCTTCCGAATAGGACCATTCTGGTGGTGATTTGCAGCAGTGCGTAGTCGACTCTACGGGAGGGTGGGGCATGTTTTGGGATGATTTCATTACAGCTGATGATGCTGACTCTGCGGAACCGTGCATGGATGAGGGCATTGTGAGTGAAGGGTGCAGCAACAGCAATTCATAAGAATCAGATGATGTCGACAAAACTGGAGTCAGTGCCCATAAGCATGCCTGTATCAAATGGCTACATTAATAGCCTCAGGCAGCTTGTATTTGCTAAGTGCCTCAGTGAAAAGCACGCTATGCTTCAATTAAACTTGTGCACAACCTAATCGCTTCTGTTGTTTGAAACATGGGCATAATGGACTCTCTCACGAAAAAAAATTTGTGTTTTCACTTGCAACTGTTTTAAAGGTGTTTCATTACTACAAACGTCAGGATACAGCGAGTAGATGCTGCGTCACGCTCAGGTTCATTATAAGTGGGCTCTACTGTATATGCAACCAAATGAATACAACCAGTTGATAGGTCGCGCTTTTTCCGTTTATTCTGTGTTTTCCAACTGTTTTCGTCCGATGGAATGCACAACGATTCCCATCACGGTGGTTCATCTCCATTCTAACGACCAACGTCCATCATCAGTCATTAAACAAACCATTGTGGTCCCTGTAAATGTTAACCCACTAGGGAAAGCGGCGTGATAGCTGAAAAAGCATCACATATTGAATACAATATTTTGGCTATGGTTGCCACCTCGTTGCATGTTGAAGTGTGATTGAACATTGCGCTCAGACTGTAGGGAAACACCAAGCTCATTGTGATGTCCCTGCACCTTGGCCGTCATTTTTCTCGGGGTGAGCGTAAGCGAGGAACAGGTGAAACAGCTGCACATCGCAGAGCCGAGTGAGGTCGACCCTTGGGCTAAGGTAGCCACATCGTGGTGTGTTAGGGGTACATGCAAGTCGAAATATGCAAGTTTTTTTTCCAAGTTACATATTCTTGTTTTTGTTTGCTTTCACAAGTTTAGTTTCGCTACTTTCACAACCAAAAAAACTGAAAATTGTATTTAAAATCGAAGCAGGTTAAAATCGCTTTTAAAAAGCACAAGGTGGCTACCAAAAACTAAAATGAGCTCACTATCTAGAATTCCCTGAAAATTGTCACATGGCTGCTTGCCATTGCATTTCGCATGAGGAGTTCACCAAAGCCACCAGCTCGAAATAACAATAATTGTCAAGCTGTCACGATGGAAGAAATCACTTTAAAAAACGTCTTTGCCGCATAGATGAGCTTGGATTGAACATCCGATTTTGGGCAACTTCTTGAGATACGACATCATGTTTTGGTACATTTAATAGCCAGATTAGAACGAAATTTTGCCCAGATATTCCTTAACCTATGACAGGTACCAGTATCTCCTTTAAAACTTGTTATCACTTGTGTAATTATTACGAAGCGAGAGCAAGCAATCAGTATGGGATGAAGATTCTAAGGGTTCTCACACTGAAATTTATCTTGTCCATTAAAATGTTCTATATGGCCTTTCGTTATAGTTATTTACATTTTACTCTTAATAAGGAGCAATATGAGCCATTGATGGCCCATAACCACCAAAGCTTAATTACATGAAAAGTTCATCGAAAATGAACTACATTTTATACATTGTCATGGCACAGAATGAAAACTGTGCAACTTACTGCAAAACTAATTACATATTTGAAATCAGCAAAAACGTCTATATATACAGCAAAAAATTTCATTGCCCTAGCCTGCAGATTCATGAAACTTATTTTTCAAATCGCACCCCCTTAAGGCATTGAAGAAATTGCACTTCTATTGATTATGCTCGAAATGGGATGAACGCAGTGTGACAAGCGCTCCGGATTCTGATTGCAAAGGCCACAGTAATGATGAATTCCTTCTCTTTACTGCTCTCAGACAACATTATTCCCACCAAGAGCAGTGTAGATATAAAAGGCACATTGGTAAAGCCATTAGAGTCTGTGGTCATGGCGCATTGGATAACATGCACAGCATCTGTTGCTGCAGACCAACAGGTCGTCAGTTCGATGCCCATTGACAAACTTTTTTTAAAAAATTTGATCATGTAGATTTTTTTATTGTCATTTCCATGCTGGAAATACATCACTGAAGTCTTGGTCGACCCCAGAATAAAACACTTTGGGGTTAATAAGTGTATGTCATTGTTATAAACAAAATTCAGGAGCATTGTTGATAGCACCTTGTCCTGCTTGAGATGTCACTGTTTTTTCTAGCACTTCGTCATCATGTTTCATGTCTCTACAAAAAGTGGCTTTTGGTGTAAGATGTGTGTGTAGCGTAATGCTTGTGGCGACCATCTGGCCTGAGAAAAAGATGACGAGCACTGGTGGCACGAGGCACCTAGAATGTTCGTATGCTTCTGGCTGGTTGGACGTGAGGGCCACTGCTCTACTTTAGAATCTCACTTCTGCCCTCAACTATGAATATTCGCCTAGTACTCATCAAACCAGCGACGACGGTTCGTCTACGTCGGACGCCGTCATGTCGCTACATGCGAAACAAAGGTGGAGCATCGTCCGCAGATACGACTCTGCTTATTTAAATAAATCTAAGTCTTTGCCACGAACTTGTCCCTCCAGGATGTCATAGAATGTGTACTGTTAAGAGTGGTTAAAACTATACTTTCTGGTCAATCACAAGTTGTAACTTGTTCAGAGAAATGTGCTTTAACTAAGTCTTTGTCTGGCAGCTGCAGTACTTAGGGGATCTTGCATTTCGTAAGCCGGAGAAGATTGTCACAAAGGTGAACAAAGCAGCGTTTTTAGTTCTTTTCTGTATGGTGCACTTAGTTCTCATTTGTTGATGCACATATGGGTGGCCAGGCATTGTGTTATGTTTTTTCACAAGTGCCGAGACAAAAGTCATGGCATGACATAACCATTTTCTGAGACAATCACCAAGATTTGCCGTTATTGTTTATGCAAGCCAGCCAAAGCCATAATGTCTCTATTTGCCTACTATCGTGTTCCGTAAAATACTGCTGCTGTAGTCTGAGCTTTTCCAGCCATGCTGGTCTAGTGCAGCAGGGCAGAACAAATAGTGGGTACTGTATGGAAGGGAAAGGGCATTGAGCATAGTCAAGCCATTTACTGGAAACTGTTCATAATACTAGTATAAGTTACCTACTCCATTGTGTGGCTTTATTATTCATAGTATGCTTTAGCTTTCTTCTTCCATTAGTTGTTCATCCTGGTGAATTAATTCCTCTTATTTCATTGTGCAACCTTCTATGTGGAATGTCAGCTGTCAGCTCGTATTAAGATCACGTGCTACTTAATGCCAACAGGCAAAAAAGTGTCCCACACTCGCCGCAATGGTAACAGGCGGCGCTGACCACATTTAAATGCACGTATGCCCCATTGACATGGGCTGGTTATGTAGTGCATAGGCAGGATAACCGCTGGTCATCAAGCGTAACTAATTGAATTCCCAGAGGAGGCAAGAGGACTAGGGGGAGACAGAAAGGTAGCCAGATGTTGAGAAGTTTGTGGGTATATTGTGGCAGCAGCAAGCGCAGGACTGTTGACTGGTGGAACATGGGAGAGGCCTTTCGCTGCAGTGGACGTAGTCAGGCTGATGATGATGATGACATACCCAATAAAGTGGACAGGGGAATAGCTCCGTGGTAGCTCAGTTGGTAGAGCACCGGACGTGTTATTCTAAGGTCGCAAGCTCGGTCCCTGCACATGGCAAGTTATCTTTTTGTTCACTTTTCTTTCTTCACAATCACATTACAATTAATTCTAATAACATCCCCTATACTTTCCTTGGCATAATTGTCTTTCAGTTTTCAATAATATTGTGTCAAAGAAAACAAACCCTGAAATTTACCCTTCTTTCTGACCAAGGGGAGGTACTATATAAATGAGTAAATAAAAATGTCCCTAAAACACGAGTGTTTGGAATGATTTTGGTTACACACATGTTATCCGTCATTTCCAGACTGGCCTAGGCAAGTACAGTAGTTACTTTATCAGCACCTCAAGGTCAAAGACTTCCAACCACACACTGACCAAGCTTGGCAGGCCGGTAATGGCACCAGATGAGATTAACAGCTTGTTGGGAAAAGTGACTGACCCCCATGTTAAGCACCGAGCAAAGCTACTCTCAAACTACAATTCCTTCTTTGCACACTGGCTGGCACTCCTAAGGTAAGTGCATTGAGTTAACGATGGCTGGATATCATATGTGACACGTATTCTCTTTAATTAACCCCTTGAGGGCCAGAGACGTACACATACGTCATCTGCTAACAGCCACAAGACTGTCAAAGATGTACATTTACATCATTGCCTGTACAGTAAACTCTCAGTGAAACTCCCTTAAACAAAACAGCTGCCTCTAATATGATTGGTCTTTTACTTTAATTTTGCAGCCTAGCTTATCTTTCAGTAAATGAAACTCCTGTTAAACTAAATACATTTTCCCATTTCCTTCTGGTTTTCTTTAACAGGAGTCTAATGGAGGCCTTTTTTGATCATTTCTCTTGACTGGTATGTGCTTCCACACTGCAGGAATATGTAGACTCTTTCTTCTTTTACGGAGATCTTCGTTTTTTATGTTTTACTACAGTGGTGCACTGGCTATATACTTGGCGACAATCTATCTTAACAGTTCAGTGAAGGCAAGTGTTTTGCACACCTGTGTTGCTCCACAAGTAGTGTGGCAGCTTTGGTTTTGCTCGCCGATATTATTGATGCGTTTTGAGAATTATATACACGAAAAATGTGAATGGGAGAAAAATATAGATTGTCCAGTGTACATTTTAGTGTCATATTACGCGTATACTTTCTGGAGGCTAGTTCCCACTTGTTGTGCCTGCAAAACTGATGGCTTTTCAGTTTAGAATACACTCATACCTCACTATAACAAAAACATCTGCTGTGAAAATGCTTTGCTATATCCGAAAATTCGTTATGAATGATTATTTGTAACACTGTATCTATGGCAAAGCTATTTGGTCACTTACTTTGTTATAAACGATAATCGTTACATCCAAATTACAGTCGAATCTCGATAATTCAAACTCGAAGGGGCCCGAAAATTTGTTCGAATTAAAAGAAGTTCGAATTAATGAAAGCTAAATAAACGGAGGGCTCTCCATGCAGTGGCGCATGTCCATTGAGCTAACACACGAGGGGGAAGTTTAAGAAGACTTACATTTATTCACAAATCCAGGGACATCTGTTATCAACTCCTTGCATCGATAATGCGCGTCTGCACATGTTTGCCTTGCAGTGAGTCGATCAATTTCCCACGCAGCTTGCAAAGCATTTCTACTTCGGCTTCAGTGTTCTCCTGGCAAAAAAAAGTTGCACACGAAAATGCTCAGCACCGACACTTTCTAACGACGACGACAACAAGGACTGCTACGTAGCGAAGCCTCCCGCTCTCCACTACGCAGCCGCAGGATGGCCAGCACTTGACGAGAAAGGAGGAGCGTCTCCACGCGGAGAGAAGCAGATCGGTATTTAAGAAAAAACCAGCACTACACAGCAGTTTTTTTTTTTAATTTTTGCTCTCTTTGCGCGCGTTTTT
The DNA here is from genome assembly GCF_043290135.1 of Rhipicephalus microplus. NCBI lineage: Eukaryota > Metazoa > Arthropoda > Arachnida > Ixodida > Ixodidae > Rhipicephalus > Rhipicephalus microplus. The sequence continues at coordinate 199,847,587 of NC_134703.1, read as the reverse complement.
GAAGGGAGAAGGGTTACGTGGCAGGGAAGGGAAAGGGAGAAGCGTAGCACGGGCGCGTGAGAGACACCCCCCGCCCCCCTCAAGGCACAGAGCCGTGCTCCCGCAAGGGGCAGAAGCTGCAGAAGATAGTGCCTTTATTCTTCAACCACACAACCATTCAACCTAGTGATGGCATTTTTTTTCCCTTTCTCTCTCTTTGCGTGCGGCGGTTGGAAAGAGGAGGGTCTATACGTGGCAGGGACGGATAAGGGAGAAGCGTGACACGGGCGCGTCGCAAATCGGCATTTGAGAGAGAGCAAACATTCCACCGCAGCCTTTTTTTTCCTTTTCATTTTCTTCGCGGGCAGCGTTGAGGTGTCGCAGGTGCTGCATCAGAATTGGGCAGGATGCTGAGAGCATTTTCGGAGAGCGGTATGTTCGAATTAACCGTCGGAAGTGCTTGGGCGTTTGAATTACCGGGCGTTTTCGCCCATTGGAATGCACATAGCTTTGACAGAACCTCATCGTGAGTTCGAATTAACCGGAAGTTCGAATTAAGCGTGTTGAAATAATGAGATTTGACTGTAGTTATATTTAGGTTTGAGTGTGCTATTTCAAAAGATGACAGTTTGTTTCTCCCTCGTTTATTGCTCTCGGCTACGCAATTCAGGTGCTTACTAACACAAACACTGCTGCTGTGGTTATGTTTTCTGTTTTAGGGACTCGCAAAATTGCTTCCAGTTTTTTGGTGATAAGACGAAGGATTATCATAGATCTTGAACTTGTTTTCACTTTCCGGGTGAGCTCACTACACAGTTTTCTTCAGTGCTCACCCGTGCACTTTGCTAGCGACATGATGATGCGCACTCGTTTTTCTGCCACAAGCAAACTTTACAGTGATTGTTTCAGATATCCACTCGACTGCCGAATTGAAATCTGATGCAGTAAGTGTGACCCCGTCACACAAGGAGTTACTTACGAGTTATTACTCAGATGCTCATGTGAATAAAATGCTGACTGGATCAAAAGTGGCTTTTCTTCCCAGGTATTTCCACTTAGCTCCATTTCTTGTGCTCAAACTCGAAGAGGCCGTCTAGTGTGATAAAGGCAGTCTTCTTTCGATCTCTCTCATGAACCTCGATTTGCCGTAATAGCCAGTCTTGACATACATCGACAGAAAGTACTTCACCTTGTGAAGTTGATTCAAGGCGTCGTCTATATGTGGGAGAGGGTACACATCCTTCTTAGTGATTTTGTTCAGGAGGCAGTAATTGACGCAAAAGACCTAGGGTTTCGTGCTTCTCCTTCAGTAATGCCACGGGTGACGCCCACGGACTCTTGGACGGCTGATTCATGTCGTCGCGTAGCATTTCGTCGACTTGTTCCTTCACGGCGTCGCGTTCACGCAAGACATGAAACTCTGTACAGACTCTGTCAAACTGGTCAGGCACTTTCTTCTGTTAAGAGATGTTTTGCAAGGGGGGTTTGTCAAATTCTAGATGATTACGAGAAGCAGTCCTTGAGGTGTAAAGGGGGTCTTGAACTAGTCTTGCTTGCACTTCGGAAGGCTCGGGTTCTCGTTGAAATCTGGTTGGAAACCTGGATTCGTTGAAGCAGCTTTAGCAGCATCGAAGAGAAAGAAAGCATTGCTGGCGTCCACAAATTCATCAATGTAGGCGACCGGCGTACCAATGTTGGGGTGCCTATATTCGTGGCTAAAGATTGTCAGCACTACCTTTGTTTTGCCGTCACTCAGCTCGGCTATGCCACTTGCGACAAATCTGACGGTTTAAGAGCAGCTGCTGATTGCCTTCGACGACACCTTCAAGGTTTTCAACTTTTTCGGTGCCTGAAATGATGATGCTGAAGAAAGGCGGTAGGGCGACCTGTTCTTCTTATGCATTCAGTGTGCGGTTCTCTGATGTTGGGTAGGGTGGTAGCTCTTTTTTTTTTTTTTTTGAGGTTAGTGTTATTGATTCAGACCTCAGGTCGATGACAATGCCATGGAGACTTGGGAACTCCATCTCAAGCATCATGTCCCTGGAGCACTGTTGTAGGATAACAAAGCTTTCAGGATAAGTCTGGTTGTTAATTGTGACTGGTTGTACAAACTCTTACCAGCGTTATCAGGTGGCCTCCAACAGTCCGAGTTCTGGGTCCATTCCAAGCAGTCCTTACTTTCTTCCGCTTGTTGGCGAACGGCCCACTAATGGTGAAATAGTTGGCGTCAGTGTCGACGAGAGCGGTGACTTGACCGTCAATGAGAACATCAAAATAACTTGTTCGTCGTTTCGCGTCGTGGTTGGGTCGCGGCATCGTATTGTCATGGGGTTGTGACGTGTATGAAGGGAGCAGGCTGGATGGTCAGATGACACTGTTTATTTGGCCGAGCTTGTGGCCACCTAAAAGGAAAGTCAGATTACAGTGATATGCACTGGCTCTAATAGCAGTGAATAGAGAGTCGGCCGTTGATCGACTGATAAGTGGTGACCCGCATTGGCTTTTATACGTGTGCCGTCGAGTATTCCAGCGTTATAGCTAGCGGCCACATAAGCTCGAGAAAAATCTGTAATGTTTGCGTTGTGCACGTAATCTTAACAAAATGATCTACTACACTGGAGAAGCTTCTAAAACACTGAGTCTCAGTTTGCGCTGACAGTCGCTGACAGTCTTTGTGGGTGTTAATTGAATACAGCTAAAGCGAAATTTAAAAAATGCTCGTGGCAGTATTATGGTTATGTCAGTTTTGCTCCGCTGCTTCCACGTTGCGTCGTCAGGTCATCTTATGGCCGCGAAGTTTCGATACCGGAGCTTCGGTGCGGCAGGTTCTTGAGGTTTCGTCACGGTGGCGGCGGAGTATCTTCGGTAGTTCGTCATACTGCAACCGCACCTCCATTGATTACTGCTGTTAGTTTTCCAGTGTAAGGACTCGGAAATCTGCCTTGAGCGGGGCTGACGTCCTGCCTGCAATGCGGAGATGCGTAGTGGCCTGGCGATAGTGATCAGTAATGTCATCGATGTGTCGACTGCACTCTTGCGAGGTAGTCGGTGATGTTGTGTGGGCGTTCACGCCGCTGTGGGCCCGGCACATTGACATCTAGACCATACGGTCTCATCTGGTGGTAGTGGCTGCGACGGTAAGTGTGGCCAGCTTCTCCGCAGCCGTAGCAAAGTGGTTGGTGGTCGAAGGCACGCTACATGCCGGTTTTCCTCGGAGCATTGTGCTGACTGGCGGGTGGACAGTATGGCGGCGGTGGAGGCGGTGTCTGGCGGCGGAATTGCAGCAGTGCGGTTTCTTGACATATGCATGAGGGGGAGTGTACCGTCGCGCTGCAGCAGATTACTCATAGCCTGCAGCTGCGACTCTGCTTGCTGAGGAATGCCAAAGTTTTGCTGGATCTCATGGCGCTTGAGGTGGCGATGGAAGCAGAAATTTTCACAGCTCTTCCTGCGCGACCACTCTGGTCGTACACTCAGTTTGGCAGAGCAGCACTCTTGAATATCAGCGAACTGTGTCTTGGAACAGTGATTGTAATGGTGCTTGCGCATGTCTAGAGTCTTCTTGATAGTGGTTGCTCCCGAGACAAATTTTGTACACTGTTCTGTGGGCTCTGCAACAGTCCCACGAAAACCTTCTGCTTAGCTATTAGCATGAGGAGGCGGATTTTCTTGTCTTCCAGCATTCCAGGTTTTGCATGGCAGAACACTTTAGTCGTTTCTTATGTGAAGAGCGTGATGCTTTCGTGGCGTAGCTGGACGTAAGTTTCAAGCAGAGTTTTTGCCTTCTTTTTGTGGACGACACTTGTTAAAGTGGCCAAGTATCTGTTGCAGAAAATATCCCATGTTGGGAGAGTGGGCTCTTGGTTCTCATACCACGTCCTGGCGGTGTCTTGCAAGGCAAAATAGACATGCTCTAGCTTTTTGTTATTGCTCCAGGTGTTGAAAATAGCCACAAGGTCGTACGCTTCGAGTCACCTTTCCAGTTCTTCGAGTGCTGAACCATGGAACCTCGTTCTTCGGGTTGCCGGAGCAGAATGGGTGCAGGTGTCAGAAAGGCTGCCATCGTCGCTGTATGGTGTCACGGTTTTAGCTTTAGAGGTCAAGGTTTTAGTTTTCAGGGTCGGTTCAGCTAGAGGCCCATACTCTGGTGGGAGTATGGGCCGTCTTCTTGCTGCTTCGGCTGGCTCGCTGCTCAGCATTGGTGTCGATTGTCCCCTTGACGGTGTGGGCTCGGCTCGAGGCTGGAGGGGGGTGCACAGTACATGAGCAAAGAAGCACCTTTACGAGATGCCACAGGGTCGTGAGGGAATGAAGGAAGCAGACTGTAGCTCCAAGGTGAAACTGTTTATTAGGCTGAACTTGTGGCTGGTGAATGTTGTGGGAATTGAGACAAGCCCGCTGCCTTCGCGCGGGCTTTGCCGCGTCTTTCTCCGTTCTTATGTCCCGACATGACTCCCCTCCTTCGTGTCTGCCGCGCTGGGAGAGCGGAGTGACGTTTAGCTCCTCTCACCTGGTAGCGGATGTCGACTGTGGCGCCGCCCGCAGAGTCTCCCAAGAGGTCTTGCGCGTGCGCGTCAGGAGTAGGGAGAGACCTCTCTGAGGACGACATGGGGCTAAGCACGCTTTTCTTTTCCATTTGTCAGCTCCCTGTGGGACTCGTTCGGACTTCGCCAACAGCACCTTGCGCTCGCGGCGAACGCTTATTTTATGCCGCCCCCATTTCCGAACGCTAGGTCGAAGAGTGGTGCGGGTTCCTAGTGCGCGGCCAGGCTACGCCAACCTGTATCTCTTCGAAGCCAACACGAGCACCTTTGCTCTCGCTCGAGCAACCGGGCCTTGGTCCCGGTGTCTCCGTGAATCACTTTTACCACGGAGACGCGCTCGTGGCACCCTGTGTGGTACTTTGCACCAGTGGCATGGATAAGCCCATCTGCTTTCCAGCCGCGCCTTTGCAATGGGCTGTACTGTGTTTTGGTGTTGCCACAGACAATAAAGTGTTGCGACCTTGAGCAGTATCGTGTTCTCGCCACGGCGACGGTTAACGCGTGCCCTGCGGCTCGCTAAGATTGGACCCACGCTAGTGGCCGTACTCCTTCGGGATACGTGTCACTACAATGTAAAGGCAGATTACAGCGATACACACTGGCACTGATAGAGGCAAACAGAGCGTCAGCCATCTATTGACTGACAAGCGGTGAAGCGTGTCGGCATTTATACATGTGCTGCCGAATATTTCAGTGCTATCGCTAGCAGCCACGTAGATTCCCGAATTATCTGTATTGTGCACATTGTGCATGTAATCCTGACAAAGTTATCTACTACAGTCCTGAAGGTTCTTAAATACTGCAGGCACGGTTTATGCTGAGAATTACTTGCAGTGTAAAAGGGTGATAACAACACTTGAGGAAGGAGTGTGGCAATATAAGACAAGTGGCGTGATATGACACCAGTGTATGATAAAGATAAATGATAGGTCACGACACGTACATTATGTTATGCTTGTCAAGTGTGTCATGACATACATGACATGGTCTTTGTGCTATCATGGCCACTTCCTTATCTTGATAAATATGAAAGTTGGCATGGAATGACATTGGTTTGTGACAAACACGACTGCAAGGTCGTGACATGACTATCGTGTCATGGTTGTTTCATTAGCGTGGTGTGTATATGCATGCATGACAAACTTGCGATGGTAAATAACATGTCATCACATGAGTTCCTTGATTTGTCTCAAAGCCAAAGAGTGGAGTGTGTACAGTGGCAGTTAGAATATTAAATACCACGGGAGCGCATGGCAAAATGCACTGCGATGCCTTCTTATGGCTGTTTGAAAAGCTCGAGAGTGTGCACTGCACACGTGCGTTCTGTATTGCTTGCCAACCGACTCGTTCGCTCACCTCAAGTACGCATGCACCATAATACCAGAGATAACGTGAGGCGATGCCTACGTAGTCGCTGCGGAACCACTGAGTAATTTGCCTGATTGAAAATATTTCTGTTTGACGAGAACTTCGTCGTGATCAGGAATGGAAGACAATTTTTTTTCAGTGTTGTTTTTGTTTAATACATGCGTATTTTCTTGTAGCTTTGTTTCTTATTTATTGTGCTTATGAATGAGAGCACAATACTAACTCCGAGCAGTACAAGAAGTTGCAGCATGCCTGATTGTGTTCCACCAATAAGTCTGCTGAATAATTTTATCACATATGTTTACATGAGAAAAACTGAGGCAAAGCATGTCTTGTAAGCCACGTAACAACCCTTAATAATCTGTAGTGTGGCACGCCTTGAGCATCGTCAGTACAAGTTCTGTATTTTCATCATGATTAGGTTGCTCAGTGCTTGCACGGCTGCCGCAGAAGTGGCACCTTTTGCTTGTTGTGGCATTCACACTAAGCAGGTAAAAAAGGATGTGCAGCTAGCACTCTTGAGCTTTGCAAGTTGTTGTCAGAAGGCGCCACTTGCCACACACTCCTGTGGTCATGATTATTTTGACTGTGCAGGTCCTCCTCACTGATTGGTTTGCATTACATTTGCTCCCACGGTGCGTGGGATCTGCCCATTTTTGTACTCCTTGCATCTTCCATCAAATAAAATTCGATATATATATATCTTTTATGGTAAGTGCTGTTCAAAAAAGAAAAGGCAGCCACCTCTTTATGGCATGAAGCCACAAGGAAATCTGTGATTCCTTGTAGTTTTGTGCTTTATCACGGGTGGTTGTCTTTACCCTTCCGCCACCTTGCGAGTTTGCACAGAGCTTATCTACAATAAGTGCTGTTCAGCCTACATTTACAGGCACTCGAGATGTTAAAATTGTTGTTGAGCTTGATTTGGCCACTACAGTGCATGGCGCAATTGAATTTCAATTTATGGTGTAATCTTCATGCATAAATGCACCTCCTCAACTTACGTGGTCTCAGCTATGAAGCACCAAGCAATGAAAATTAAAAATGAGTAGTGCAACATTGTTAGTTGCTGTATGTAGCACGTCAGACAATTTTTTTATCTGCCAAGCATAGTAACTAATAAAATTGCCTAATGAACTAAATATCTTTAAATACTGGCTTTAGAGAAAAATTTTTTCTACAAATCTAGTAACCCTCATCCAGAAATACTGAAATTTTCACTTTACATTAAGACAATTAAATTTCTTCGGGCATTTATTCAAAGTGCGTGAAATTAAGTAAATACCATGTGATTGCCACCTATTGTACGATGCTTTTAGGTCCCTTAAATTTAAGTTCTACGAAGTAGCAAAGGCTTCTCACGCACGAAGGTCGCATGAACAGGCTATCAGTGACCCCGATGGACGTTAAGCGATGGCTGGATGTTACCGTTGAAAAAAAGGAAAAGGAAGAAACAACAATCAACTTCAAAGAAAAAGCAGCTGCCACATATTCCCAGCGGGCTTTTTATATCCTTTATCAAAATGTCACCTTCTACACCTCCATCATGTTCATTTTTGGCTCGAAAAAAGGAAAGAAAAAAAAAGACTGCGCCGTGCCTAATGCTGCCTCCGGTGTCCTATCTCATTGCATGTGGTGGCCACTTTTTCGTTGAAGTTGATTGTTGTTTCTTTTTTTTTTTTTGGTGTCTCTCATAATCATATGGTGGTTTTGGGACGTTAAACCCCACAAATCAATCAATCAATCGTTGAAGTTTATTGTCTTCGGTATTTCTTTTTTAATCATCCAATCATCGCTTAACGTTCATTGTAATCACCGATAGCCTGTTCAAGCAACTTTCGGCCGTGAGAAGCCCTTGCTAATTCATTCAGCTTACATTTGAGGGCACTAAAAGCACCACACATTTAGCCGGCCATCACAAGGTATTTTTGAATTTTGCGCACTTTAAACAAACGCTGGAACAAAATTAACCCTCGTCGTTATTTTACCGTAAATTGAAAATCTTGTTATTTTTGGATAAGGGCTACAACTTTTGTTTTGAAATTTTTTCTAGAGTCTATGTTTAGAAAGGTCATTAAACATTTTTTTAATTACTGAGCTTGGAAGATAAAAAGAAATATTCCGACATCCCACATACAGCTAAGAACAATATCGTGCTAGTTGGAGATGCATAGGACTCATTTTTAATTTTTTATTCTTTGTTGCTTTTGAGCTGGAACACCTTGTATATAAATAAGTGTAGTATAGGTAGGTAGCCCATGCAGAAGATGGCATTGACATTCAAGCTTTTATTTGTGATTTTCATCACTCTTCGCCAAATACCGCTTGAAAAATTGGTCATGTGTTAGAGGTACTGTTCCAGTTTGTCACTTCCCTATGTTAAAGGAAGGTCCCAAATGTCTAAACCATCAAAAATAAGCACTGCATGTCATCATAGAGCTCTCAATACTTTACTGTGGTACTTGTTTCCTCTAACTCGGCTTAGTTTTATGATTATAAGGCGTGATGGTGTCCTTCATTCCAGTGATGGCTGCATGCCTGCAGAAATGCCCCGAGTACCTTTCAAAACTTTTTATGGCTGATTATTTTACTTGGCATTATGTATAACAACAGCTGCGAACTTTGTCGTCATGAAATCATGCTTTGTCAGAAATGCCAGATCTAGCATTTTGAGGTTGGTTTTAGTGCGAGACCTGTGTGATTCCGAACTGACATACTTGTTCAGTGTAGTCCTTTTACTTGTGATGAAATCTCACGGTAGATTTTTTATGGCATTGAAAATATGTGTCATTGCTCTCTTGAATCTCGCCTTCAGCATTAGTCCATGCATTGAAAGCTGGTATCTTTTTTTTTTCTTTTGGCATAGCTGCACTGCCTTACCTTTGGGATGTTATGCTCTGGAGCATGTGTCGCTTGTGTAGCATCATACTATTGTTCTTTTCTTTAAGGGAAGGCTTCACAATCCTTCTTCACGGGCCTGGCTCGAAACTTAAACTTCTTCGAAATTTCAAGGAAGCTGTGCTGGCTGACTATGCTAGTGTTACTGTCAATGGATTCAACCCTTCATTATCCTACACAGAGGTAAGAGGTTGAAATTAAAAAGTGCCTTGCGTAGTAGTATGGTGAATGTCGTAGAGGTCTTTGTCAGCATAGACATGGGCTAGAGCATGGTACGGGCCTGAATTTGAAGTCTGGGCTTAGCACAGGTGTACGTGATCTAGCACAGGCCGCGCCTGGCATGAGCTCACTGTATCAAGTTTGTGCTCAGCCTAGGCACAAACATTCACCATTAAGTTTCATCAAGGCTAGGTCTGACCTAGACATGCTGGAAGAAATTTGTTGATTCAGTGCTATGCCCTTTGTAGCAAGCAGTCGGATGGAAACTTTGGCTTGTACATTTACCACAGTGGTACTTTAGTGGTCACGTTGTGGTGCGGTTACGTATAGCCTCTTGGGCACGGGTTTAATTTTAATCAACGGCACCTCCCTTTCGACAGAAGCAAAATGTAAGAGCATCTCTGTGCTCGATATGTACTGTATTTACCCGCATAATTCGCACACTCTATGTCACAGTTTTGGAGCTCCAAAAAACGGGTGCGTAAATTACACGGAGATTTCATAAACACATCCAAACTAAAGTGTAATAGTATACAGTCCTACATTGTGCAATATATAAATAAAGATAATATATTTGAGCAAAAACTAAGTGTACTTTATTTGACACAATTAGCACATACTTTAACTAGCGAGATATGGTCTCGTGCTGTCTTGTCGGAATCACTAGTCGAGAGGTGTGATTGTGAATTGTTGCGACTGCGGTCATCGCCCTTCCAAAGTGAATCGTTCTTGGTGCCGTAGAATGTGTTCGAATCTCTTTTTGACAACACTGGGAGAAACCAAGTCTCCAAACGCGGTGATACCGAAAGATTAACTTTTTGCTCATAGTTGAAAAGGACTTTTTCAATGGCAGGAAACTTGTGTATTAGCATGCGGGCTCTCTTCGGCTTTCTTCCATACTGATGGTCACATGGAAAACTTCACTCAGAAGGTCTTGGCAGTGGCATGGTTCCCATTTTCGAATGCGAGCTTGAATTTTGCTGTGTATGTGATTATTGTAGCCCATCGCAACGAAACAATCAGAAAACGCCAAACCTGCACGAGACACGCAGCACAGTCACAGCAAAAGCTAGAAGAGCAGCTTTTCAGAGCCTTTTCTAAACACTCTTCGAGTAACTGTTACAAGCACGCTTGCTGGATACCCACTACGTCATACATAATCATAATTTTTGTGTAGTATGCCAGCATTCACTATGCTATCCTTCGTCATTCTTCGGAGAATCGTGGTATTCGCTACACACTTGCTAGGAATCTTGTGCAATCTTTTTTATACAGTAGCTGATGATGAAGAAGAATTATGCCTGAAGTGGGTATGCGCCACAGTTAATAGAGGATTAAAAACAAGTTTTATAATGGGTTGGAGTATTGGACCACCCACTCATCACACTATTCGTATTGTGTTATGCTTGGTTGTTCCTTTGATCTTCTAAAACACTTTATTACTCATATTGACGTGATTCCTTTCCCAGCATCAAGCCTGCCTCAAGCCAGTTTAAAACTATTTCCAAGCACCAGCGTGGCTCGGTGGTAGAATACTGGGTGGGCATACAGCGGCTTTGGCTTCGAATTCCATTGTGTCCTTGGTGTTCTTTATTTTCTGATTTTCTTTTTCTTATTTCTTGCGATAGGGGACACAGAAATCGAGGGGAATAGTTGATAATACAAGCCCCCATGCGTCAATCCAAAAATTGTCCTTGCTGTGACGCAAGCATGCGTTGTTATGGTGAAATAGATGCAGGAGCTAGAGGCAGCTGTACCCTTAAAGAGGAACTCCGACGATTTCTCGATATTCTTTACTTTCAATAAAACTTTGAACAAATGTTCTCATCAGTACCATGGTAATATGTGCCAAATTATACAACCGGTAAGTTTGGAAAATCAATTTTAAAAATTGGTAGCTGATTCTGGAATCACACTTATAAACGTGGACCACCCTGTGTATGTGACATAAGTGCTTACTCTTTTTCAAAGCCCCGCCTTGCCCAGCAGACGGTTGCAGCGCGCGCTTTCTTCTATGAGGGGATGACAACTTGAGGACAGTTCAGTTTGTCAGATGAATACAGCGTGTTAGTCATCGTTGACATTGGGTCTTACACTGACCCCCGTACTCAGAAACGCTGCTTGACTTGAACTTGACTTACCAACACCTTCAATGCGCATTTCAAACGCATCGGTGCTGCATCAAAGGCAGTGGCAAGTCGAGTTCAAGTCAAGGGGCATTTCTGAATACGAGGGTAAGTATGCACAATATTGAGCAACAAGAAAATCGATTCGGGGCACGTCGGATGCTTTACGCACCGGCGGGTCAAAATCAAAAGGCAACGCTTCCGCACTCGGATAGCAGCTGCAATCATCGCTGTTGTCATTGGCAAGTTCAGACGAGTTGGCACAGCTTGATTACGCATTGAAGAGAGACAGAGAAAAACAACTTTATTTATGTCAAAAGAGTAGTTTTCACCAAGTGATCAAGTGGTCAGGCTGTGTCTGGCCACCACCTCTTCAGCTCGTTGTATGGCCCCGAGCTGTGTCTTGAGGCTCGGGTTGTGGAGTACGCTGACATTGTCAACCTGCTTTTCACACGCCAAAAGAGGAAAGTGAGGTATGGCCAACTTTGGCAGTGTGTAGCGGATTTGGGGGCTTCATCAGATGTGAATGTCGTGACATCATTAATACCCATCATGTACGAGGGAGCAACTCCCTGTTTCGGTTTCTGTTTTGACACATCATTCATTGCTTGATTAAAATTACTAATGTGATAGCATTAAAGAGCTCATTTCGCAGGAATTTCGGTGTCGGTGTCAGTGTCAACGTTGATGTCGGCGTCGTTGGTTGTGAGCGAAAAATCATCTTATGGGTGACCTAAAAATTGGTAACCATACAAAAATGACTTGTAAAAAAATCCTGGGTTAGAGTGGGGATTGAACAAAGGTGATTTGGATTCGAATGGGGATGGAACCCGGGTTGATTGCGTGGCAAGCGGCTGTTCTACCACACGGCCACGTGTCTGCTTGTGAATACAATGAAAAGTACTTCCTCTGTTTGGAAATGCAGTTAAAGTAACTTTCATGCTTTACAAACACACGCATCCTGTATACATGCTTCACAATGCAACATGAAATATTGCAGTACTAATATGTGGTACAAGCACCCACTGCCAGTGGGCATCAGAACATGTTATCGTAGTGGCTTCACGGTTTAAAGCCAGTCACCCACTACAAAAGCCACACATGCTACTGTGCCTATTCCCTTAAGGCCACGTAGTGGGTGCATAGCAGGCTCGAAAAGGTTTCATGCACTAAGTGTTTGAAGTATGCACTAGGAACAGGATGTTGCTATCGCGTTCAACTCCTAAAGGCGAAGCTTTAAAGTCCCCTAAATTTTTGACGAGTGGGCAAAATGAACCTCCCTAGCTGTTGCACGACTGTCAATACTATTCTAGCCCTCAAAAAGTCCTGCGCGTAGAAATGTCTTGTTGGCTTTCGGCAACAGATTGTTCGTCAAGAAATGCGGTGTTTCCTGTGCGTGCGCTTGTGTCGGCATTGTGTCAGACGCTGCTCAAGAAGTGTAAATTTCATCCGATTGAAATGAGAAAGGTTCATAATAACCCCAGAAAATGTGTTCTCATGCCGTACGTGCATCGTTTCTCTCATCGGTTTAAGAAATTATTTTCAAGAGGTTTCAACATTGGTGTTTTTTTCCGCAAGCCTAAAAGTATGAAGAGCTTGTGGTTCAATTTATTTTTTTATTTATTTACAAATACTGCTGTATAAATAATCGAGACACAGTAGGAAAATTTAACAAAAGACATGACTATGCAACTTTTTCGAATTGCTGAGCATATGCCGTTCTGAAGTTTTTTTTTTTTTCTTTTACCTCAGATTCTTCACAGCATCCTGCAGTGTATCCCGAGTGGCAATGCTGCGTCATTTCTTGGGTCGGCTCCGGTGAATCACATTGTCGAACATTTCTCAAAAAATGGTGAATCATTCTTGGACTAATCATCATTCTTAGAAGAATTTTCTGCCAACTAATTCAGGCTTTCAGGTAGCAAGAATGATAGCTTTTCGTGCCTAACGTAAAGTATTTTCCAGGCTTCTTTTTTTTTTAGTCCTAAAGAAATTGGAATATTTGTTCACCTAGGTGACCACAATGATGGAGCAAAGTACAGCTCGAGTGAAGAAAAAAAAGCCGTCTAATATTAAAAGTAGTATCATTGAAAATTTAATGTACAGCTATTAGTAATAAGTGTGTGTGTGTGTGAATATTCATAATTTATTATATTTTTTGTATAGTGTTTGCTGTTCAATTCGATTCCTGTAGAATGTTACTATTCTAGCTATTGAAACTTTTCTTAGACAAATACCGTCAACGTACGATAGATAAACAGTGGCCCCTTCAAATATTTTTTTTAATTATGCTTGACCACGTTGCATTGTCGTATTGTAGCAAAGCTCTGCTACGCTCGCGAATGTGTTGTCTCAAGAAGACGCTGCTTCCAACATAGAGATTAAAGTTGTGGCAGAGGTGGTGGCTCAGTTAATGCTGTTTTGGACCTGAAATTCGAGCAGGAATTTCAAGAAACAAACGCAGAAGATTTTCAACATCCAAAATTTCAGATGTCTGCAAGGCAGATATGGAACTGTGGACTTGAAGGGAGTACACCTTTGTCCGCCACATCAGTTGGTTCTCTATAAAAGTTGGGAGAGAAGGAGAGGCTGAGGAAATAGCATATTTGCCTTTCACGTGTAAAGTGTTGTCAGCAACACTATTGTTGCAACAAATCATGTACTACATAAATGAAATTCGTTCTTGGCATGGCCTCACTCTTGACGAGACAGCCATGAAACACTACCTTGCCAGCACATCCCAAACGTAGCCAAAAGAAACACTTTCATGCTGTTGTTTCATAAGACAAATCTTGATAACTTTTTTTCTCACACGTTTTTTTTTTCTGTACTTTTGCTTTGAAGTAGAAAAATATTCGTTAAATATTTGAGAAACATTAAAAAATATTTGATTTGATTCGCACTCACTCTTCAATATTATCCCGAGCAATATTTTGGGTGCGAAGTGAATTTATATAATTCACTTAGCACCCAAAACATTGCTATTCCCACAGCTCTAGTACTAAGCACAAATCAGAGAAAATTGTTTGTTTATGCATATTAATAAAGTACGTACCTTGAGTCGTTGCATCATATCTCAGCTATATGAATGGCAGAATCCAAACGGTGTGCACCCTTTAGCAGTACAGCCCAATGCAGAGCATTGCAATGCAATGCATTGGGCTGTGTGTACACACACACACACACACGCGCGCACACACGCACACACACACACACACACACACACACACACACACACACACACACACACAAAACGAGAAGTGATCAGTTACACATTATCAGGTTTTTATCTTATACATTGTTCTTTGCGGTATAGTTTTAAAGAATAAAATAAACTGTGCCTTTCTTTATGAGCAGCTTGAGAATAAATTGTGTGTACCCAATTATAGGTTGACCCATTTTGTCTTAATTGATATCTAAAGTTGGGGGTCGACCTAAAATTGAAAAGTGATTTCAGTTGTAAAGTCTTTCTGCAAACAATCTCTGGCGTATTTCTTCTAAACCAGGTGTTCAAGCACTGTCATAAAGCAGCCTTGGCACACGGGAATTTGTTTTTTTTTATACATCGTAAATAATTTTTTAAAAATAATTGTGCTTGAGCACCTTTTTTTAATCAATTAAATATTGTGCCTAACAAAGGAAGCGAGTCCTCAAACTTATGCTTTGTTCTTGTTCCTCTTCTCTCTTTTTTTGCCATGCGATTATAGGGGGTTGACCTACATTTTTATCGTGTAAATATGGTACCCGTTGTCTACTAATGTGTAACGTTTGTAGTTGTTGCGATATTGTTTTTTCTCTGCTCCAGAAGGGCAATAGTGTATTTGCCTTCCCCTTATGGATAAACCATTAGCTAACTTTGTTAGTGAAAGCCGAGTGTGACCTTGTAGGTGCCAATTAATTCTATACATTAAATATTTTGTTTCACCATGTTTGTTGCCTTTTCAAAGGCATGAAAAGTGTACAGCTGCGAAATGGGTGAAGGCTTCTTAATTCTTCTGTAAGCTTTGCAGGTTTAAAGAATGTGGACACCACGTACGCTCTCCTTAAACCTTGTGCAAAATATAACGGTGTTCAGCAATTCTTACAAGTTTAGTGTGTTTAGAAGGCGTAGCAAATAGGAAAATAATCTAAAGAATGTGAAGCATTACGAAAGTAACATCGCTGATTGTAAACTGAACCTGCGGCACAACCTATTATCACCACAGAAAGCAAGCACCCTGTTATATGCTTGAAGCAGTGTAATCATGTTTATATGTTACTACGCAATATCCCTTCTTGGATAATAGTTCTTTTTAACTTTTCCCACTTCACCCATAGGAGCAATGTATGTTTGTGTGGTTCGCTTAGTAATACAATATTATTTTTACATAAAACTGGACAATATGTCTGCAAAAATGGACTCTCACTGTTATATGTTTCGGCCCCGCTGTGGTGATTTAGTGGCTAAGGTACTCGGCTGCTGACCCGCAGGTCGCAAGATCGAATCCTAGCTGCAGCGGCTGCATTTTCGATGTAGGCGAAAATGTTGTAAGTCTGTGTGCTCAAATTTTGGTGCACGTTAAAGAAGCCCAGGTGGTCTAAATTTCTGAAGCCCCCAGTACGGCGTCTCTCATAATCATATGGTGGTTTCGGGACGTTAAACCCCACTAATCAATCAATCATCCCTGCTATATGTTTCTAAGTTTCATAGTTCTTCAATCTTGTCTAATGCAGTTACATCTCATAATAGTAGCATCCATGCAGATTCTGTAGCAGCAAGCAGTGCAAAGAAATTGCTTTAGGAGAGAGCCATGGTCATTTTGCTGGAGATGAATTTTGTTGATGACGACGCTGTTAATAAGAATCAGGTGACAGCACGTACCAGCGAACTACGTGGTCCTTTCAGGCCAGTTGCATGGTGATTCCAGAAGCAGTGCTACTTTCTGTCAAGCATCTGCCCCACGTTAAAGAAAACCTTGAGTAGGCTCAATTTTATTCATAAGCACTTGACCAGGGATGTGTGCAAAGCTTCCAACATTTGGTGTTAGACTTTCTGAAGCTTTAGATGGCATGCTATTTCGAATAATGCATTGTATTTTATTGTTGCCATTAAAATCACGTGGGCAAATTCCCGCTGTACTTTAGAGGCATGCGATTGATGGCATGCGATTGATGGCATGCGATTGATGGCATGCGATTGATGGCATGCAATTTCGAATAATGCATTGTATTTTATGGTTGCCATTAAAATCACGTGGACAAATTCCCGCTGTAGGTTTAATCTTGAGTGTTTCAAGATGTAATGCGATAAATTTTCAGTTGTTGTTGTTTAACTAGTGCTTTTGCTTCTGATGCTCTGTCTGATTGTATACAGCTGTGCTTACTACATCTGAAAGAAGTGGCTTCACATTGCTAAGGCAATCACATTTCTACTGATGGCAAAATGAGTTGGAAATGGTGGGGCTAGTTTTCATTTGCTCACATGCTAAATTGAAAGGTACATTTGATAGCACTATGTCTCGCTCCTTGTTTATTTCCAATGAGTTTTTGCTTAGCTGCCATGACCCAGCCTCAGTGTGCCTGCCTCCACCATTTGTCTCGTCAGATGCTGAAGACATTTTCATTTTGATCAACAACATTGATGGCATGGGCCTGAGGAGCGCCAAAGTCCAAGAAATACTCTCCACACTTTCAACTGCTTGTCACATTCACATAATTGCTTCGGTGGACCACATCAACGCTGCTTTATGTAAGCATAAATGTTTTTTTGATTTCTGGGTAATCTAATGCTCATTGTCAAGGTGTCTTTTTGTAGCAAAGGAAGTTATAGTGCCGCGAATGGAACAAGGACAACAAAGACTGCGGGACAAGTACTGAGCGCCAACTGAATTGTGTATTACAAAAAAACCAGCCTTTCATGCATTCCTAAAATAAAAATGCACACATCAGACACTCACCAATCATAATAGCAATCTTTTTTGAATATAGCTGAAGAGAGGGTGAACTAACACAATTGTGACCTTCATAGCTGATCCAAAACGTGCTGTAAAATTTCTCTTTTTGTCTTAGATTTTCCTTTTCTCATAAATTTAGTTTTTTCAAGCATGGGAACAAATGCGCACTTCTTGCAATAGTCGAATAAATGGCTACCATATTCATTCATTACGTTGTTGCCGTGTGGTCAAGCACACTCATTAAAACGCTGTCCTGTTTGACCAATAGAAACTTTTGCACAGCTCACGGGAAATTGATGCACCACATTAGTACTTGTACAGTCAGTGCAACAGGCTTTGTGATTAGTGTGCATGAGGGGTGCCTGTTCTTATATTTCGTGAGTGCACATATCAAAGACGGCTTGTAAGAGGCATTGAAAAGCGAGTTAACATTATGCCTATTTGAAACTTTTTTTTGGAAGGATGTTTGGTCATTCGACTAGGACGAAAATCGCTGTGCATTCTGATTGGCTTGATGTGCCAAATCCTATGTAACATGAGTTTTTATTTACACACGATATTTCGAACAAAGTTGCAACACTAGCACTAGGCGTACTGTGCAGTGACTTGCAAAAATTGCCATGAGGTGTGTGTCACATATCTGTCATAGGTGCGCGTTTATTGGGAGCTCAAAGAGTAAAATGTGGAAAGCAATATTTTTCTTTTTTGTTTGCTCGGCTTTCGAACATCACTTCCCATGCGCAGTATATTATGTTTCTTTTCCCTTTATCATAATACTCAGAGCTGAACACTCGCGCAAGGCACTATAAAAATTATCATTGGGCTCCTTTAACACCAACACCTTGTGAAAGAGTCAAATTGTTAAACAAAATTACAATGACTGGACGAGTGATACTGTTCAAAGTTTATAGTATTAAAGGAAGTGCTTGCATAAATGCCACTTTTTTTTGGCATGGACAAGGATAAAGGAAAAGATAAATAGGGAATCAAAGTGCGCTTGAGTACCAACAACATAAAAACAGGAAGTAAGAAACTTGCCTAATTACGCACATAATTTTATTTTGCTGTCCATGATGGTGCCTCCTGTGTTCATTCATGAAAGGAATGTACCGTATTTACTCGATTCTACCGCACCCTCGATTGTAACGTGCACCCGATTTCCACTGCGAAAAAAAACAAAAAAACGTAAGACATCAATTGCAACGTGCACCCATTTTTCTCACTGGCCCGCTTGATCACACCACTCGAAAAAACTACTCCTTTCGGGAGCGTGTTCCATTTAAATATGACGTACGGGCGAAGCTTGTACCCATCTGACGTGTAACAGAGCATTGCCGTCACTGTAGTTTTATCGTGGACCAATGTCAGCACGCGAACTTGCTTCGCCCCCTTCTTCTCGACGGTTGTGGTGCCAGGCATGTCGAAGTAAAGAGGCGTCTGATCGGCATTCCCGATTTGCCCGAGCAGGTAGCCGTTGTTGCGCCGCAAGTTTAGGACGAACCTCTGAAAACTGTGAAGCTTTTCATCGTACTCCTCCGCAAAACTTTTCGCATATGCATGTTCACCTTCGGGGGGAAAAGCCTTTCCTCTTCATAAAGTTAGTTAGCCAGCACCTGCTCGCTTTAAACTGGCTCCGCATTAGACCTTTTTCTAAGACTAATTGCATAGCCCGCACTTGGAGCAGTTCTGTCGTCACGGGCCGCTGTGCCGCTCGCTGCTCAAGCACATACTCGCTGAGCAGCTCTTTAATTTGTGGAAACCGACCCTGCTGTGGTCCACAGAAGCCTTTGCGTGAAGCTTTGCTGTCGACAATCTTCTGCTTTTGTTTCCGCCGGTCCCGCACGCACGTTTCGGGAACTCCGAATGACCCCGATGCGGCCCGATTTCCGTCCGTTTCTGCACACGCGATGACTTTTCTTTTAAAAGCGGCATCGTGGTGCACTCGAGTTTTGGGAGTCGGCCCTTCCACGCCGTCGATTCTAATGCACTACTAGATGACGAACTCCTCAGAACACGTACGAAGTGCCGCACATGGGAAACACATAGGCAGTAATGGCCGACGCGCTATGCCCAAAGCTTGAGGGGGCGGCCATTTTGGAAATGCCGATAGCAATAGAATGACCGTATTAATTTTTTTTTCGCACTCGATGTTAACACGCATGCGATTTATGAACTCGCTTAACCGGAAAAAAGGTGCGCGTTAGATTCGAGTGATTACGGTATTATTTGTCTATTTCATTCGGTAATTTGCTCTATTCTCACTCGAAACGTGAATGCCGTGTTGGTGCATCAGTACTTTGCATTTCTTTTTTTTGAAATTTTAGTACCTTCAGGATCCGCCAACATCACAGAAGTGACTGGGTCACAGTATACACAATAATGAGAAAAAGAAGAAAGAGAAAAAAATCCTGCCAAGAGTAAACATTGCTCAAGACGTCTTGAAGGGCTAGTTGGCTCATTACATTACAGGAAAAAATTGTGCTAATAAAGAAAAGACCACGAAGAAGGAACACTTAAACAGGTCAAGCGCAAACTAGCAACTGTTTTATTGACCGTAGATCATCAGTTAAGGGGGAGGACTCATCTTGGATATTTTTTTTGCGATAGCAATTATATGGACACACTAAGCTGGATTTTGTCATTGGCGTTGGCGTCGGCGTCGATGTCATGCACCGTATATATACGTATCTGTATATATGAAAACACAAGAAAGAAAAAATATCCAGAAAAGAACATAGGACCTCCGCGTCGTGAATGCATGGCATTAACCACTGTGCCACCGAGAGATACCTCCTTCAACGTACCACTTACCGCTGTTAGCGGGCATCTTGACAGGAGGGGGGGGGGGGGGGGTACTATTGTGTTTTCAGCACTATCAGCAAAATGGAGCAATGAGCGCACGGCAGCTCTCATTTCTCACGTGGACTTTGGCCCGTGGAGAGGAGGGGAGTAGACGATCTCTCGCGCGACCTTATCTCCCAGTGGGGAGAATCATACGTCTTGGCTGGCGTTAAGCTTGTAACGATTCTCTTGTAGCTACGGGGCGCACAAAGGTCTCTGCAATTATTGCACAGCCTCCGTTTGCGAAAAGGGCGCGCTTTTCAGACACAGCGAAGTAACAACTGAGACGCTTATTCGCGTTCATCGGTACCTGTGGGTACATTTCATGCGTCGTTTGTGCGTGAGACACACGGGGCACGTTTCGATCTGCTTGCCATTCTGTGCGTGACCTTCAAATTTGTTGCTATCATGTTCATTGCTTCGTCTTTGCGGCAAAGCAGTGACTTTTTTTTTTATTCCTTCAGTGATCTTAATGGACTGCACATGCTTGTGCAATTTTTTCTGCTGATTTCAAATATGTAATTACTTTTTCATGTAACTCATCTTGTTCCTAAGATAACTTAAGTTAACACCTATAAAAAAAGCACTTAATCAAGTGTGATATTTAAGATATGGCAACATAGACTAATGACAGGAGATCGAAAGTATGCAAGAGATCTTTTCATTTTCAAAAATAACTGGAATTGTGTTACAGTTTGGATAAGTAAATAATTGAAAGGCTATTGCTCTAAATTCTGCTCGCATACTTGCATTCTCTACATGTGCAAATTTCTATTGCTAGAAGAGTTATTGTTGTAGTACCTACCCTAGCTGTAGAGATATTGAGGCCTCAAAATTGAACAGTAGTAAATTTAGTTTTTTGAGAAAAATGGAAGAAAACTGATAACACCCAGTTCCTTAAAAAAAACACCAATTATGGTGTGCCTGTTTTAAAGGTGCTCATAAATTGGCAGTACAGCTTCTGACACTGGTGCTGGCAAATTGTAAAGAAGTCTCAAGTAAGCTTTTTGCAGGTTCTGCATTGTGCTAGCACCAAGACTCTGGGCAGTCAGAATGACATTACAATAAAAAATTATGATTTCCTGTTGGGTGAAAATTTGCTGAGAGATAAAAAAAACTTGCAGAAGCCAAATATGTCAATTTTAAAAAATAAATTTTTTTGTACCTTTTTGGTCTCGAAGACCAGTCTGCCCTCTTAAATAGGAAAACCAAACATAGCTGCACAAATGCACTAAGGTACATCACGGGCTAACACAACTTATTCATCAAAAAGGTCACTTCTGCACTGTAGAGCAATATCGAGGCCTCACTTACACAGCTATCACTTTTCATGTTGCTGGAGAACGCTTTCAAAACCTCTCGAGTACACGGGTTTCTGCTATGACCGAGTGTTTTAGTCTCCTGAAATCGTGCATCACATCCACAGGCTGCGCAGTGGGTAGGCAAATTACCCATTTCGTTATTTTTTATTGACAGCTGGTGCTCCTTTATTGACTTGGTCCCCTTCTCTTCTTGATATACATTAATGACCTCCCCTGTAATATTTCTTCTCACATCCGTCTATTCGCAGATGATTGTGTTGTTTACCGCGCAATTAATAACCCCTCTGATCATTCCATACTACAATGTGATCTCACCCGCATACAAAACTGGTGTAACACTTGGCTCATGTCCTTGAAAGTAACTAAAACTGTGTTAATGTCTATTCACCGTCGTCAACAGCACGTTGTTTATAACTACAGCATCAATAACAACCAGATTACTACAGTCGATTCATTTAAATATCTTGGTGTGTACATCTCGCGTGACCTAACTTGGACCTGTCATATTAACCACATAATCAATTCTGCTAATCGTACTCTAGGGTACATACGCCGTAACCTTTCGCTCGCTCCTCCTTCTATTAAAAAAATTGCCTTCGAAACCTTTGTCCGGACAAAGCTAGAATATGCTAACGCGATTTTTGACCCTCACCACATTAACCTCACTTATGCCCTCGAATCTGTCCAGAACCGTGCGACACGGTTTATACTGTCTAACTATTCATACACATCAAGCATCTCGGCACTAAAAGCAGAGATTAACTTATCCGATCTGGCTAAGCGTCGCAAAATCGCACGTCTTAACCTTTATCATAAATTCTTCCATTCTTTGCCTTGAGATAACCCATACATCAGAAGAGCCCACCGCATTTCCCACATCAGTCACTGTAACGCAGTATATCCACCACAAGCCCATACTGTGACCTTTCAGCAATCGTTTTTCCTGCGCACAGCCCAAGACTGGAATGACCTGCCCACCGAAGTCGCCACCATCATCGACACCCAAGCATTTAAACGGCTCATCGAAACTATCCTATCATAACTGCCATTATATTGTTAGCCTTTGTAATACCCACTCCCTCATGTAATATCCCAACCGGGACCTTTGAGGTAATAAAATGAATGAATGAATGAAATGGTCGTTTACGCAGCGGCCTGAAAGACGCGCCCATAGGGCAGGAGAAGCCGATAGTGTTACCCTACTTACACAGGGTAACACACAACCTGAAGAAAGTTGCCAACCGCCATGGAGTTGGCATGGTGTTTTCCCCACGCAAGAAACTTTCAAGGTTGTGCTTGTAAATTTCGAGCAGCAAATAGTACAATAGCCTCTGTAGCAAGAAGCATGCCAACCCGATGGTGCAAGGCAATGTGGGAGTGGTATACGAGATTCTGCTTTCCTGCGGCAATTCTTATGTGGACTACACAGGTTGCTGTGTAAACGACCATTTACGGGAACACCAGCAGTCAATCAAAAATAACGAAATTAGTAATTTGCCTGCCCACTGTGCAGCCTGTGAATGTGAAGCACGATTTCAGCAGACTAAGATGCTGAGTGATAGCAAAAATACAGGTGCTCGTGAGATTTCGGAAGCGTTCTTCATTAACATGAAAAGTGATAGCTGCGTGAGTGAGGCCTCGATGCCGCTGTGTGGTGCAGAAGTGTCCTTTTCGATGAATAAGGTGCATTAGCACGTGATGTACCTTGGTGTGTCTGCGCAGCTATGTTTGGTTTCGTTATTTAAACGACGATTTACAGACAATAAAACAGTAGTTTGTGCTAGACCTGTTTTAGCGTTCCTTTTTTGTGGTGTTTTTTCTTTATTAGTGCAACTTTCTCTGTAAAGTAAACATTGCATTCAAAGCAGTGATATCAGTCAGCTGGGTGATAGAGGTAGGCGTTGTTCATGGTCTTGAGAAATAAATATGCACTGAAAGTTAATTAATGCACAGATTTATGTGCTGATCTTTATTTTTCCACTTCATTCTTTTTGACCTGGCCAACTTAGGGCAGTGAAGATTCGTGTTGATGGGCTGAGTCATGCTTCATGTCTTAATGCAGTGTGGAATCAACAGACATCACGGCGGTTCCGATTTGTGTGGATCAATGCAACGACATTCGAGCCTTATGCTCTGGAATCCAGCCTGGAGCCCCTCAAGAGCTCTGCCTCCAACGCACTCAGTTCACTGAAGCACGTATTCTCCAGTTTGACTCCAAATGCACGCAAGATATTCCTCCTCATCGCAAGACATCAGCTTGACAACACAGAGTCACCATCGTATGCGGGTAAGTGCTGACGACATGCACCAACTGGGCATTAACTGAGTGCTGCATTGATTCATTCAGCTAAGCAATTCACATCCGACTCAGAGGTGGCATACTGAAAGGGCTTTGGTTTCGTATCAGACGTGGTGAGCATTACCGGCATGCCTCATTCACGATAATGTAGAAATGCATCTCATCTGTGGCTACTCCAATCTAAAAGTGCCGTTGTAAGAGAGTGATGGTGCCATGTATAATCACTGCTGTGGAACGTGCCTTTCCCCATTAAGGGACTGGTGTCGCAAGTGTTCTACTGCAGGAAACTTGCATACCAACGCTATATTGTCATCAGTTCTTGAGTGGTACAGTCGATCCCGGATATATCGAACTCGAAGGGGATCGTGAGATAGTTCGATATACTATCGATAATTCGAAATACAAGATATGTGTATTTAAGGCCTAGATTTAAGCATTTTAGGCCTTGGAAATTGTTAGAAGTGCTAACATAATGATTTGCTCACAGTATAATGAAGAACAAGGTGTGAGCTGCAAGTTACTGCAGTTTATTTGACATGAAAATAGTCCATAAACTAGTCTTGCTTCTTGCACGACGTCAAGTTCAAATCATCCTCAATTGAAGCTTTTCAAACAAGCGAATTCAGCACCTTCGACTACAACAGCGTTCATTGACGCAGAACGCCGATTCAAGCTTTGTAGCGCGGCAAAATGTTGGTTAGCTGTGGCAGCGAAGGTGTTGGCATAATCATAACCGCTGCGTGGGTACACTTCTGCGGCAGCAGTAACGGCAGCCCTGATCTCAGCATCGATGCTGTCAGAAACAGCTGCGTCGTGATCTGCACCAATGAAGTCGCTCACGTTCCACGACGGTGCTTGGAAATGCTAATAAGTCGCAGAATTCTCTGAGGCACTGTACGCCTTTGTCAGCGGTCATGACACACTCGAAGTCGTCACCTGACCCGCAAGGACAGTGTACGGCGGAGCTTTGCTTGATGTCGTTTCAAGCGTCAGTCACAATTTTTATCACTACGTAGGGGTGAATGTTCAGCTCAACTCCCAAATGAGAATTTATTAGGAACAAGGTGAGAAGTACACAGGTCCACAAGGTGCGAAAGACAACACCCAGTTCCCACCGTCGCCAACGGTTGACATATTGGCGATATCGATGTCACTTGTGGCGTTGTAACTGGCAGCCGCCGCTTTCAGCTGCTTTGATGCGAAAAAGCTTAAAAAAGCGTAGCCTCCGAGACGTGCGTTTTGAAACCGAAAACACTAAAAAGCGTCACAAGGTTGCACATATCGAAGGCCATGCTTTTCAGGCTCGCATGCCACTGTGCGCAAACGAGGAAGGGAATGTGAACATTGCAACTAGATTGCCAAGTCACTTAGCATTCTACGTTTTGGTGTCCTCGGCAATCGGTCTTTTTGAAAAGCACTGTGCCCGCGCATTAAGACCTGCAGATTGCGCATCAAACATACTGATGCACTTGCAAGCACCGTGCAACGAACCCGATCAGCGCGATGGAATAACACCGCCTTTTTGTCACTCTTATGCGAAAAGCGTTCAGAACTTTTTATAACGCGGACGAAAATTGATCACATCTTTTTTTTTTTTTTAGGAAAATTAACTTTCTGGGCTTCAGTGTGGCGCAGCCTTTGACGTACAAGAGTTCCCGCTGTGCAGGAGTTCGATAAATGGGTGCACCGGTCCCATATTTTTGCTTGAGAAATTCAAGCGGAGTTCTCAACTGTTAAAATAGTCAATAATTCAATATACCTGAGTTTTATATACTAAGGATAGACTGTAATGCCCTTGATATTAAAGAACCCCTCACAGTGAAAGCTTTATTTGTAGTAATTTGTAGCTTTGTGTATGCTAAGGCCAAAATAGAATCGTAAATACTTCAGCGCATCGTATAATCAATGCTAGCGTCATTAACTTAGGACGATTTTTCGTCAGTTTGAAACATCTGCCTAAATACTATAAGGAACTAGCGCCTCGCAGCACAGCATCGCCTGAGGCTACATGGTCTCATGCTTTGGTGACGCTGAATGAGCCATCTCCAAATAGAGGGACTCACTGGCGATGAAGAATGAAACGATGTGTGTGCTTTGAGTGTATCCTCCTCGGGAAAAACTTGGTGACCCCCATACTTTGGGAATCAATGTTAAGCGAAACATGCGGATGCAAGGTGAATGTGTTATAATTTTTTTATTGAGCGACACATTATGAAGTAGCGCTCAATACATGTACAAATCCGCGCACACATGTTGACCAGCCGCATATGTTTTATATTGGCAGTTCTTTGCAATTGCATAACGATGCCAACAGCAACATGGCTATTTACAGCACCAGAAGCGGTGAGCTGATAAGAAGTGCTGGTTTTTTCACTGGGGCTCACGAGGATGGCAGCCCTTAACACTGTTACCCAAATCAACCTCAGCAGCTGGCGCTTAA
This sequence comes from Rhipicephalus microplus, assembly GCF_043290135.1. Taxonomy (NCBI): domain Eukaryota; kingdom Metazoa; phylum Arthropoda; class Arachnida; order Ixodida; family Ixodidae; genus Rhipicephalus; species Rhipicephalus microplus. The sequence goes on along the minus strand of NC_134703.1, from coordinate 199,821,618 downwards.
TTACAATTTACGTTGACTCAACATGACAGCTGTATCATAGGGGTGCATATGTAATGTTTATAAAATTTGATAGCCAGTAAGACCTGGCGACCACTCCACCACCTTCTCACAGTACAGGTCAGCGCAGTACTAGCGGTGCCTCGTGACGTTCTTTCAGCAACGGTCTGACAGGTTTGCGTGACTTGTGATTTTGCCTGTCCAATGGCTGAAAAGTATCAAACAAGTCAGCGCGCATTACTACAACCAGAATTGACATTTCACAAACATTAAGGTCTGTTTACAAAGTATTTCCGAGACCTGGTGTGGCTCTGTAATAGAATACTTGATTGCCTCACAGAATGCTAGCGTTCCACTGCTGCTGGGACAATGACATTTATTCTTTGAATTTGTTCGGTCAACTCTGCCTATGTCAGCATTTTCTTAACGCTCAAGCGTTTACATTACCTATGTGTGTTTTGGCCGTTCCTGGGTAGATGTAAAATATCTATCACCTGTGATACATACCCTCATACCAGTGGCACATACCAACCCTCGGGTATGTGCCACTGTTTTTTAAAAAGTTTTTGACGACGCACGCGACAAGATTGTGACATTATTCATGTCATGACCAGCCCATCGTATTTGTCAAACCATATTTGTCAGCCCTGAAATGTTCAACTTCTGAACTAATTCTTGTAGTGTCTGTTATTCTCTCTTCCATAGCATCTTGGGCCGCCGCGGTGCTCTAGTGGCTAAGCTACTGGACTGCTGAATCGCAGGTCGCGAGGAATCCCGGCTGCGGCAGCTGTATCTTCGATGGAGGCGAAAATGCTGTAGGCCTTTGTGTTCAGATTTGGGTGCACTTCAAAGAACCCCAGGTGGTCGAAATATTAAACTCGATATATCAATAAATCAATAATCAAACCTATTGAGCTACAGAAGTAGTCCGCATACATTTTATCGAGTATTTATCTGCGTGCAAACCATGGAGGGAATGAAATTTCCTTGTTATATTCATTCGTAGCGAGGGTCTCGTTCCACCAGACTTGATGTAAGGCCTCATTGGTTCTTTGTACTACAATGTTTTGAAGCTCACATGCTGTGTGATGCCAACCGACAAAAAGAGAGTGTTTCACACTCACCAGGCTATGAACGGCACTAACACTCTCAGGTTTGCAGTCACACAAATGCTTGGCAAAGTAATGTAGATGACTGCTGCCATTGTTCAATTGGTAGAGCGTAGGGCGCGGTGTGCGAAGGTGGCAGGTTTAGTCGGCTGGCACCAAGTTGCCTTTTCCTTCATATCTACATCATAAATACTTTTTATTCATTTTTTTATTTTGTTACATGCTGCTGGCTTTTCATGAAGGCCTTAGGCAGGGGTGGGGCATAAATAGTTGACACAACACAAGGTCGGAAAAAAAAAAAAAGGGAGATGAAAGAAAAGAAAGTACATCAAGTAATATACTGCAAAACACTGACATTGGCAAATATGCAAAAACAAAAAAAAAAATGAAACAAAATCTGTGGCAGTAAGTGCTCACAAAGCCCAAACCACACATATTACAAATACCCACACAACATAAAGCACATACAAGCACTGATCTTGTACTCGCATTGCATACGGCTAAGGTACTCGGCTGCTGACCCGCAGGTCGCGGGTTCGAATTCCGGATGTGGCGGCTGCATTTCCCATGGAGGCGGAAATGGTGTAGGCCTGTGTGCTCAGATTTGGGCGCACGTTAAAGAACCCCAAGTGGACAAAATTTTCGGAGCCCTCCGCTACGGCGTCTCTCATAATCATATGGTAGTTTGGGGACGTTAAACCCCACATATCATCATGATCATACTCGCATTGCATACAAAAACAGTTTCAGCATCCATTTGAACATCGCATACCAAGCAAATACATGATTTCACATAATCCCTCAAGTGCAGTGGTGCCTACGGAGCCACATCTCTTATCGCATGCAATAAAGAATCAATGTTGTGGTCTTCTACCGCATTGGGAGGTAAGGGGTTCCATTCGACAACTGTCCGAGGAAAGAAAGAGTACAGAAAAGTGTTTGTTCTGCACTTCAGCTCGGCCACTTTTTTGTGTGAAGCGACCGTATTATTACAACACTGTGCAATTAACATCCCTAGTACCTTTCTTGGCTTCATTATCTGTTGGTTTTCATTGAGATTGTAACAAACAAAGAAACAAGCTCTCGAAATTACCCTCTTTTAAAAATTGGCAATGCAGTCGAACCCCCTTATAAGAGACACTAATATGAGAGATACCAGTGCACCTACAGTAACATACGGGTTCATACGAAAATGCATACGAGGTACCCTGATTATAAAAAACAAGAATTGCTGCCTGGAGCATGCCTCTTATAAAGAGGTTTAACTGTAGCCCTTTTATGCCTAATATATTATCATGATCACAAGGTCACCCAATACTTGTTAGGAGAAGTGAGAGGTGGTGTTTCTTTTTAACAGAAACTTGTAAGTTCTTGGTTGCTTTGAGTGCCATAATGTGTTTCGCTCAAATATTTGTTGGGAGCTCATGTAAAGAACAGCAGTGTTTTTTTATGTGTTGATAATGTGTTTCAGGGCCCGAATAAAGAAGTGTGTCGGTATGTGATGGACTGTGCTTTTCCCAGGAATGTCCTTCCATGACTGTTACCACCGCTGCCGGGAGGCTTTCCTTGTTAACAGCGACCTCACACTTCGAGCCCAACTGAGGGAGTTCCTTGACCACATGTTGCTGAAAATGAAGAAGGTATTTTATTCATTGTTTTTTTCTTGCCTTTGATGCTAAGAAATTGCTAATGTGTCAGCTTAACATTGCATCATTTTAAATGCAAAGTGTTTCTTAGCTAACACCAGGCATTTTGAGCGTATTCACCTATTTATTTTTCTGTCTGTACACCCAGCCATTTGTCTGGCATCCTGTAATGTTTGGTTCATTTCCAATATGTTAAATTGATATAATTAAAATTGGTGTGTCATGACACAGTGCAGGACGAATGTAAATGGTAGGCTGTGACATGAAAATCGTGTCATGCATGTCATGTACGTCATAATAAACATGACATGGTTCTAGTGCTCTAGCAGCATTTCGTTCACTGCATATGCAGTACTTAGAGGGAGATGAGGGTCTCGAGAAAAAGATTCTTTATTAGTTACATTAACTGAACAAATTTTGATACAATTATTCAATTTTTGCTGCAGATCCCAAATCTCTAAGTAGATTTATGTTATATAATATAGGCATTAGAACAAAAGATATGTTATTTTTTTTAGCGTATTCGTACAGGGCTTTTTGACAACTTTGCTTTGTCAAACACAAAAACAAGATATGTGGCAAGACTGCCAGAGAGCTGGTCTAGCCGATAATGCTTATATGATTGTTTTCATCGAACATCGAATGCAAACTAAACGAATGCAAATATGAGTGAAAATTTTTTTTTCATATTTTTAAGATTAGTATTGAGCATTATAATTAGGTAAACAACATTATCAGTAAATAAATAGCATCATTGGCTCAAAACAGGTTTCTGACAACTTTGGTGCATAATTTTATTTGTGTTTCATCAAGAGAATTTGTCATAAAGCCCTGTATGAATTATGCAAGAAAATGTTGTAATGGTATACCTTTTCTTCTAATGCAGCCATTGAAAATCTACTCAAAGATTTGTAATCTGCAGAAAAAACTGAATAAGTTTATTAAATGTCATTTTGTCCATGCAATTACAGTCGAGCCCGCTTATAACGAACCTGAGCGTCACGCGGCATCCGTTCACTGTATCCCGAAGTTCGTAATAAATGAAACACAGCTTTTAAAAAATGTTGCGAGTGAAACACACAAACTTTTTTTTGCCCCAAATGTCCGTGATGCACGTGTTTCGAAGAGCAGAAGCGATAAGGGCGGTCTCGAGTTCACTTAAAATGGCAGTGTGATCGTTCACCGAGGTCTGTGGCATAAGCTGCATGAGGCACTGGCTCCAAAGTTTCGTCGTTCTCGCAATTCGATTCCTCCGAATCGCTCTCGCCACGTACTTCATTCACGATGCCCCAATCCGTGCACGGTTCCGCATTGTCGGCATCATCATCGGCCGTAATTAAATCATCGCAACAGATGTCCCTTCGCTCTCCCAGGTCGGAGTCGACGACGCACTGCCACAAATCGTCGCCACAGTTCGGAAGCTTCATGCTCGGCATCAAGCCCGACATCGACGAAGTCGGCCGCGCGAAAACATTTTCGCGCGCATGTTGTCACCGTTGCCCACGAAATATTCACCATCTCCACAGCTGAATACCGGGACACCCGAAGCAGCAAGTTGGCTGCCAGGTGGTCAACAACTATGAGCAAGCGCTCCGCAACGCGACACCTATCGCGCGAATTACGCTCAAGCTAGAGGTTACGCTTTAGACGTTCTGTTGAGCGGCAGGAAAAATATGGCAGCATATCCACGGAGTGAATAATGGATAGTGGGGCGAAGCATCCGTCCGTCCATTCGTTCTTGCTTCCGTCCATCCATGCGTGCGTCTGTGTGGCCGCCCTTGCGTCCATCCGCCCGTCCCTGCTTTCGTTCATGCATCTGCTCCTGCATCCGTCCATGCGTCCGTCCATCCGTCCGTGCAGCCATCCGTGTGTCCGTCCCTGCATCTGTCCGTGTGTCCATTTTTCCACCTATTCAACGCTCCAAGTACCACCATCTCGCATCTTTTCATCATATATTCCTCATATAGAAGCACCGCCATCCAGCGGACATTCCAAGGACTGAACGAGAGGAGGCACACGCACACTTTTTTACGGCTTGCGCTTCTTGTCTACTTCCCACCTTTAACCACCTCGAGTTCATGGATATATACTAGTTCACTGTATTCATGGCACTGCGGCCCAACACTCGCTAAACCTTTCTAAAACCTAGGAGGTTACGCCCAGCGAGTATAACGTAGCAACCCTTTCTTGTCTTTGCGTTGTTGAACAATAAAAAATTCGCAGCGTGCGTGTTAACTAAAAGCCGAATTCTCCTGTCTCTCATTTCCCCTTAGCAGCCATCGGCATGTACATTGAGCACTATCTTTTATTGTTCAACAACGCGCAGAAGAAATTTCTCACCGGCACCACCTTGGAGGTCAAAATGTTATACTTATTACACACTACTACAACGGCTACGAGGGACAAACAGGTGCCGCTACAAGGAGCTTCGCCCCTAAAAGCGTGCAAGTCCTCTTGTCGCCATCATGACCACACATGCACACCAAGAGCGAGCAAGACGCGCACACTTGACACACATGCCAGAACGTGTGGAACAGCTCTGGGCCCGTTTTCAGTGAGAAAACGAAACTTATTCGAGCCAGCGTGGCAGGCGTTGCGAAGCGGGGGTGACGGGCGAAGGGGTTGTGATCAAGAGGGGAAAGGAGAGCAGACATGCGAGAGAAGGGCAAGAAGTTACGATAAAGAGAGGGGAGAATGTGGCGGGAGGGCGACCTTGAAAACCAATACACACAAGAAGGAGGTAGGTTGGATAGGTTGCTTGAAAGGTCCGCGAAACTCGCACGTAGATAAACTTGGAAAAAGTGCCTGCGTGGGCAGAAGTCAAAGCATGGCCGCCCGGATAGATGCGCGCGGCGGTGTTAGAAGAATCGGCGGCCGTGGTGGAAAAATCGTTTTGTTGCGCCGGCGGGTTTGCGTGGCCTCACGAACTTCGATATTTCGTGATTTGTTCCGTACAAATTAGCCGCTTCCGCACGCGCGCGGAAGGCATGCTCAGTTGAGTGCGAAATGAGCGAGAACAAATCCTAAACACGAAACGAATCGCGAATTATCAGAGTCGGTGGGGTGCACTACGCGCGTGCACTAGACGCAGACTATCGGATACAGTCGATGGCCGACAATGCTGGCAAATGGTCAGGTCACTCCAGGCCAGCGTCGCCAACGACAGTACCAGCGATCAAAAACAGGGTAGACGACCGATCGGTGTTCGAAAGATCGGTTGCAGTGTGAAAACATTGGCCTCGTCTGGTGATGCGGGGTCCCCAGAGTAGCGGGGGGACAAAAGACGGAGGGGTGCGTAACAAAAAGCAGTCGGGGCATAGAGGAAGGAAACAACTTTCCTTCCTCCATGAGTTGGGGAGAGCGGCAACTAGAGGGTCGCGGAGGCAGGGTCGGCGTTTAACAATAAGAATGTATGGGAACCTCGCCGATGTCTGATCGGTGGTCGAAATTGGTTTCCCGGGAAGACGACAGACTGCTGACTCTGTTCGCTGTAACCGATCAGCGGAGCTTGGAGACGTTCGTTGTAAGTGCGATTTTGTGCCATTTAACCAATGCATATTTTCACGGTCATGCGGATATTGTTCGTTTTAAGAAAAAGTTTGTTTTAAGTGGGGCCGTTATATGTGGGCTCTACAGTTGTTGTAATATATCGACCACCAACGGGCAACAAAACTTTATAGACTTTTTTGAGTATTAGGAGCGTATGCTTTCTTTTCTATGTCGATTTTAGATGCCTTTTGTAATAATGGGGGATGTCAACATAGATATGTTATCGAGTAACACTGCAGCTAAAAAGTTTATTGAAATCATACACTCCTTTGCACGCACCAATCTTATTACGGAAGCTACAAGAATAACAGAAAAAAGTGCAACTTCACTCGACATATGTGTAACAAACATTCATTCCCGAGACTGTTTTTCTGGACTGCTAACGGCTGACGTAAGCGACCATTTACCAATTTTTCGCTTACTGCCAAATATGCAAGTCAAACGTGAAACCACAGTGGAAACCTTATCTCGTAGCAGTAGTGCTGCAGGCTTGGAAGTGTTTCGCTCACATATTCAATCAGTCGATTGGACATGCGTGTTTGAGAAAAGAAACACAAATGCAGCATACGAGGCATTTTTTGAAAAACTTAGACTATGTTATAATCAAGCATTTCCAACGACCTTGCGAAAACCAAAACCCAAACGTGCAAGGAAGCCATAGATTGATGAAAAGCTATTGAAAATGATTAAAACAAAAAATGAAATGTACCACACATTTGTTCGGTAAAGGAACCGGGAGGCATTGTCAGAGTTTAAAAAATACCGAAATAGGTTGAACACGGACTTAAAGCGTGCGAGGGAAACATATTATGAAAAGTTATTTATGAAAATAAAAAATGACTCTAGGAAGGTGTGGGACGAGTTAAAGAATCTAATGTCAGAGAAAAAAGAGCCATCACCGCTATGTTTTCATACTAATGCAGGTACCTTATCTGATAGTGACGCAGCGAATAAGATGAATGATTACTTTGTCACCAGTGCAGAATACAAAAACTATAGCAATATAGCTCCCTGTGCTACATTAAAAGAGTATGGGCTTATAAACTCCGTGTCACCATTCCCAGTGACATCAGAGGAAGTAATACAATTAATAAACCAGATTAAAAATAACGTAGCCACTGGCTTTGATGAGATCAAGGCAACTCCGCTAAATTACGTAGCTGATATTATAGCTCCAGTGATTGTTTATATAATAAATAGAATGTTTGAAACTGGCATTTTTCCAGACAGCCTAAAAATAGCGAGAGTATGCCCAGTCTTCAAGAGTGGTGATAAACGGCTATTCACAAACTACAGGCCAATATCCGTTCTTCCTGTTTTATCTAAGGTATTTGAGAATGCAATAAACGTGCGCTTGTACAAATTTTTTGACAAGTATAAAGTTATCAGTGAGGCTCAGTATGGTTTTCAAAAAAAAATAAATCTTGTGAAGCAGCTTTGCTTGATATTAAACATGAACTGATCACAAACATCGAACATAGACTGTACTCACTAGGTTTGTTCATAGAGTTTAGAAAGGTGTTTGATTCGGTATGTCATGAAGTACTAACGGCTAAACTTAGCAAGTGTGGTGTACGTGGTGTGGTTCTTAAGTTAATGAAAGACTATTTAACAAACCGCCATCAATATGTTTGCATAAACAAAAGTGCATCCATTACTTACATAACAAGAGGAGTACCGCAAGGGTCTATTCTTGGTCCTCTATTGTTCATAATTTATATAAACGACCTGTGTGATATCCCATGTTCTCCCAAGTTAATAATGTATGCAGATGACATTGACATATTCTTTAGCGGCACATCCATTTTAGAGCTTGAACACCAGGTTAATAACTACCTACGAAAGTTGTCCGCGTATCTTAGTTTGAATAAACTGCAACTAAATGTTAGTAAAACGAAATACATTGTCTTTGCCCCACCTAATAAGCCGCGTAACTATAGTTCAAATGTTAGTAAAATGAAATACATTGTCTTTGCCCCACCTAATAAGCCGCGTAACTATAGTTCAACTGTTTTATTCCAGGGCAAAGAGATAGAGCAAGTCACCAGCCAGAAGTTCCTAGGTGTATGGTTTTCTGAAGGCTTGACATGGAACACACATATAGAAAAACTAACGGTAGAACTCAGTAAAACCGTTGGATGTTTATATAAGCTCAGCCCAGTCTTATCAAAATGGTTACAAATAGAATTATATTATGCCCTTTTCTACTCTAAAATGACATACGGTATCTTGGTATGAGGTACTACTACACAAACAAACTATCAAAAATTACTAGTTCTTCAAAAAAGAGTTTTGCGAGCATTCGAGCAATACCATGGTATTATCAGGGACTTGAAAACCAAACCACTCTTTGAAAAATACGCATTACTAACAGTGACAAAACTGTATCATTTCAAACTTCTGCAGTGGATTAAACAAAACAAGCCACAGTGTCTTCAGAACCCGCCTGACAACACTCATTTTACCATGTGTCAACAACGCCGGAAAATCCCAGCAATAGGAACAAGTTATGGCAAGCAACGCATTCAGTATCAAATACCCACAATGTTAAATCGTTTACACGGTCTCATAGATATCGATTCCGTACCTTCGAACACCATTATCAAGTCCATCCTAATGAACCACGATATTGAGTATGCTTATTAAAGTTTCTATACTTGATTTGTTACATCCCATCTATCAATTTGAGTTATGTGTTGTAGTTTCTTTTCTTATGCTTTATTTTACATTCTGTATTGATGAAGTTTCTTTTCAGATGACGCTTACGTGATGAAGTGATTTTCTAATGTTTTCCCTGAAATTGTGTAACAAGACCATGCTAAATTTTGTTGTGTTATGGTTTATTTGTTGTGTTATTTATTTATTTCTGTGTGTTATTTGTTGTGTTATATATTTATGTCTGAAAACATATGCGGCAGATTGAGCAGCCTGCATGCCAAACTGTATTTAGGAGCAGAAGTCCCATGTCAGGCTATATAGCCTTTAGCCTCTGCTCCCGATCCTGTAAGACTTTCAGGACAAATAAACTTCAATTCAATTCAATTCAAACTTAGAAGTTAGAGCTTATTAGCGTGCTTGTAGCAATTGGCTGCATTAATACCCTCAGGCAGCTTGTATATGCCACGGGCCTCGAAAAAGAGCACGCTGCTGCTTTGAGTAAGCTCGAGAACATCGTTATCGCTTTTGGTATTCAAAATATGTGCATCACGCAGTTTTTAGGGGGAAAAGATTGTATTCACACTTGTAACTTTTTATAAAAGCTGTGTTTCATTTACTACAAACTTCTGGTTACAGCGAAAGGATGCCACATCACGCTCAGGTTCATTATAAGTGGGCTTGACTGCCCACTTATAACGTGGCAGCAGCAAGTACAAAACCCAGTTGAGTGGTGGAACATGGCAGAGGCCTTTGTCCTGCAGCGGGCGTAGTCAGGCTGGTGATGATGATGATGATGAAGTCCTTATGGCCTACTCCAAGTAATTCTGAATCGCAAGTTGAGACTGAATCAACCTGGTATTAGAGAATAACTTGTAATCTTGTAGACCCAGTAAAGAAACAATAGCCCCTGTGTCGATGAGCATACTGAGGATGCAGCCGTTGATGTGTATGGGAAGCCATAGAAGACCATTTGTATTAATTAATATTAATATTATTGTCCACTTGAAGTATTGTAACTGTATTGGTCTTTGTTGAAGTACTCGGTCTGTCAGCAGATGGAATCTCGTTTAATCGGCAGACCCTTTTGAAGTGGCTGCGTTTCCTACATCTCGAACTAGTACGGCTCCTGGCAGGGCAAGCGACGAAGTCGGCCCAGTGCTGCATTGAGCCGCAGTGATAGCAGGCACCCGTGCGAGCCGACGGCAATGTTGGAGTGTAGGCAAGAGAGGAGGTGGGCGCACCAACAGCAGAAGAGCAGCAGGAGGAATCTTGGATTGATCGAGACGCACTGGTGTCGATTTGCGGGCCGAAGAAATGCTGGAACGCACGGTCAATGCGTTCCTATTTTTTTGCTAGGTCAAAAGCTTTCTGGATAGTGAAACTGCTTTCTATTTTAATAAATTTCCTCTAATTTTTGAGATGCAATGCCAGCAATCTAAACGAAGGCCAGTACATTAATGGTTGCACCAAAATCGCATAGCCAGTTGAGTCGTCTTGCCTTATGAATAAAGTGCGCGGCGGTCTTGTCAGGGCCTTGGCGCAGCAACTTGAAAGTGGTGCGAAGGCACATCAGATCGACCTGGGTGTCGAAGATAGCATCCAATTGCAGAAGCGTCGTGGTATATGCATATTGAGTAGCGTCTGTAGGTGACCGGTTGGTTTCTGGCTTATAGTGTATGGCAAGGTAGCGCACTTTTTACAAGGACAATGGGTCCCCGTAAAAAGTGCGCCACTTCGGCATACGGTATTACGATCAGTCACTAACTTGCCCAGCTCTCAACTTTATTGTTTTCTGGCTGCGGTGCGTCCTCCATGGCACGTAGGTAACAGTTCAGTCCCTTAATCTCTGAGGCATTCAAGAGGAGCGCCGTCTTATGCATCGGTGTGGTGACGCGCATAGCAGCGTTGATGTAAACTTTAAAACATGATGGCACTGTCGCCATGAGACTGGTAGTTCGCCGGGGCATTGGAGAAATAAAGGAGGGGGAATAGCCGCGTTCCAGGTAATTGAAAACCTGGCTGGCACCTGCACCCTGCGAAGATTTCACAAAAAGACATGTGCAAGTTTCATGTGAGGGATGAGTGGTGAGAGCGGTGTTTGCATATGGTGTGTCAGAGATTTTATGTTCCTGTTTCTCATCCTCGGCTATGTCACTTCCTAACAGGGTCATGACGGCACCGAGAACTTGCTGATTCCAATCGAGGCCGCAGCGCTGGCACTCTTTCTTGACCAACAAGAAGAAGAGGCCACCTCCTAAGTGGAGCACACTTTTCTGGGTTGCTTATGTAAATTTTGCAAGTTGTACATAGTGATTTGTAAGATAAATATTAGATCATACTGCAATTTATTATATCTGCATTTAAAGCCAATAAATTGTATCAATAAATTATTTTGTTGCTTTTTTCAACTGAGTCTTAGGGGAATCACTTAAATTTTTTCAGCACACCAGGAATGAATTTTTAGAAACAAGCATTGCATCTACAGGAACTTGCTATTTGGTAAAAAAGACATGCAGCATGCTCAAACAAGTATCTGTTTAGAAATATTTTTAGCATCTTTCTCTCTCACTTTTGACAATCAATGATATTTCGCTCTTCAGCGAATCACAGTGTTGTGCTGTGAATGTGCAGAAGTCGCAACATTCTGAGCAGGCCAACTAATATAAGGTGCTGGCATGCAGTTTCGAAGGACGCAGTTCTGTGCTTAATCAGTGAAGTTTTCGTGCTTTATCTGCATTGTAGTTTTACTACACGATCGCAAGCAGTATTAAGTGCGACAGCCGTTGCATTGGAATCTACTTCCCAGTTTTATACACCAAGGAGGTCTCGCTGCTTGTTATATTTAGCTGATGCTTCTTCTTGACTGCTTCTAGACTGCTAGTCATGAACAGTTGGTTGTTTGATTGACTGTAGACCTCAATGCTTTTTGTATAAGTATTTAATCCAGAACTATCGGGTATTTCAAGAAGGGACAGTGCAAACCATATGTAGCCAAGACACTTCTTAATCTAGCACCTTTTTTTTTTTCAATCGAGCATGATGAATAAGTCCTGAATATGCATTGGATGTTGTTATTTAACTTGCACATGAGTTTTATAGTTAAGAAGGAAAAACGGTGTGGAAAAAATTACGAGGTGCCCACACAGGACCGGTGAGTACATTCAGGTGAGATTTAGTGACGAAATGCAATGCTTCATGTAGTTATCATGTACACATTTTTACTACATTTATTTTTCCTTTTCACTGATGGTCTAACTCACCAAAAAAACATTTCTCACAGTTTCTGTACCTCTTACTGGAATGTTCTCCTTCTCTAACAAAAAAATGGCAGCATATCCACGGAGTGAATGATGGAGAGTGGGGCGAAGCATTTGTCCGTCCATGCGTCCGTCTTTGTGACCGTCCATGCGTCTGTTTGTGCGCCCGTCCCTGCGTTCTTTCATGCATCCGCCCCTGCGTCCGTTCATGCGTCCATCCATGCATCTGTTTGTGTGTCCGTTCGTTCATCTATTCAACACTCCAAGTCCCACCATCTCGCATCTTTTTATCATATATTCCCCATATAGAAGCACCGCCATCCAGCGGACATTCCAAGGACTAAACGAGAGGTGGCACACGCACACTTTCTTACGGCCTGCGCTTTGGGTCCACTTTGCACCTTTAACCACCTCGAGTTCATGGTATATTCTAGTTCACTGTATTCATGGCACTGCGACCAAACGCTCGCTAAACCTTTCGAAAACCAAGGAGGTTACGCCCAGCGAGTATAACGTAGCAACCTTTCCCTGTCGATAGGGCTCAATTTACATGCCAATGGCTGCTAATGAGAAATGAGAGACAGGAGAATTCGGCTTTTACTTTCTTACGGCTTGCGCTTCGTATCTACTTCTCATTTTTAACCACCTTGAGTTCATTCATGGTATATACAAGTTCATTGTATTCATGGCACTGCGGCTCAACGCTCGCTAAACCTTTCTAAAGCTAAGGAGGTTACACCCAGCGAGTATAATGTAGCATCCCTTTCTTGTCCGATAGTGCTGAATGTACATGCCAATGGCTGCTAACGGGGATCGCAGCGTGCGCGTTGACTAAAAGCCGAATGCTCATGTCTCTCATTCCCCATTAGCAGCCATTGGCATGTACATTGAGCACTATTTTTTATTGTTAAACAACGCACAGAAGAAATCTCTCACTGGCACCACCTTGGAGGTCAAGTGTTATACCTATTTCGGGTATGTGCCACTGGTGGTTACATAAGACGGACGCCCAAGCCACGCCATAAGGAGCTTCGCCCCTAAAAAAAATTCAGGGTATAGGGAGTGAATGGTTAATGTTATATTGGCATTCTTTCAGACCTTTACGTTTGAAGGCACACTACAGAGAAACAATAAATTAGTTCAAACTGATAAGTTATGCTCTGTAAACTCCAGTGTCTATAATTTCGCCTCCGTAGCTTTGTTCATAGATGAAAAAATCAATGTCAAAAGTTTTATCTTCGAATTTTCTGCTGAAATGTCTGATAATGCTATAATGATTTTCAAGGTGTTTTTCTGTATTTTGGCCCACTTTCGTCAACTCTCTCCCTAGATGTCCTAAAAGACAGGGTGCACAAATGCAGACACAAGAAAGAGGACTGTGTCGGTGTTTGCCTTTTGGGATGAACCAACAAGATGAGCTCTCTGTTAATGTACTTCATTTTACTGATTAAGAATGAGGTAGGCCGTAGTAAGTGCCTCTAAAGTGGTGCCGTCACCTCGCATTTTCCTCATGTGTGTTTTGTCACGGACCACGTATCATCTCGCAGCAAGCATGGTGTTCTTGCTGCCATGAAAGAGTGATAGACCGATGCAAGATTAAGAGGGCCATTCATTCATAAAGCGAACATGGCTCAGTGTGGCCACACTTCGTCACTACTGCACACTGCACAGCCGCTCATCGAAGTGTCCCTGCGCATGTGCACAGGAGCCCACCGAAGATATTGATACGTGTAGAATTGAAGTTACAGTTGCAGACGTCGTAGGCAAGTGCAACACAATCAGTTCTGAGCCCAAGACACCTCAACCTCTTCTATATCTAGAAGCGTCCTGTAGTTGACACTGGCACTAACACGTACGTAACATTAACTTCCGGCAGCAAAAGCACCATCTTGGTGCATCGGATCAGTGAATCTGACAAAGGGCTTTAGACGGGAAACATGCACAGTCTCAGCAGCTAGTGAGGTGGACGAAGTCTTGGGAGTTAGTGGTGAGATCTCTTATGTGACTTCGGTAACTCGGCGAAAAACTCTAAGGCCTGATGTAGCACGGCAGGAGTTTTTCACTCAAGCTAACGCAACGGGAAGACAGCCAGAGCAAGACCAGAGAGCCAGGGCTAAAACTCGCGTCGCGGTGGTGACTGTCGTAATGGCGCTTTTGGTTGGCGTGAGATGCCAGGAGTCGATCACGGGCAACGCGACATGCCATTGCCGTGCGAACGATGGTGTCGTGAGCGTAAAACGTAGTTGAGTTTGCCTCAGAAGAAAGTAGTGAGTCGAGAGGCAAGAGCGGGTGACGGCCCTACAACAGATAAAACGGAGAATAACCAGTAATGTCGTGATGGGACCAATTATAAGCAAACGTGATAAATGGTAATGTGCAGTCTCAATCCAGGTGGCCCTCAGACACGTACATGAATAACATGTCCGTGAGTGTACGGTTCAAGCGCTCAGTAAGTCCATTTGTTTGCAGATGGTAAGCCGTGCTGAACTTGTGAGACGTTGCACAAGAGCGGAGAAGGTCATCGACAACTTTCAAAAGGAAACATCGACCTCAATCGATCCGCAGGTGATGCGGGGCACCATGGTGTAAGATGACTTGATGGAGAAAAAAGTCACCGACATCGGTTGCACAACTGCTAGGAAGGGCTCGCGTAATGGCATAACGTGTCGTATAATCAGTCGCTACGGCCACCCACTTGTTACCCGCAGACGACGTCGGGAAAGGACCAAGGAAGTCCACGCCGACACGAAAGAATGGTTTGCTGGGAATACCTATGGGCTGAAAGTACCCAGCAGGAGAGAGAGAAGGCTTTTTCTGGTGTTGGCAAAGTTCGCAGGAAGGGATGTAGCGCCGAACCTAGCGGTATAGGCCAGGACACAAGAAATGTCTGCCCACATGATCGTAAGTTCGATAAACACCCAAATGTCCACCGGTGGGAGCATCATGTAATTGCAAAAGGATAGTTGGACGCAAATGCACAGGAACAACAAGGAGCAGTTCCGCACCATGTGGTATTGCGTCGATATAAAGTACCGTCATGCAAATCAAGCATATGGAGGGAGCCGTCCTGTGGTGTTGAAGTGAGGCGTTGTATAAGAAAATCGCAAAAATGGGTCGTGGCGCTGCTCATCTGTGACGTGTACGAAATCGCTGTGCGACAAAACACAGATATTTGAATCAATTTCGGTGGTGTCAGGTCTCGGCTACTGACCCGCCGGTCGCGGGTTCGTATCCCGGCTGCGGCGGCTGCATTTCCGATGGAGGCGGAAATGTTGCAGGCCCGTGTGCTCAGATTTGGGTGCACGTTAAAGAACCCCAGGTGGTCTCAATTTCCGGAGCCCTACACTACGGCGTCTCTCATAATCATATGGTGGTTTTGGGACGTTAAACCCCACAAATCATCGGTGGTGTCAGGTGAGTCCATGAGATAACGGGAGAGGCAGTCGGCATCCTTGTATTGCCGTCCAGACTTGTAGGACACTGAAAATGTGTATTCTTGGTGGTGTAAAGCCCAGCGACCGAGACGTCCTGTAGGATCTTTGAGTGAGGAGAGCCAACATAAGATATGATGGTCTGTTACCACAGTGAAATTCCGTCCAAACAAATATGGGCAAAACAGAAATGGCTCAAACAAGGGTTAGGCATTCACGTTCTGTGATTGAGTAGTTGCGCTCTGAGGCTGAAAGAAGGTGACTAGCATAAGCGATTACACGATTGAGCTCTTCCTGTCACTGGGACAAAATAGCGCC
Organism: Rhipicephalus microplus; assembly: GCF_043290135.1. Taxonomy (NCBI): domain Eukaryota; kingdom Metazoa; phylum Arthropoda; class Arachnida; order Ixodida; family Ixodidae; genus Rhipicephalus; species Rhipicephalus microplus. Next base: position 199,805,653 of record NC_134703.1, on the reverse strand, counting down.
AATACCATGGCCACTTGCATTTATACAGACTTCTGTGTGAGCAGATGGGTCAAAGTGACCCAAAATGGGCAGATTCACAAGGCGAATCGTAAGCTTGGAAAATGCCTGAGCTTGCTCAGGTCCCCAACTGAAAGGGCTGTTTTTTTTAAATACCAGTGAGAGGATGAGCAATTTCTGCGAAGTTCTCAATAAAGCGTCTGAAATATGAACACAGCCCCAGGAAACTTCGGACATCACAAGGGGTACGAGGAGTTGGAAACTCGCGGACTGTACACACTTTGTCGGGATCAGGCTGTATGCCGGTAGCGTCCACCAAGTAACTGAGTACACGTAATTGATGACGGCCGAAATGACAAATGGCCAAACGAAACGGCCAAATGAATTGATGACGGCCGACAAGTGGGCTGTAGGCCCACTTGTCGGAAGACGTCAAGGATGGCCGAGAGCCAGTGGAGGTGGCTGTCGAAAGTCGGTGAAAGAACAATAACATCGTCGAGATAACACAAGCATGTGAACCATTCAAAACCACAAAGAAGAAAGTCTATCATGCATTCGAAGGTTGCCGGGGCATTACATAGTTTGAAAGGCATCCCTTTGAACTGGTAGAGATCGTCTGCAGTGACGAATGCCGTTTTCTCACGGTCTCTGTCATCGACTGCAATTTTCCAGTAGCCAGAACGTAAATCGATCGAAGAGAAATAACTGGCATGGTGTAAGCAGTCTAGTGCGTCATCAATACGTGGAAGCGGGTAAACGTCCTTTTTGGTGATCTTGTTCAGATTACGATGATCAATGCAGAACCTCCAAGTATTGTCCTTCTTTTTTACTAAATTGACTGGGGACGCCCATTCACTGGAGGAGGGCTCTATAATATCATTGGACAGCATTCTCTCGACCTCTGTTCGTATGACGTGACGTTCTGCCGCCGACACACGATAGAGACGCCTGTGGATGGGCGAAGCGTCACCAGTGTGGATCGTATGAGTAAAGATGTGTGCTCGGCCTAGCGGGCAGTTGTCGAAATCAAATATGTCATTGTAGGACATCAAAACTCAACGGAGCGCATCAGCGTAAGAAGGTCGTAGGTCAGGCGCTATCATTTTGTTGAACTTCTCGTTAGATGGCGTCGTTGGAGCCGAAAGCTGAGCAAACGTAGATGGTTGTTCATAGCTTAGTTACATACTCCGGAGTCGTTCAAAGGAGACAAAACACAGCAAGATATGCACCCTCAGGAAGAGCTTGTGGTGACGAGCCAAAGTTCAGGAGAGTAAGCCACGCGTGGTTGTTGGTGAGCGTAATGATGGAGCTGCATATTCTGCATCGCCTGCTATAGCACTGGGTGGTCTGTGTCATAGTGAGTACCATAATTTTTAAAGAAATATACTTTCTGTGTGTGCAGGGAATGTTTACAAAAGAAGACAGACAGGACAGAGTGCACACTCACACCCACTTCATTGCACAGATGGTGGCAATATATATACACAGTCAAGAGAGTGGGAAGATGATGCACAGAAAAAAGAAACAAATTATGGGGCATGCGCCAGAACATCTTATTCATATCGTGAAATGAAAATTTAACTGGAAAGATACTGGTATTCATTGTTCAACAGATTGACGGACGGGGCATTTACACACTCAGTTCCTGCTTTGCAAATCAAAAACGCCTCATGTATTTCACGTGCCCTCTTGTCCTTATATCTTGCTATTACTTGGCATTCATCAAACTTCGGGATGTGCCCAAATCGGCACAGTGACTTCGCATGATATTTGCGTGCTCCCTAAGGCGATCATTCAGACAGTGCCCGTCTGACCGATGTAGTGTCGACCACATGATAAAGAAATGAGATACACAACATCTATAATACATTCTGCCAACATTTTTGCATGCTTCTTGATGCGCTCGACACTTGAAAGTCCTTCGTAGTTAACTCTTTTATATAGAAACCATAGCTTGTTTTTTGCTGCAAAGACAACCTTCACCCCAGTTTTTTCTATGATTCTTTTTAAGCAGTGTGAAACTTTGTGCACATAAGGAATGGCAGACACTTTCAGCTTTGGCTCGTCCTGTAATGCATGCTGTGCGTTCTTCCCCCGCTTCAATTTATTCAGAAGTGACTCTGCTATGCCTGAGAGCAATTAATCAGAAAAGCCTGCTTTCTTAAATCTCTTAACTTGGTTGCCAAAACTGCTCTGAACCTGGTGATCACAAGACCTTGACAATGATGCCATCATGCATGCTTTTGCGATTCCTCGCTTAACAAGCTTGGAGTACAATGAACTAAAAGGTAACAGGGCTTTCTGGGAATAAAAAGCGTATTACCAGCATGCGTGTTCTGGCAGAAACATAAGCTCCAGATATAAAAATCTAAGTTCGTTATTCTCATAAAACTCTGTCATCGGCTGCAGCTGCAAATTAGTCGTGTTCGCAGAAAAAATTCTAGAAATATTGTCAGTGTGCTGCCTTGTGTCACACTGTTCTGCACTATAAAGGACTAAAAAAATCACAGCATATCCACGGAGTGAATGATGATTGGCGGGGCAAAGCGTTCGTCAGTCCGCTTGTGCTTTCGTCGGCCCATTCGTTCTTGCTTTCGCCCATACATGCGTCTGTCCGTCCATGTGACCATCGGTGCATCCGTTTGTTCATGCGTCTCTCTATGCAAACGTCCGTTCTTCCGTCTGTCCATCCGTCTGTTCGTGCGGCTGTTTCTCTGTCTGTCCATGCGTCCACCCTTCAATCTGTCTGTGCTCCGTCAGTCAGCGAACACTCCAAAGTACAGCCATTTCACATCTTTTCATTATGTATTCATCATGCACAACTGCCGCCATCCAGCGGACATTCTAAGGACCGCTCTTTCGGGTATGGGCCATCGGTGGCTATATACACCACCGGAGGACGGACAGACCCACACCTTAAGGAGCTTTGCCCCTAAAAATCATCAATGTAGCGGAATACCTCAACGGTACGTGTCACAGCAAGGCTCACTTTTATGCGTTTGTCATAACGAGCTAATAAAGTATCACGAGGACTGGAGCTGAACATGATCCAATACACACGCCCTGTGTTTGAATGTACCATTTGTCATTTCTCTTGACGAACATCGACTGCAAATAAATGTTCAGAAGTGCAAGAGAGCTATCTACGTCAGTTCCACAAAGCTTACAAAATTTATTCTCACCATAGTGTTGAATACACTCGTTCACCTCCTCGCACAAAATGTCCTGCGGTAGGGAATAAAATAAGTGCTTAACGTCCACAACAAAAGCACAAGCACTTAGGGCACACCCATCACATAGAAAGTCTGAGATGTCCTGTGTAGAGGACGCCACCTGTTGCTTCTAGTAACTGGGAGGTGGCGCCCCCACACTGTATAAAAGGCATCGGTGGGCATTAAACGGGGCTTTTTGCTGTTTGTGAACTACGCGTTGTCGGGTCATTTTTTGCGGGCTTCACGCCCACTTTTGGCTCGGCTAGCGGCGTCTGCGCTACCCGGGCACGTCACTACATGGTGTCAGGAGTGGGATCCTGCGACAACCATGCAACATGCAGAATAACCCAGCCGCCGCCTCCGCCGTGACCGCCAGCTTCACATTGCGAACTCCGCCGCAGTTCACTTTTGACAACCCAGCCCAATGGACGGCGTGGCTTCAACAATTCGAGGATTACTCTTTCGCCTCAGGACTGTCCTCCGCCCCCGAAGAAACCAAGGTACGCACGCTCCTCTACTGTATGGGTCCCCAAGGTCGCGAGGTGCTTTCGTCTCTCATGTCAGACGCCGAGGCCTATCGCTCGTACTCCGGCGTGACAAGTCTTTCGGGATATTTTGTACACCCCGTCAACGAGGTACACGAGTCGAGCAGGTTCCACAAGCGCACGCAAGCGGTAGGCGAGTCAGTCGACGCGTTTTTCACGGCGCTCCGAAATCTCGTGAAGAAGTGCAACTACGCCTCTCGGGAAATCGACGACCGGCTGGTTCGGGACAGATTTATCGTAGGTTTGCTTGACTCTCGCTTGACCGACCAGCTCTGCCGCAATCCAAAGCTTACACTGGACAAGGCGCTCATCCAAGCGCGTCAGTACGAAGACGCTGAAAATGAGAAATTGCGGCGTCAGGGAACAGGCCTTGCACCAGACGCATTGAACGTCGACGCCGTTGCGAACAACCAGTACTGAATGGCCGACGCCTCAGCATGCGACGCTGCCCGAAGTAAAAGTAACGTCTGTCGGCCTCCCGAGTACCGTGCTGGCCTGAAGTTGGCATGCGATTTTTGCGGCCACGCCCCTCATCCGCGATCTGAGTGCCCAGCACGGTGGGCCACATGAAACCAATGTCACAAGAAGGGACACTTCGCGGCGGTTTGCCGCACGAATAATACTAGGCGTTTAAGCCAAATCCAGCTCTGCGCCGTGGATGCCTCGCAAACAGAACGCCGGCACGTTGTTGTTCATGTCAGCGGATGCCCCCTTCAATTCAAAGTGGATACTGGGACGGACGTTTCGGTCATACCTCCGAGCTTCGCCGGGTGCCGAGTTGACCTTGACAAACCCGATAACGAACGGTTGACGGGGCCGGGCCGCTGCCGCCTAAAGTTGCTTGGGACGTTTCCTGCTACCCTGTCGTGGCGAGGCCGGTCGGTATGCAAAACGTTGTACGTTGTAGCAGACATTGACTCTCCTCTGCTGGGGTACTCGGCGGTAGTGGACCTGCGAGTCGTCCAGTTTGTTGACACCGTGGAAGATGCGGAAGCTCCGAATAGGCCCCCAACGTCAGACAAGGCCGCAGCTTTGCTGTTCTCAGGCCTTGGCGAGATGCCTGAAGAATACCACATTCGTATCAAGCCGGGAGCGATTCCATTTTCTATCAGCGTTCTTAGGCGCATCCCTATTCCCCTCGAAGGCGTAGTCAAGAAGGACTTAGATGCCATGGAAAGGGACGGGGTCATCCGGCGAGTCACAGTGCCAACTCCGTGGTGTGCTGGTATTGTGCTGGTACCCAAAGCCGATGGCGAATACAGAATTTGTGTTGACCTCACGAAGTTGAACCAAGTAGTTCTTCGGGAGAGACACCTTATGCTCACAGTGGACCAGGTACTTGGCCGTCTTGGCAATGCCGCGGTCTTCTCGAAACTTGATGCAATATCGAGGTTTCATCAAGTAAGGCTATCGGAAAGCTGTCAGGAGCTAACTACCTTCATAACACCGTTTGGACGCTACTGCTACCGCCGCCTGCCCTTCGGCATCACGTCCGCTCCCGAAGTATTTCAGCGCCAAATGTCTCGGATTCTAGAGGGCCTGAAAGGGTGTGTGAACATGGTAGATAACATTCTAGTATTCGGCAGGAGCCGTTCCGAGCACGACAGCAGACTCCAAGCAGTCCTTTGCAAGTTAGAACAAGCGGACATTACGTTGAATGCCTCGAAATGCTCCTTCAGGGTATCTTCCGTCAAGTTCCTTGGTGTAGTGGTGAGCGCCAGTGGCATCTCGGCTGACCCTGACAAGGTATCTGCTATTGTGAACATGAAGCCGCCGACAGATACGCATGGCGTCGGTCGTTTTCTGGGCATGCTGAACCACATTGGAAGATTTTTACCGAACCTGTCTGCCGTCGCTACACTGATACGGCTCCTGTTGAACAAGAACGCGGTCTGGACCTGGGACCATGCGCAAGCAACCTCTTTCATGACATTGAAGGGAATGGTGGCATCTAATGCTTGTATGGCCAGCTACAATCCAGAGCTACCCACCCTTGTGTCGGCAGATGCCAGTTCGTTCGGGCTAGGCGCGGTTCTCTTGCAGGAGCAACAGACGGGAGAGCGACGGACTGTCGCGTTCGCGTCAAGAGCACTGACTACCGCCGAGCAGCGGTACAGTCAGATTGAGAAAGAAGCGCTTGGTGTCTCTTGGGCTATCGAGAGGTTTGAGGAATTCCTGCGTGGACTCAGCTTTGTCGTTGAAACCGACCACCAGCCGCTCGTCAGGTTGCTTGGTTCCGCCGATCTGGACCTCATGCCCCCTCGCATCTAAAGATTTCGCATAAGGCTCATGCGATATCAGTTCACAGTCAAGTATGTTCCAGGAATGTACCTGGCGACGGCAGACACCCTCTCTAGGGATCCCGAAGGCTCTTCCACGTCTGAAGAGGACAGCACAGAAATTTTTGTGTCTCTGGTCGTGGTAGCCCTTCCTTCAACCCTGGCCGTACGTCTTGAAGACTTCAGGTCCCACCAAACTTCAGACGGCGAGTGCTCAATGCTGAAAGCATACTGCATGAAAGGGTGGCCTCGACGAGACCGTCTGCCGCTCAACATGACGCGTTACTGGGACCACAGGGGAGACTTCACTGTATGCGAGAACATGCTGTTCATGGGCGGATGCCTAGTTGTGCCTGGAGCACTACGCAGAGACATCGTGAACCTGCTGCTTGATGGTCACCAAGGCGTCAATCGGTGCTTGGCTGTGGCCCGAGGCTCTGTGTTGTGGCCCGGTCTCAACAGCCAGGTTAAAGCAGCCATAGAGAACTGCCCAGCATGTGCTTCTATACGCGTTCAATGCTGTGAGCCCATGATTGCGACCGAGACACCATCAGCTCCGTGGGAAAGGGTGACCATTGATTTGTTTCATTTTGCTAATCAAGAGTTCCTGGTGGTTGTCGACTACCGTTCTCGGTACTCTGAGGTCCTCACACTCCGGTCCACTTCTGCGGGAGCCGTTATTTCTGCGATCAAGGGCACATTTGCCCGACACGGCATCCCGGTGACTGTTGTCAGCGACAATGGGCGACAGTTTTCCTGCAAGCTTTTGAGGACTTTGGGAAGACATACGGTTTCACGCATGTCACGAGCAGTCCACGCTACCCGCAGTCGAACGGCGAAGCAGAGCGCATGGTTCACACGATCAAGGAGTTCTTTCTGAAGGCCACGGACTCGTTTCTGGCTCTGCTAGCATACCGTAACACTCCCAGAGTGTCTGGCTACAGCCCGGCCCAACTGCTCATGGGACGCTCTCTGCGAACTCGTGTGCCAGCCACGGCTCAAAGCCTTGTTCCAGATTGGCCCCAGGTGAACGTATTCAATGACAGAGATGCCGCCCAGAGATGAAGAGAACAGAGAGACTACAATAACCGACACCCAGCGCATGACGTTCGTGCTCTCGACAATGGGGAGGAAGTCTGGGTGCGTGACACGCGGGCAAGGGCGACGGTCCTAAGCCCGGCTCAGAGACCCCACTCCTACATCGTCCAGACGCCCAGTGGCATACTAGTGAGAAACCGCAGACACCTTGTCCCCTGCAGCAATCCTCAGTCGGCCCCCTCAGATGAGACGGGAATCCCCAACCCTGCGGCCCCGACATCGGCGCCGTCTCCCGGACCACAGCGGGCAGCAACCGGTAACGCATCGGACACTCCAGCTCCTGCACCTGCTGCACGATTGCCAGGTCACCGTTACACACGATACGGCCGGCGCGTAGTGCCACCTCGGAGACTGAATTTGTGAGACTGCTGCAAGGACTGTTTCTTGGTGGTGCTCTTTTGGAACACTTGTGTTTGAGAGCTCCGGAAGGAGGGATGTAGAGGACGCCACCTGTTGCTTCTAGTAACTGGGAGGTGGCGCCCCCACTCTGTATAAAAGGCATCGGTGCGCATTAAACGGGGCTTTTTGCTGTTTGTGAACTACGCGTTGTTGGATCATTCTTCGCGGGCTTCACGCCCACTTTTGGCTCGGCTAGCGGCGTCCGCGCTACCCGGGCACGCCACTACAGAGGGGAAGACAACAGTTTTTTTTTTTTTTTATGATGAACGGATCTTCAATGGTCAAGGCTGTAATGTGCATATGCAGGAAACCCCAGGACGTCTCAGACTTTCTCAGACATCTGAAGCTGCAGGCTTGAGAAGGGCTCTAGTGGGAGGAACGCCGAATATCGACGGCACAAATAGTAAATAAATAACATAAAAAACAATATGTGTACACAATGTTAAAAAAAAGACAGAGCACTATGTAAGCATAAGCTGCTGCTGTCAATCTAGTCTATTGATTCAAAAAAATTTTACACGGTCGTTGCAACTGGAGATTTCCATGCTCGGTCATTCATTAGGTCCTTTCCTTGTTCAGATCACTTACTGTTTCCTTTCCTTGTGCCCTGCTTCTGACACTAGCTGCAGCTTCTAAAATTTTAATTGTCAATAGTTTTTGTAGTCTTACATCTACGTAGCAACTTAACTCCTATCATAGTCATTGGGATGTGATCAGGAGCAGTCTTCACATTCACAGCAATCTGTGTGGACATCTTCAAATACCTTATAGCACACGATGCTGTGCTAGGTGACAACATATGACTGAGGCACAACAAAACATTTCGTGAAACGGGAAGAGCAGAAAAGAACAGCTGCTACTCTTTCTTTTCTTCTGCTCTTCCCGTTTCACGAAATGTTTTTCGTGCCTCAGTCATCTACACAAAGTAAGCACCAACTTGCCCAAAATCAAGTCCTTTTGAAATTTTTAGGTCACATTGCACTGGCTAACTGTAATGCTGTGATCAAACGAATCCTGTTCACCTGCTTGATGAACATTGTTTCCACGTACTGCAAGTTTTAATATTTCTAAGACTCCCTTTAGCAAGTGTTGTGATGCATTTCAAACTGTGAATGTTTAACATTATGGTGGGCATAAGAGTGACCTGAATGAGGTCATTTTAACATGCTACTGCAACATTATTGTGCTAATTGGTTCAGAGCCTCTGAAACCTGAATTACAAAAGACCGTGTGGGTAGTCATCTTTCTGTCGGCCTATTGCTTAAACTCTTTATTTCAGTGAAATTATTTTATTTACTGTATTGACTTCGTAGTGGTTTCTCTTGTGGGAATTGAGGCTAGCCCGCTGCCTTTGTGCGGGCTTTGCCGCCTTTTCTGCCGTTCTCATGTCCCGACATGTCTCCCCTCCTCCCCTGTATGCCGCGCTGGGGGAGCGGAGTGACGTTTAGCCCCCTCACTTGGTAGCGGATGTTGACTGTGGCGCCCCACGCGGAGTCTCCCGAAAGGTATTGCGCGTGTGCGTCGAGAGCGGGCGGGAGACCTCTCCGGGGACGACATGGGGTAAGCACGCTTTTCTTTTCCGTCCGTCAGTTCCCTGTGGGACTCGTTCGGACTTTGCCAACAGCGCCTTGCACCCGCAGCGAACGCTTACCTTATGTCGCTCCCCCCCTTCCGAACACTAGGCCGAAGGGAGGTACAGTGTCCTAGTGCATGGCCTAGCTACGTTGACCCGTCTCCCTCCGAAGCCAACGCGAGCGCCTTTGCCCTCGCTCGAGCAACCGGGCCTTGGTCCCGGTGTCTCTGTGGATCACCTTTATTGCGAAGACAAAGCTTGTGGCACACTGTGTAGTACTTTTATGCCCGTGGTGTGGATAAGCCTCTTCGCTTTCTCGCCGTGCCTTTGCAACGGGTTGTACTGCGTTTGGTGTTGCCACAGGCAATAAAGTGTTGTGACTTTGAGCAGTATCGTGTTCTCGCCATGGCAACGGTTATTGCGTGCCCTGCGGCTCGCTAAGACTGGACCCACGCTAGTGGCCGTACTCCTTCAGGATACGTGTCACTACACTCTCATTTTGAAAGTCTCACCCAACATTGAATCATTGCTTAAGCTAGATGCGTAGTGTTTATTCGAGGTTCAAGTCTGCAGGAATTTCCTGAACTATATATGTTGCTGCAGCAAGGCCAACAAAGTGAACACGTCAATTAGTGTATTTATTTCATTCTCATCCATGAAATAACAACATCCTCAAGGCTGTCTGTTGCCAAAAAAGTCAGGAATTTTTAGCGTCCAAGGTTTGCCACAGTGAGCATCTTCTCTAACCGTTCAGCATTGCTGAAAATGGCTGCCCTCCTTGCCGAGATTTCCTCAAGCTCGTCACCAATGCGCTGGTCCAGCTCTTCTAAGTTCTGTCGTAAAGGCTCCAGAATCGAGTCTGTTGCACTTCAAAAAAAAAAAAAAAAAAAACCTCATCAGCTTTGCTCAGTTCACTGTGAAACAGTGTAAAGAGAAACCTTTCGCACCACAAAAGCCAACACACTGCTTGGCAATCATTTCAGTCAGAAAGTGACTAATTGCAACGCATGCTCCTTTATATGACTGGCCAAAGTGCATTGACAGAGAACTTGTTAGTTTATCATGCTAATTTTGAACAGTGCGACTGAACATGGACAGAGTAGAACACACACAAGCACAGCGTCAACTCGAAATGTTTTGTTTTCATATGCAGGTGCATGTGTGTTTGTGTGTACACACACACACACACACACAGGGCCAAAAAAGACACTTTCAGTGAGAACACTACAGGAATGACATATCTAATTGTGCAGCTCTTCTATTATCCCTAAGGTTTAAGGAATTCTGAAAATGGCCAAAAAATACCACATAGTGAATTCCGCTTATCGATAGTCTACGTGTGTGCAGAAAAAAAAACAGAGCAATGAGTAGTGCATGAGGTTTTGACCATGATAACTTGGAGTTGTATTGGTTAGTAGCAATTAGGAGACTGTTATTGAAGAGGCACCAACTCATTCTACAACCTTGATTGAAAATGAAATGCATGAATAGCTCATAAAGGCAAAAAATCAAGCTTATCTTGATGATAAATTAATAGGCTTGTGTGAATAGTGAATTTTAGGTTCAATGTGAATTTGAAGTGAATAGTGATTTGGTCAAATGGAATTCAAATAGTACATATCACACATTATAAGGAAAAGGGGCACATTTTTGTCATGGCCCAAGTAACCTGCACAATACATATACTGTATTTCTTCAATTGAAATAAAAACAGTGCAAATATCATTCATCTTGGTTGAAAGGAAGTGGAAACAATAATTAGTAACAAGATTTGACTTTCAGTAGAATGAAAGTAATAACCTGTAAAATATAAAATTTGCTATACTTATAGCATATAGACCAGTATATCAAGCTTTTTAACTTATAAAGAAATGATGAATCGGTTTGAGGGTAATATGTCCCTTTAGCCTTGCCAAGGGGCTTCGCGGCAGTGTGGGTTTCTCTTGGGAGGTGTAGTCATGATGTAGCACCCCTTTTCTGCAGTGAAAAAAGTTTTACAGCTTGGAATAAATGCAGGCTAATAGAAATTTTCATGTGTGCTATGCACATTGCACATACTGATCACTTGCTCTGGTTCTTTTTCTCAGCTAACCTATGAATGCCATAAGCTGCACTTTGGCCAAAGACACAAAAGGTCGCCGCTTTCTGCTTCTTACACTGTTCTTATGCCGTGCCTTTTTTTCTCTCTTTTTTTGGACTTTGTGTCAACGTTTTATCTGGAGCCTTTTGAAAGAATGCCAATTCAGAGCTTTAGTTTCAGTCCTACCTCTGCTCGGAGCTGTAAGCCTGCAGATTCTTGGCGTGCTCCTCCTTCCACAAACTCAACTCAATGTTCATGGAGTCCAGGTCCTCAGAAAGTAAGTCCAGCAGCTTTCCCAGTGGGAGCGCTCCTCGGCTGACTGCTTGGATGTGCTGTCGGAGGGCATCGGTCTTGTCCTGGCCTGGTGCTTTAGAGACAATGCCTGGCATGACCTGTCAGGAAACATTCACTTGATAGTGTGAATATGAGAAATCTTCATCGTCAGTCAATGTTATGTGACAAGATGAAGGCCTGTCCCAACATTCTTCAGTTACAGCTTCTCGTGTCTTCTGAACCAAAGAATTGCAGCGGTGCAGAATGTAAAATGTCCCAGTTCTGTAACAACGCACTTTAACCTCAACACATCTTGAGTGTCTTTTTCTACGAAAGGTGCTGAAGATTTCTCCTTGGAACACCTTAAATGCAGCAGCTTTATGTTTTTAAATCTTTCAATGCCTTGCTTTCATTGTGTCAATTGAATCTGACAGTGGCTGCTGTTGGTCTGTTGCGCAGACCACTCTGCCTGCAAATATGGAACTGCCACGGTCAGTATGCTGCAATGGTTCTCGGCTATGTGCCCCACGCACGGCTGCGCCCTGCACTTGGTACCCTATCACCTCTGTAAAGAATAATCTGCTTAGTGAAACTAGGTAGATATCAAAGTTATATACATGGAAGCACAACTCTACACTTGGTGGGGAAGTTATTTTTTTAATTTTTTGGCAGATAATCAAAGCTGGAATAGCAGCGTGTATTTGAAAGTACTCGGTAGTGAGAAAGCCACACCTCCAGCTTGGCAGCATAAAATTGAGAAAATTTCCCACAAAATCACGCTCACTAAAAGAATACATCACTGGTTTTTTCGTGGATTCTTGGTGTGTAATGTGTAGTGTCATTGGCATTGATTGTGAAAACTAATAATGTGACGAATTTCGAAAATGTCGGACTGCACCGAAAGTGTAGTCCATGATTGTGCTAGCAAATTTAGTGTAAGCAGCAGTAGAAGTGTGATCGAAGCTGAACAGCCAAGTGTGTGGTGTGCGTAAACGAACGAATAAATTTAGCTACAATGTGCAACTACTTCACCCATCATATCTGGCTGCGTTCACGTGTGAACTGAAATGTTTGGTGCTCATAGTTTCTTCCCAAGCAATGTGTTCTGCTGTTTATATTTCTTTCAGTGTTGCGAATTTCATCGTGCATGCCTACGACTGCTCATATTTTTATTAACTTTTGCAATGTTAACTCATCTTTTACCACAAATAATCTTTTCATTGGCCGAGCATTGTGTTAGTTTGACTTGGGTCTGCATTGCTGTTAATATATTGGTGGGTGAACTTGTTGGCTCAGCGATGAGCCTACACAGTAGAGAGACGCTACGGAGGACAGGCTACAAAGAACACAGGACACAGTTTTAACTGAATGAGCACAAACTTTAACTGTTTGTATTATTCATGCAGAGTCGATATATAAATAAAAAATAAAGCACATGAAAACAGACTGTGCATACTTGATCTCACCTATGTGACATTCATCACAAAATTGATTTCAGCAGACGATAATTTTACTCATGGCTCACTAACACATATACTAGCACCCAGAGATGCCATGAGAGTAGCTTCATAAACTATTCGCTCCCTGTCATTTTTTAACCAGTTCAAAATAGTTGTTTTTTCTAACTCTGGTACACATGTGCATTGGTTATATTGGGGAGCTCAATTCTTGGGGTAATCTTTTGACAAGTGTACTCATGCTCTCTAAGCCTAGCATTAAAGGAGTACTGACACGAAATTTCTCACTTTTCATTTTTTTGTTTGCATCAAATGATAGGCCAAGCTTCAGACAACATAGAAAATGTATTGTTAAGTGTGAGTGTGCCCTGAAAAATTAATTACAGCATGCTTTTAAAATTTAGCTTTGGTTCCTACTGGACCCTGAGGTCAGGACATGGTATGAGCAGCGCTACCAGGCGATAGTATGTGCCCGTACACTATTCTAGACTCCGCTCACTTGCTTCGCATGTACGCTGGATGACAGTGACTGCACGACAGCCCAGCACGAACAGACGATCGAGAAGGCGACATGCAAGCTGCCATTTTTTGTGTTTTGGTGCTTGATGTCATCACAACAAGCCAGACTGCTGCTTGAAGTCACCCGGATTAGTACTCTAGCCTGACGTCAAGTTAGCGTCTCTCATAATCATATGGTGGTTTTGGGACGTTAAACCCCACATATCAATCAATCAATCATGATGTCAAGTTAGTGTCAATGTCTTTAGAAACGCTACGAGAAAATTTACTTCAATACCAAAGTATAATATCTTGTCGGCGTTTGCCGAGCGTCACGTTTGCTCAGAGCCGTCTCTGTACACAGGGTATTTGTATGGCAGAGTAAACTCACCTAGAAAAAAAAGTGTCAGTACCCCTTTAACACATCATGAGGTCTGTCCGATATATCTTTTTTTCAGCATGTTAATGGCAAGTGGTATACAACACCTACATCACACTGAACAAAGCTTGGTTTGTGGCATATTTTACAAATAATTTAATCTTGCATTATTTATGTACTATTAACATTCTTACACAATTCTAGCAATTTTTAGGTTCTGCAAATAAAACCGGCGTGCCATGTTTGTCAGCGATCATCATTAGTCAGTGCGATATCTTGTGGATGTAGGGGATAAGCATGAGTCGTTGCCTCTCTTTCTTGGTTTCAACTTTTTTCTTTTTTGCAGACATATCGCGAAGCATTTTTTCAGCGATACGCACAATTATTGAATCAGGAAAGCGGCTAGATTTTATTCCTTTGTAAATAGGAGTGTGCTCTGTCCTATCTCAGTTTTTTTTGTTGAAACAATTTGCACACAAAAAAGGGCTTTCCCTTTCAAAACGCTTTGTAGGTTTACCTATATTTTCGAACCAATGATATGAAAAAATCACCGTCCGAGCACTCCGTACAAATGGTTAACCAGCAAAAGCTGAAATGTGCTGCCCCAACGTTTAACAGTGGGTTCAACTCGACGTGGCACTGAAGCCTTCCGCAATTATTGGTTACACGTTCGTGCTTCTTAATGAGGTTAGACACACGTCTGGCTTGGGTTTACCCCACTGTTTTTTCACATGCCGCACATTGTGCCTCGCATGATCACGGTCATAGAGGAGTGTAATGAACGACGAAATGTGTTTCGCAATGTGGTGGTCGCAGTGGTTGTTCTCAAAGCACAGGCGGTCACAGACATCGCAGCCGAAGCCAAAGTGCCGCTGGAGAATTTCCCTCCGAAAGCGGGCGTACGCCTCGGCAAACGCGCTCCCACGATCATCACGTTAACGCTGTTGTGGCCGCAACACTGCTTGTTTAGCTTGAGTTGTTGCAAGCGTTTGGCATTTCGAGCTAACTGAACAGCGTGGTTTGCAGGATTTGCCCGCTGCCGGCGCTTGCATTCTCGTTCGTAATTAGCGCAGCTTGGAAGGCTGCCGGATCATCGGTACACAGTTGGTGATGGCACTTGGTCTCCCGGGTCTGTTTTTGTGCCCGGACTGCAGCACCGGCCCAGCGAATGCGAGCTCTCTCACATTTTTTCTGTTGGCGCTCTTCTAAAGTTGTCCGTGGCTTACCCATGTGGGCATTCTCAGTAGAAACTAATGCATGTTGCTCGGCGCCGCGGCTTCGGCGGAATGGGTGACGTCACTCACAAAGCAGCCAATGGTGTGTGCGCTTGGGTACGACGCTGAGAACGACAACTGATAGCACAGCCAAAGGAAACCACTTGTGAACCGATGCCGAGTGGTTTTTGGTTTTTCCTAGCCACATACGGCTTTCACTGTAAAAACTGGCTGTGGTATAGCCTTATATACTACAAATAAATAGTTTGAGACAAATTTGATCAAAATCAAGCCGGTAGTTTACAGAAAAAAAAAATCGTGAGAGTGTTTTTGAAGAGTGGGAAAACACTGTCCAACTGTGTCATGAAAGCACCACCTAGCGATTGCATCAACAGGTATTTGGGATGAAACTGTTGAAGCGAGTGTCATTGCTGAGGGCCACTTCTGAAGTTGTGAAGAGAAAGGTGTGTGGACCTCATTTCAACAGAGGAACACCTGCAAGTGCACCTCTTGTGAGCCATCGTAGGGCTGTGGTCTGTTGCTGTAAAGCTTACTTCACCGCATTAACAGACCATTCCTTTTTTGCCCATTTTTCTGTCCTTACTTTTGCTGCCAAAATTATTGAGTACAACCGTTGTCCCTGAATACGGGAAAACTTTTCAAGGGGTATACGATATCAAAAAAAATATTCGCATCCACCAATATGTGTAATTGTGCTGAGGAATGAGTGGTGCAATTTGACTGGGTATCGTTCCGCTGTACTTATGGGTAAAGTTGTTGCATAACTTTACAAAAACACATGGTGTCTGGAAGCCAAAGTCACCTCTCTCAAGAACTAGAAAAATAAGAAAGTCTCAGGCATTGGTAAGTTCTTGATTGGTAAGTTCTATCAATCTGAAGAGAAGGAAAAATCAGAAGCTATTATAAAAAGCTTACCAAAATTTGCTGTCATTGTAACCCTATAATCACCCTTTGAAAGCTTGGCAAAAGAATTTTTCTTGAGATTACGAAAACTTGGGTAAAATATGAGTGACTTAGTGTTGCACTAATTGCAAGGGAATGTGGGAGAACATTTTTTCTGCAGATAGAAAAGTGGGACAATAATTAATATACGAGGTTTGAATGTCTCAAAACCACCATATGGTTATGAGAGACGCCGTAGTGGAGGGCTCCGGAAATTTCGACCACCTGGCGTTATTTAACGTGCACCGAAATATGAGCACACAGGCCTGCAGCATTTTTGCCTGCACCGAAAATGTAGCCACTGTAGGTGGGATTTGATCCCACAACCTTTGGGTTACCAGTCGAGCGCCATAACCATTATACCACTGCGGCGGGCTGGAAAAGTGGGAGGTATATGTCCTATGGTTGCACAAGGGGCTAACCTAGCAGCCTGTACTTTCAGATTGTTTGAAGTCATGGAGTCGTATGATTCATTAACAGATTGGGGAAGACATGCGAGTGCAATGCTTCGTTTAGTGAACATTGAACAACTGCTATGGCAGCTCATGAGGCCTTTGTCACCTTTTTTCATATAAGCCCGACATCTGTGGCGGGGCTCTAGGTTTAATTTTAAGTCTATAATTCTGGTTTGGTAAATTTATCCTGAGTTGTAATTCTTTAAATACATCATGAAAGGCATTCAAGACAGAGGCATGGCACTCAGCCACTTCAAGCATAGGGGTTTGTTTTCGTGGCAGCCAGAGGAAAGTAACCATTTCTTTGCTGAAACTCAAACGGCATCCAAAACATCATATGCACGCGACATTTTGTCCAACTTTTCATCACTGCTACTTCTGTGCGCGTGCAAAGCACTCGCAGCAGTACGCCTTACCAAAATATTACCACTGAGACACTACCGTGTGAGCGAAGTGCAGTTGCGCAAGAACGGCACTATTGAACCACTCGTGCCGTTCCCCATGGTAATGCAAGTGGTTCTTTTTTTCATTAATCAAAGAAACGGACAAGCAGCATTTTATCACATGTTGTAATGCACGAAAGGCTCTTTATTTTTTTAATGCAACTAGTCTGATTAGTATACAATTATACAAACTGTACTGGGAACTTCTAAGGCCATTCGAAACATTGCAAAAATGTCCCACTCATGACGCATATTGTCACGAGGTTGTGACGTGAACGAAGGGAGCAGACTCCAGGTCTAAAAAGAAATTGTTCAATCGGGCCGATTTTGTGGCCACGCAAAAGGAAAGTAAGACACTGACACTGATAGCAGCCAACAGAGCATTGGCCGTCGATCAATCGACAAGCGGGGAGGCGTGTCGGAATTTATACACTTACCGTCGACTATTCTAGCGTTATCACTAGTGGCAACGTAGGTTCCAGAATAAACTGTACTGTTCACGAAGTGGGCGTAGTCTTAACGAAATCATCTACTGCCATCCTGAAGCTTCTCGAATAGTGTTGGCATTATCGCTGATGATTACTCACAGTAAAACGAGGTGATAACAAAACATGAGGAGAGAATGTGGCAGTACGGTGTTGTACATTTACCCTAACTTCTCAATGAGTAGAGTGCTACTCTTGATAATATTGACCTTTTAGACATCCTCTAACATTGATCTTTTACTTTGACATAAATTGTTATATTTGCTTTAGCATTTCTTAAATATACAGTCTCCTTTTGCCACAATCATGTTGCACAGAACAGGAGAGATTCATAGTAGAATTGTTCTTCCTTCTCACTGCACAAATGCAGTTCCATTGTCTTTTACGTAATAACTGCAAATAAATCCGTAACAGTTCTAGAAATTCTTGCACTCCTGTCAGACATTCATTCATAAACTTTTCACTGCCATATGTGTCGATGGCTTGAGCTTCAAAGGCTTTTTTTGATGGCTTGAACTGCTTGTACTTGCAGAATGAAATTATTATGTCTTTCACATCCACTGATATATATGTAAACCATTGATCTTTGTTAAAAAATTCTAAGACTTCCTGAGAGTCATTGATGAGGTACAGGTTGTCAATTGGGAGAGTTAACAGATGTGTTTTTAGATATCTTGCAATTTCGGTTCGGTCAAAATCTTCAACAATAACCCTAAACAGATTTTGCTCTGTGTTTTTTTTTACAGCACTTTTTTCTGTCCTTGTTTTTTCGCTTCCGTAGATGCACTGTAATTACTTCTAAGTTGCACTGTTCATATATTCAGTTTTTTTACCTCGTTGAATAGACCAAGGGTGACTTCCATGCTATCTTTGGTTTTTTTCTGAGTACTGCACAGGCCCATTTTACTGCATGTTATACTAGCTTTTTTGCACAATTCCTCTAGTCCTCATCGGTCTATGTCTATCACCCTGAAATTTCTGCTCAGAGCCTACAATACTTTTCCTTCATAATCTTCATGATTCAAGAACACAAATCACTGTCTTGTCTAATAAAAGTAGCCATAAATCATTGCGTTTCAGCAGCCAGATCGTAGTATCATTCAAACAGCTCTGCATACATTTTCTTTCTTGATTTTTCTTGAAGCATTCAACACATTGATTTGGTGCTTTTGAAACACATTCGCTTCTGTGTTCATTAGGAGTTCACTTCGCAATACTGCGCACAATTTCTAACAGCTGTACCAGTTTGAGATGCAGTTGTATTGCAAATTTGGGACCTTTATCGAGCATGTACTGGATCCTTTCTGGAAGCTGGTAGCCTGAGAAGCTCCTACGACCATTTTTGTGAGACCTCACGATGTGTTAACACCAAGATTACAATTTGGGCCTGTTGGTCTGCCATTAGTGTGTGTAACATTGTGCAAAAAGGACACAATAATAGACGATGTAACACGCAGAGCGCAAACTTTCAACAGTTTATATTGGAGCAGAATTACCCTTCTTATACATAAAAACGGCAGAAAAGGGAAGCTTGCAATGAAAAAATCCATAAACAGGGGATGTATGCTCAAGACAGTGTTTCAACAAGTGGACTTATTTTCCTCAAGGCTAGCCTCAAGTTCTAGCCTTGAAGAAGAAAAGGCAACTTGTTAAAAGGTCAGCTTGAGAACACATTCCCTTTTTATTCTTGACTGACATAAATGCGTATGTCCCAAAAAACATCATAAAACACGTGCACAACCACTAAAATATACTATTTCTTTTGCTGACGACGCTATAAAAGCCTCATTGACACACTTATCTTTCAGGTGCAAGATGTTATGTGCTTCTATATCAATCATGTTGGGTAATTTCTACTTCAGACGATTATGATGCACTCTTTAAACTCAGGTTTACATCTACGATTTCCGCAATTAGATAGCAAACCAACCACCTAGGAGATTTTTAGTGTAACTCACGTGCTTGCGCAGCCTGCTCTTAATGCAACAAGCTGATTGCCCAACATAATAGCACTTACAAGTTAAAGGTGTGCGGTACATAATACCTTCATTGCATGCAACAAGCTTGTTGCTATGAGGCTTACTGCAATACTTTTTCCTCTGCTTTACTTATTGGTCATATGGCACAGCTTAGCAAGTTTATTTGGGGTGAAAAATAACACTCTAACATCAACCTGTTTGGCTAATAAGTAGAACAACCAGGTCACTGCATTAATGACAGGCTTCACGAGTACACAAATTACGTTAAAAATCAGTCAGGTGGTTGGTTAGCCATCCACTGCAGAGATTGCAGATCTAAACCTGTGTTCGAAGAGTGCATCATAATTAAACAACATGGTTGATTATGGAAGCACATAATATCTCGAAATCGAAAGATAGATGTGTCAGTGAGGCTTCTGTAGACATTGCTAGCAAAATAAATAACATTTATTAGTGGCTGTGCATTTGTTTGATGATGTTCCTTGGAACATGCAGATATGCACGTCAAGTATAAAAAGGGTCATACGGCTCAGTAATGAATTGTTGAAAGTTTGCAGTCCGTGTGTAATGGAACATCTTCTTGTGCCCGCGTTCTTTATGCACAGCATTATACCCACTAGTGTTAACACTATGCTTAGAAAGCAGAGGTATAATTGCCAACAGATTACCCACCCTAGAATTTAGCTACCCATTGTAGTTAATGAACATGCATACAAAAATCTAAAAAAATGACAATTATGAAACAGGCTTGAAAGACGACAGGGAGAGAACAGTTGACGAAGCTGCTCTCATGGCATATCTGGGTGCCGAAACATGCGTCAGCGAGCCATCAATGAAACTGTCTCCTCATGAAATCTATTTCGTGATGGACTTCACATAGGCCGGGTCAAACGTACTAACTCTTTCAACGTGCTTTTATGAACTTGTATTGACTATTCATGAATAATAAAACCAGTTCGAGTTTGCACTTGTTCGGTTGAATTGTGTTAAATGTTTTTTGTAGTCCGTCCTTCGTAGCATCTCCCTACCGTAAGCGCATCGCCAAGCCAACACGAATCAACTAGCCCCTTTTGTCGCATTACTGAACTTGTTAAATTGAAAGTGGTACAATTTGATCTGAAGCAGTAAACAATTCACAAGTGTATTGTTAAAGCTGCCCTTGACGAAATCTCTCTGTGAATACATTGAAAGCATCTTTGCAGAGCAGCAGCAATAAGTAGCACAAGTTACTTTGAAGAAACATGTGACAAAATATCATTTTCTTCAATGTTGAAATGTTTTTATTAATCTGAGATTGGTTGTAGTGGCAAGAGTGGCTTGCTTACTTTCTGGACTCAGATCTTGATGAAAATTATTCTTCAAACACCTTGGAGCTCTGATCTACCAACCCAGCAACCTTTCAAAGGAAAATGAAGCTGTGTTAACATTTACCGGTTCAGCTGCTGTGAAGCCCGTCGATGGCCGCTGGCTTCCTTGTTCCAACTCCTTCTTTGCTTCAAGGATCTGCTTTACCAGGCTTCCTGCAAGCAAGAGGCAGTATGCTGCCCGATTGATTCTGGAGCACATTACTTTATGCTGACAAGTCTGTTTGACCAAAGTTATGGAACAGCAACATGATTTCCAAATACTACATATGACATTTCATTGCTCTGAAACCTTACCATTCATAGGAGACACAATGGAATTTTCAAATATAATTGAATTCTAATATATTTGTGCAGCAAGCATTAGGTATTCTTATAGTAAGTATTGAATATGCAACTTGTTTGTAATGAAGTTGAACGGTACTGAGGACAGCCACAGCATTTCCTGCACATATTGGGAACCTGGTGCTGAAGTGTCTTGACAGTGTGGTACATGTCTAAACTGAGTATTTTTCCCAACACACTAGTGTTGGGGCCTTAATGTTCAGAATTAAGTAGTCATTGTGCAAATTGTAAATTTCAGGTTGTAAGCGAATTCAAAGTCAATTCAACTAGTATATATATATATATATATATATATATATATATATATATTGTAGGCATCTATTATGCGCTTCATCCTCATCTAAACAGCAGTCAATCATCATCATATGTTCTGGCTCACAATCATCATCTTCTTGGCACGAGCACTTCTTTGTCGGGTCCGTTGCGCTTGTTCGTTCCCGAGTTCATGACGAATAAACCTCGTTACAACCGAGTCGTCATTCGTGGTGGAGGTGGATTGACGTTCCCAGTACCTCTCCTTACAATGCCTACTCGCTGGAGCTCCGTTCAGGCCGCCGCTTGGACCCTCAGTCCGCCAACATGTCTCAGAGTGAGTGGGTGGATGCCCTTTCTGCTCCCGTCTCTGCGCCGCAAGCCGTCACTGCGCCGCAAGCCCCTCCTCTTTACATCGTAAACCACCAGCGTGACCCTCCGATCTTCGCTGGTCTCTGCGGCGAAGATGTGGAGGACTGGCTCGATAACTACGAGCGAGTAAGCGCAACTAATCACTGGGACGACTCTAACAAGCTCCGCCGAGTATCGCTTTATCTCACGGGCGTTGCCAAGACATGATTCTTGAACCATGAGATCGGCCTCACCGACTGGCCTGCCTTCAAGCAGCAGCTTCGCCAAGTATTCGGCATGCCAGCCGTTCGATACGCTCTAGCGAGGAGGGCCCTAGATACTCGCCAACAACATCCCGGCGAGTCATACACATCTTATATCGAGGATGTCCTTGCACTTTGCCGGCGCGTCAATTCTTCGATGTCCGAGTCGGACAAACTGCGCCACATCCTGAAGGGCATCGGAAGCATTGCCTACAATGCCCTTGTTGCCCAGAATCCTTCTACTGTCACTGACGTCGTCTCTACGTGTCAGCGTCTCGACGAACTTGATTCTGTTCGCCTTCAGTCGGGCAATAGTGAACACCGTACAGCAGACCGGGACCTGCGTGACATGATACGGGAGATCATACGAGAGGAACTTCAATCAATGGGCATCTCACAACCTTCTCCATCTGTCACACAGCCTTCAAGCATGGCCCTCCGTGACATCGTAAGGGAGGAACTAACATCATTCACCGGTCCAGCCTACGTCCAGCCACGTACGTCTAGCCCTCCAACGTACGCGCAAGTTGCGGCCGCGCCTCCTCGCAACGTAAACTCTACTTCACCACTGCCATCATTCACGCCGGTTGCTGCTGCACCACCGGTCCACTTCCGGCCAATCCCACCCGACCCTTTGTCAGTCCACTTGAGTGCGCTATCTCCCGGTGCGCCGAACGCCTTCTACTACCCGCCTTGGCGCACGTCTCGCCCAACATGCTTTTACTGTGGATATCGTGGCCATATATCACGCTTCTGCCGCAAGCGCCAGCAGGACGAGCGTCGTGGATACGACATGCGCAAACGGGACTTTTCCAGAGGGGATTCTTATGCTCGGCGTTATTCATCTGGACAGCAGCGGTCTCCATCTCCGCCCGCGTCGACTGAGACGCGGAACACTTACTGTTCAAGCCGACGCCGATCACCTTCGCCCTTCCGTCGCTCCTCCTCTTCTCTTCGGCCAGCCTCGTTTACTACTGACAACCGGTCGGAAAACTAAATGATGCAGTTTTCGGAGGAGAAACTGCATGTAACAGTAGGACTCATATTCCTCCAGCACGCCCGTTCAACATGGTTTCTGTTACGGTGGAAGGAGTTCTCGTGGACGCTTTGGTGGACACCGGTGCTACAGTTTCTGTGATTAGGTATGATTTGTGCAAACGCCTGAAAAAAGTAATGACACCTTATAATGGACCCAATCTAGTCGAAGCCCAGGGGAACGCTATCCGCCCTTTTGCTCTTTGTACTGCTCGTGTGTTTATTGATGACATTTTGCATTACATCGAGTTCACTGTGCTTACCCGGTGCTCTCACCAGCTAATTCTAGGGTGGGACTTCCTATCTTCTTCTTCAGCCGCTATATGTTGTGGTGAACGGATTCTGCACCTAACTAATACGGACTCCATGTTCGACGAAGGCGTCTACAAGCCTCTACGCCTGTTCGCTCGCGAAGATCTCGAACTACCGCCACATCAAGAACGAATTGTGACCCTGATCTCTAAGGACATCGACCACGGTGACGTCTTGGTGTCCCCTTTGTCGACTTGCGTCGGAAAAGGCATAGCCCTTGCATCTGGTGTCGTACACTTTCACCATGGCTCCGCGCTCATCATTGCTACGAATGAAACGCTAGAGAAAATTCTCCTGCTTGAGGGCACTGCAGTAGCCTGTGTTGTGGATGCTGAGCCTGTCAGCGTCACGCCACTTAACCCTGCCTCTACCAACGACCGTTCTATGAGTAAGCCTGCCTCATCCTCTCCCTTCACAGCTCTTATCAGTGATGACTTAACAGCTATGCAGGCGCAGCAGTTGCTTGCGTTATTAACGAAACACGCCGATTCTTTCGACACCTGCTTCTCAACGTTGGGCCGAACTACCACTGCAGCGCATCGCATTCAGACGGAGGGAACATCTATTGTACATCGCCGCCCGTACCGCGTGTCTCTCTCTGAGCGAAAAATCATCGAGGAAAACGTTGCTGACATGCTCCAACGAGAAATAATTCGTCCATCAACTAGCCCTTGGTCATCCCCTGTTGTTTTGGTACGAAAAAAAGATGGCTCCGTGCGCTTTTGCGTTGATTACCGGGCACTTAACAACATCACACGCAAGGACGTATACCCCATGCCACGCATCGACGACGCCCTTGATTCACTGCAAGGCGCCGAATACTTTTCAAGCCTTGATTTGCGTTCGGGATATTGGCAAATTCCCATGCACAATGACGACAAAGAAAAAACGGCATTTGCAGCCCCCGATGGCCTATACGAATTTAACGTGATGCCTTTCGGGCTCTGCAATGCGCCCGCGTCGTTTGAACGCATGATCGACACCGTCCTGCGTGGTCTGAAATGGAAGACGTGTCTCTGCTACCTTGATGACATTATCATCTTTTCATCAACGTTTTCTCAGCACCTTAGCCGCTTGGATGACGTCCTAACATGCCTCGCCGGTGCGGGTCTGCAGCTCAACACTAAGAAGTGCCGTTTCGCCACCAAATCCATCAAGGTTCTCGGTCATGTCGTCAGCAAGGACAGTATTCGCCCTGACCCCGAAAAGATCGCTGCCGTCCTTCGATTTCCATGCCCCACAAGACTTAAGGATTTGCGAAGTTTTCTTGGCCTCGCATCATATTTTAGTCGCTTCATACGAAGTTTCGCTTCAATAGCTGCGCCACTTCACAAACTACTTGCATCTAATGCACCCTTTGTGTGGTCCGAGGAATGTCAGTCGGCGTTTCACCTATTGAAGAAAGCTTTGACGTCAGAGCCTGTACTCTGCCATTTTGATGACACCGCCCCAACACTCCTGCATACCGACGCCAGCGGCTGCGGTATAGGTGCTGTTCTCCTCCAACGCGATAACTCTGGACGGGAAAGGGTCATCGCATATGCTAGCCGAGTGCTAACTTCTACCGAAAAAAACTATACCATCACTGAGCAGGAGTGCCTCGCTGTGGTTTGGTCCATACAAAAGTTCCTTCCTTATCTGTACGACCGTCAATTCACCATCGTAACGGACCACCACGCCTTATGCTGGCTTTCTACAATGAAGAACTTGTCTGGACGCTTGAGTCGTTGGATTTTACGCCTACAGGAGTATCAGTTTGAGATTATTTATAAATCGGGCAAAAAACATCAAGACGCCGACGCTCTTTCTCGTTGCCCACTACCTACGGCGTCGTTCGACACTCCAGCTGCCACTTCCAACGACACCAGTGCGGATGTGACTCCCACTTCTGTTGCCTTGCTCGCCTCGCTGTACCAACCGCCAATCGACAATGAACAACCCTTCAGTTCTCGCCAGCAGGCTGACCCGTATTGTCGGCGCATTATAGACCACCTTTCAGGAGCTACGCGTCCACCCAATGCGCGCCTTCGTCGACAACTCGAGCACTTCAAGTTTCAGGACGGTGTGCTGTATCGTCACATATATCATCCTGACGGCCAACGCTGGGTACCTGTTCTGCCACGCGCTCTTCAACATCATGTACTTAACGCCTTTCATGACGATTTGACTGCTGGCCACCTAGGCTTTCACAAAACCTACGACCGCATTCGAAGCCGCTTTTATTGGCCTGGGATTTCTACCAGCGTAGCAAAGTACGTGGGTTCCTGCTCTCCATGCCAACTTCGCAAACTTCCGACATCTCCCCCGGCTGGTCAGTTACAGCCAATGACGTGCCCTACAACACCTTTCGAGGTCGTCGGTGTCGATCTTTATGGACCCCTTCCTGTTACTGGTGCTGGAAATAGATGGATAGTCACCGCCGTCGACCATATGACACGCTATGCCGAGACAACTTCAGTAGCTACTGGTTCAGCATCGGAAGTTGCTGACTTCGTCCTTCAGGCCATAATACTACGTCATGGTGCTCCTCGTGTACTTCTGAGTGACCGTGGAAAGGTGTTCTTATCACAGCTTTTAGGTGAAGTTCTTCGCGTCTCTGGTACCACACACAAGATGGCGTCTAGCTACCATCGTCAAACAAACGGTCTGAATGAGAGATTTCATCGAACCCTTGCCGACATGATCGCCGTATACATTCAACCGGATCACAGAAACTGGGATAAACTTCTACCGTTCCTCACTTTCGCCTACAACACCACTGTTCAGCGCACAACCGGCTACTCACCGTTTTATCTCAATTACGGACGTTCACCTACTTTCTTTATCAATGTTTCCTTCTTCACCAGCAATGGCCCTACATCACCATCTTCTTGCGAAGAATATATTTCTCGCCTTGCCCAGTGCCGCCAGCGCGCTCGTATGAACACGGAAGCTACGCAACAAGCAAGGAAGGCCGTCTACGACACCTCTCATCGTGTGGTATCATTCCGACCGGGTGACGAGGTGCTGCTATTGACACCAATTCGCACACCTAGTCTCTGCGACAAGTTCCAGCCTCGATTCATCGGCCCATATGTTGTTTTAGAGCAGACTTCACCTGTCAACTATCGTGTGACGCCTCTTGTCGTGCCAACTGACCGCCGTTACCGCAGCACCGAAATTGTACACGTTTCCCGCATGAAGCTTTTCACACGACGTTCCTCGTCACCTTGACTACCCGCCCGCAGCGGCCAGGCTGGCCGCTTCCACGGGGGGGGGGGGGGGGAATCAGTGTAGGCATCTATTATGCGCTTCATCCTCATCTGAACAGCAGTCAATCATCATCATATGTTCTGGCTGACAATCATCATCTTCTTGGCACGAGCGCTTCTTTGTCGGGTTCGTTGCGCTTGTTCGTCCCCGAGTTCACGACGAATAAACCTCGTTACAACCAAGTCGTCATAATATATATATATATATATATATGAGTGTGTGTGTGTGTGTGTGTATATGTATGTATTGCTCCAGTATGAGCCAGGCTGTAGTATGTGCCGGGTAGGTAGAAGAGGAAGACGACGTTGTCTGGTGCGGCCTGAGGACTCCATCTTTACCGCGACTGCCGAACTTCATTCTCATTCTGTAAATAAATCCACCTATTCTTTTATTCAACCGTAACAGTTTTGTGGTGGAGGCGCTGCGTAATCAACCAAGCAACACGACGCTTCAAGCGCCTGATCTACGACGAAGCCGCCACCTTGCTGGACTGCCCCCGTTACCACTGGCAGCTGAGATGTCTCACGGCGAAGAAGGAAACTGGATCCCTGCAGCTGCAGACCTTCTACCAGTCCCAGCAGCACCGCTAGTGCCAGGTTTGCGTGCGGCTGGTCCCTGGTTGCGTCAGGATCTGATAGTGCCTCGCACATTTGGTGGCAAATCTGGCGAGGACGTGGACGCCTGGCTCACACACTAAAAACGGGTGAGCAAATACTACCAATGGGACGTGGCGACCCAGCTGACCAATGTAGTATTTTTCTTAACGAACCCAGCACTCGTGTGGTACGAGAACCACGAAGATGCCCTCACGTCATGGGATCGCTTCGTTTCCGAAATAAGAGCGTACTTCGGAGACTCTATAACTAAGAGAAAGCAGGTCAAAGAAACGTTACTGCAGAAAGCTCAGTTCCTAGGAGAGACGTGCATGACCAATGTCGAGGCAATCTTGAAGCTCTGCAAGATTGTCAACCCTTCTATGTCAAAGGAAGACAAAGTTGGCCACCTATTGAAGGGCATTGCCGAGGACGTGTATCAGTTCCTCATCAGCAAAGACAGCCTTGCTACAGTAGCCGACATCATAAGCCACTGTCGCACATTCGAGACCCTGAAGATGCGACGTATCACCCCCAAGTTCGGTCGTCTATCGAATGTAACCACCGTGGCAAGTGTTGACGAATACACACCGCTTGATCTCGCGTCGACAATACGCCACATCGTTCGAGAAGAGCTCACTCGACACGCTCGCCCGACGCCGTACGAAGCTACACCCGCACCGCCTCCCTCCCGCCCTCCCGTGTATATTGCCGCAACAGGCATCGATGACTGCAACTACAGGCCACCCTCACCACCGAGGTCACAGCACAATAACTACCCGCTGCCGAGGTACGAAGACCGCTTCAGTTACCCCCATCAGCCAGCCAACACCTATTACGACCCGAAGGAAGATGTACCTGTACCATCACCACATCAGCGCAATGCCTTCCAGGCGTACAATGCATACCGCCAAGCCCCTGTGTGCTACCGTTGTGGTATCGCTGGGCATATAGCTCGGTACTGTCGTCGACAGAGAGAGCCAACATCCCGATATCATTACCCATCAGAGTTTCCGCCAGCAGGCACTGGTCACAACAACGGACATTGGCCCGCCTATTCCAGGAGTACCTCACGGCGGGGAAATCACTGTGGCAGTTCTCCCGCTTCTGACCGTAGTTTGACGCCTCTATCTGGCCGACTGCATCGTTCCCCTTTGCCGGGACGACACCTGTCATCACCGCCGCCGCCGGGAAACTAGCCAGCGCGACCGATGGAGGTGAGGTCGCACAGCAGGATTTGCCTCAGATGCCTCCGCCAGTTATAATGTCCAAAAACAAGATACGTGTGGAAATAGATGGCTTTTGTACAAGTGCTTTGGTGGACACTGGTGCTACGATATCAGTTATGAGTCTTTCTTTCAAAAGTCGCATTGGCCGCAAAGTTATGTTTTCTTGGGGCGAATCAACAAGGTTTCGTGGTGTTGGTGGGGAAGTACTTCATCCTGTCGGAGTTTGTGCCGTTAATGTCTTATTGGCAGGAAAGGTGCTCCCACCAGAGTTTCTTGTGCTGCAACGTTGTACCCGCGATGTGATTCTCGGTCTTGACTTTCTCCAAGGATGTGGCGCTTTCGTTGACTCTGGAAGCGGTGAACTTTCCATCATCGGTGACATTGTTCCTGCCCTCGTCGATGAGGCGCCGCAGGCCGCGAAGGATGCTCTGATTGTTTCCAATGAGCTGACAGTGCCGCCATGGTCAATGAGGTCAGTTGCGGTGTTCGCCCCAGAATCTGCAACATCTTTTGAAGCCATCGTTGAACCTGCCATCGTTCAATGTGCTAAGAAAGGCATCATCCCTCGTTGTTTGGTATCTGTTGATGAAGGAGCAACCTTTCTGTGGGCACTGAACTGTTTGCCAATGCCGGTTGTGCTCCCTTGAGGAATGAAGCTTGGCGTCTTCGATGATTCCACTGAAGGTTCTGTAGCCGTCGTTAACAACGACGAAAGCGAGAAAGGTACAGTCTCTGGCAAGCGCAGTTGCTCTTACGAGTCGCAGATCCTAGGCATGATTAGCACCACTTTGCGGTCACCTGAGCAGCAGACGTTACGCCATCTCTTGAGGCCAAGAGGAGAAGCCACTACCTTTGCCAAGAGGAGAAGCCACTACCTTTACCATGTTCTCGTGCTCACCATAGGATTGACACCAGCACTGCCCATCCGATCTGACAAAAGCCTTACCGAGTGTCGTCATCAGAACGAAAAGTTATTGCCGACCAGGTTCAGGAAATGCTGAAGAAGGGTGTCATTGAAGATTCGTGTAGCCCGTGGGCAGCACCGGTCATTTTGGTTAAGAAGAAAGATGGTGCCTGGCGGTTCTGCGTTGATTACAGAAGACTCAATGCCGTGACCAAAAAAGGTGCATATACGCTGCCTAGGATTGACGATGTTATTGACTGCTTACACTCGGCTTCGTACTTTTCTTCAATAGACCTACAATCAGGATATTGGCAGATACCTATGCACCCTTCAGACAAGGAGAAGACGGCATTCGTGACGCCTGATGGACTGTACCAATTCAATGTGATGCCGTTTGGGCTTTGCAACGCCCCCACCACTTTTGAAAAGTTTATGGACTCTGTCCTTCGTGGTCTTAAATGGGAGGTGTGCTTATGCTACTTGGATGACGTCGTCATTTTTGGTCGTACCTTCGAAGAGCACAATGTCCGTTTAAGCCTTGTTTAAGACTGTGTCGGAAAGGCTGACTTGATTTTGAACTCTAAGAAGTGCCGGTTTCGTGAACGACAAGCTTTACTCCTCGGTCACCTAGTTGACAAAGATGGTGTCAGGCCGGATCCCCGCAAAATCGAAGCAGTCGGCACATTCAAACCACCCCAGACACTGAAGGAACTTCGCAGCTTCTTGGGCCTATGTTCCTACTTTCACCGCTTTGTGCCCCGATTCGCAAACGTAGTACACCCACTGATGAGCTTGTTGCGAAAAGACAGCCCATTCGAATGGACACCTGATTGACATTTTCTGAACTGAAACTTCTACTGACATCTGAGCCTATTCTCCGTCATTTCGATCCTTCTGCTCCTACAGAAGTGCACAGTGACCCAAGTGGAATTGGCATTGGAGGTGTGCTTGTTCAGCGCCATGATAATATAGAGCATGTTGTTGCTTATACGAGTCGATCTCTAAGCAAGGCTGAAATGAATTATACGGTGACAGAGCAAGAATGTTTAGCGGCCGTATTCGCCATTCAGAAGTTTCGATGTTACCTCTACGGTCGTCCATTCACGATTGTGACAGACCATCATTCATTATGTTGGCTTGTTACCCTCCGAGACCCTTCTGGCCGCCTTGCTCGATGGGCTTTACGCCTTCAAGAATTTGACTTCAGCATTTCGTACAGAAGTGGACAATGTCATTCGGACGCTGATTGCATTTCTCGCCTGCCTATGACCACGACAGAGGACAGTGCAGATACCTTCGACATCTGTTTCTCTGCGGTCTCTCACACGTTTCCTGACGCCAATATCTTCAAACGAGAACAATTGAATGATTTATCTTTAGACCCTTTGTTCGTTGACGCTCGGAATCTCAAAGGCAGTGGTCGCTTTCGCATTCGTGATGGACTGTTGTGCAAAACGAATTACTCAGCAACCGGCGCATGTTATTTACTGGTCGTACCTCAAAGTCTTTGAAGCGACGTTCCCCGTACTATGCACGATGATCCAACGTCAGGACACCTTGGGTTCATTTGCACCCTGCATCGAGTGCAGCAGCGTTCTTACTGGCCTCGAATGCGAGATTTTACGAAACAATACGTCTCGAGCTGCGAGAACTGCCAGCGTCACAAACGACCTACCAGTGCACCGCACGGCCTTCTTCATCCCGTAGAACCGCCTACTACGCCTTTTGAGCAAGTGGGCATCGACCTATTGGGCCCGTTTCCGCGATCTTCGAACAACAACCGCTGGATAATAGTGTACGTCGACCACCTTACCAGATACGCCGAAACCGCTGCGATACCATCTTCTACAGCTGATGGCGTCCCTGCCCTTTTGTTACGCTCTGTTGTTCTTCGCCATGGTCCACCTCAAGTAATCATCAGTGACCGTGGTCGCATATTCATCGCCGACGCTGTGGAAGAATCGCTTCGCCTCTGCACTTCACAGTTCAGACATTCGACACCATACTATACCCAGACGAATGATCTTGTAGAACGCACCAATCGAACTCTTACTAACATGCTCGCTATGTACGTCGCATCCAATCACAAAAACTGGGATGAGATCTTACCATTTATTACTTACGCATACAATACAGCGAAGCACGAGACCACGGACTTCACGCCCTTCTACCTGCTCTACGCTCGATCACCACACAGCTCCCTTGATACAATCCTCCGAATTAAGCTCCATACAGATGAGTCCGTGGCTGAAATATTGTGCCGGGCTGAAGAAGCCTGCTAAATTGCTCGCTTGCGCACACTGGCATCACAAGATCGCTCCAAGCAACAGTACGATCAACGCCATGATGCCATTTCATTCCACAAAGGTGAATTCGTGTGGTTGTGGACCCCCCAACAAAAACCTGGTTTATGTCAGAAGTTTTTACCACAGTACACAGGCCCCTACGTCATTGTAGATCGCTTGACTGACTTGACGTACGTTGTGGCACGCTTGACGACACCTTTTCGTCGGTCAAATCGATTGCAGTTGGTGCACGTGGCTCGCCTCAAGAAGTTTCATCCCTCCAGTGACTTAAACTCGCCCAGCGGGCTTCGTCTGTGAACCGGGGATTGCTACGGTATGAGCCGGGCTGTAGTATGTGCCGGGTAAGTAGAAGAGGAAGGCCTGAGGACTCCATCTTTACCCCGACTGCCGAACTTCATCCTCACCCTGTAAATAAATCCACCTATCCTTTTATTCAACCGTAACAATATATATATATTGTCACGTCACTCCAGGGGGTGTCGACAAGGTTTACTGACGTCTGAGCAACAGGGCTCTAACCAAGCGCTTCGGTTGGGCTTGTTTGCCAGAGCGGGGCCCCACGTGCACTTCTTTCTTCTCTGTGGTGTGAGCCTTCACCTTGGCATACGACCCACTACTAGAAGTAGGTGGCAATATTCCCCCTCAACAACAAAAAAAAGAGCATCGTCCCGATGCTGTAAAGTTATTGAAAAAAACAAACAAAGTAGTTTAAACAATGAAAAAGGGCACCAATAATCAAATGTTAGATGCGATAAGTTTGCCAATGAAGAGGCAATTGTCGGAGCACAAATAAAAAAAAAACACAGGAAAAGTGGTCTTTTAGGAACGCGCAAAATAAGGCTTCATGCGTACCACGTGAACTATGTCAGAGGTCGGTTGTTTTCGTTGTACCCATCGTGACGACGTAGCGTCCGGAACCACTTCGTAGTTTACGTCACTCAAGCGGCGTAATACTTTATACAGACCGAAGTATCTGCTGAGCAACTTTTCGGAGAGGCCGTTATCGTCCTCTTCTTCTTGATTGACTAAAGGCATGGGTGCACGCGACAGCGTATCAGCGTCTTCATGCTTCCGTCCAGACTTATATACGATGGTAACATCAAATTCCTGTAGACGCAAACTTCATCGGGCCAGTTGTCCAGAGGGATCACGAATGTTTACCAACCAGCAGAGGGCATGGTGGTCCGTCACCACTTTAAATGAACGACCATAGACGTACGGGCGAAACTTGGTGATCGCCCACACTACTGCGAGACACTCTTTTTCTGTGGTCATGTAATTCACCTCGGTACGGGACAGTGAGCGGCTGGCATAGGCTATGACTCGTTCTTTGCCGTGTTGATGCTGGACGAGCACTGCACCGAGGCCGATGTTACTGGCGTCAGTGTGCACCTCTGTGTCAGCATCTTCGTCAAAATGCGCAAGAACAGGGGCTGATTGCATCCGCTGTCGTAGCTCGGCAAAAGCAGCCTGTTGCTCAGTAGCCCATACAAACGGTGTGTCGTCGCGTGTAAGGCGAGTCAAGGGTTCCGCTATCTTCGAAAACCCTCTAATAAATCGTCGATAGTAGGCGCACAAGCCCAGAAAGCGCCGAACAGTCTTTTTGTCTGTAGGATGCGGAAACGCGGCTACAGCGGCAAGTTTGTCGGGGTCGGGTCGGACTCCTTTGGCGCTGACTACATGGCCAAGGAATTTGAGCTCTTTACAACCAAAGTGACACTTCTGCGGTTTGAGTGTAAGATCTGCTGATTGAATAGCCTGTAGCACACTCCTGAGGCGGTGAAGGTGTTGCTGGAAGGTTTCCGAAAAAACGACAACACCATCAAGGTATACGAGACAAGTTTGCCACTTCAGACCAGTAAGCACAGTGTCCATCATCCGCTGGAAGGTTGCGGGCGCTGAGCACAAACCAAAAGGAAGGACTCGAAATTCATACAGGCCATCAGGGGTCACAAATGCCGTTTTCTTGCGGTCTCGCTCGTCAACCTCAATCTGCCAGTACCCACTTTTTAAATCCAAAGAGGAAAAATAGTGGGCGTGGCGTAATCTGTCTTACGAGTCGTCGATGCATGGCAGCGGGTACACGTCCTTTTCAGTCACGCTGTTCAGCTTCCGGTAATCGACGCAAAAACGTAGCGTTCCGTCTTTCTTCTTGACTAGGACGACCGGAGAGGCCCACGCACTTTTGGAAGGCTCGATGATGCCGTCGTCAAGCATTTGTCGAACTTGCATACGAATGGCTTCTCGTTCCTTCGCTGACACACGGGAAGGCTGTTGGTAAGGCGTCGTCGTAAGTGATGATTCTGTGCCTAGTGATCGAAGTCTGGCGCACCTTAGAGGAAGCAGCGAAGCATGACTTGAATTCAAGCAAGAGTTTTCGCAGTGCTGTCTGGTTTTCTGGTGTGAGGTTAGAATTAATATCGATATTGTTTAGAGACGTATCGGCGGTCTCCACTGCTTCCGACGAGAAGCAGATGGGAACGGTTCCTAATTCATCTGCAAACGCTAACGAAGTGCCACGGAAAAGGTGTCGGTGTTCGTTGCTGAAATTTGTAACGAGCAGTTGAGATCGGCCATCACGTAGCTGTATGATACTCCTAGCCACACAAACACCTTGAGTCAGCAGGTGTTCAAAATTACTTTCTGCAATCGCTTCACCATTTCGCGATCCACAGCATGTGACGTCGACAATAACACTGGCTCTTGGAGGAAGCGTTATACTTTCAGCAGAAACACGAAGAACGTCTGTACGTTGTTGGTCGTCCTGCTTGTCGATTGCTCGGTCGGCTGAGAAGGTGATGCGATTCTCTTGAAGATCAATGACAGCTCCATATTCCTGCAGGAAGTCAACACCAAGAATAACGTCGCGTGAACATTCACGGAGCACAAGGAAACTTCCTACAAAAGTATAACAGCAGACCCGAACTCTACTCGTGCAGGTTCGAAGCGGCGAGACGGTGTGGCCACCAGCCATTCGAATCACGGAGCCATGCCAGGGCTTGATTACCTTCTTTAGTAGTCTGGTCATTTTCCCGCTTAGTATCGAATAGTCAGCCCTGGTATCAACTAAAGCACCTACTGCATAGCCGTCTATCAGCACCGGTATATCCAGAGAAAGCCGCACATATCGCTCAGTCGAACCTACACCCTTTACTGTTAGCGTCGATCGGAGGTCTTCAGCACGTCAACTGCCAGCGACCTCGCCTCCAAGGGTCGCTTGCGTTAGTTTTCCCGGCGGGGACTGGAGGACCGTGTGCCAGCATGGCGCTGTGGCGAAGATGAAAAGCGCCTCGGCGACGGTGAGCGCGACTGCCGTCCAGAAGGCGGTGGCATGCGCTGTTGAGCCAGGTAGTCCTCAATGTCTCGGGGTAGCTGGCCATACCGAGGAGGCGCTGAATATACTGAAACTCCGCCCAGCCCGAGGCGCCGGTATGGACACTGGCGGTACAAATGGTCCGCTTCACCGCAGTGGAAGCACAAAGGTCGGCGATCAAGAGTGCGCCAAACATCAGATTTCCGAGGCGAAGCACGTCTGTCGTCGAGGTAGTGTGCTGGTTGTTCCGCAAGATGCACAGGGCTGGCGTAAACGAGGGGTGGGG
The DNA here is from genome assembly GCF_043290135.1 of Rhipicephalus microplus. Classification (NCBI taxonomy): domain Eukaryota; kingdom Metazoa; phylum Arthropoda; class Arachnida; order Ixodida; family Ixodidae; genus Rhipicephalus; species Rhipicephalus microplus. The sequence continues at coordinate 199,770,519 of NC_134703.1, read as the reverse complement.
GCGTGCGTGTGTTCTCGTAGTACCGTAGAGGCTGCGCCGACTGAAGTGAAACCGTAGGAGGTGCCTGAACAAACAGCGGGGAAGAGGAAGCTGGGCGCTTCAAGGCTTCTGCATAGGTCGCACGGTGGTAGTCAGCCGGGGCGGGTGTGGCATTATTCAGACTCACAGGGTCACGAAGGGCACGATGCAGCTCGTCCTTGACGATGCTTGCAATGGAACTTACCGCAGGTAGTGGTGGTGTGGCAGCCTTTTGCAGCTCCTCGCGTACTATGGAGCGGATAAGGTCGCGCAGACACTCGGTGCTCCCAATATTCGTTAGAACTTGAGCAGTGGACGTATTCACTTGCCGCTCATACAAGGTGGATCGATGCTGAAGCATCTTTTCCATCATGACAGCTTCAGACAAAAACTCCGCGACCGTGTTCGGAGGGCTCCGTACAAGGCCAGCGAAAAGCTGCTCCTTAACTCCCCGCATCAGGTGACGCACCTTCTTTTCCTCTGTCATGCTCTGATCAGCTCGTCGGAACAGGCGCGTCATATCTTCCACATAGGTCATGACAGTTTCATTGGGCATCTGGATGCGGGCCTGGATCGCTCGTTCCGCTCGTTCGTGGCGATCATCACTTCTGTAAGTATCCAACAGCTGGCGGCGGAATTCGGGCCACGATGTCATCTGTTCCTCGTGATTCATGTACCAGGTACGTGCTCCATCCTCCAAATAAAAGTACACACGTCATAGTTTGGCCGCGTCGTTCCAGTCGTTCATAGCAGCCACGCGCTCAAAGTCGACCAACCAGTCCTCGACGTCTTCGAGCTCGGTGCCATGAAACGGTGTCGGAACCTGTGGACTTTCGAGGATGTACCGAGTCACCGGGGGGTTTTCCGTACCTGTTAAAGTGGTTTGAACGGACGTGCTCATCATACTTGTGTGAACTGTAGGGTCAGCTTCGGGAGGCAATCCCCTGATCCTGCGGCTTGTCCGATGAACGGGAGTGTTGACTCGCACTGGGCTTGTGGTGCCGCTTCCAGGAGGGGTCTGAAACATCCGTGAGGGGCCTACCCAGCACCTCCACCAATTGTCACGTCACTCCAGGGGGTGTCGACAAGGTTTACTGACGTCTGAGCAACAGGGCTCTAACCAAGCGCGCCGGTTGGGCTTGTTTGCCAGAGCGGGGGCCCACGTGCACTTCTTTCTTCTCTGTGGTGTGAGCCTTCACCTTGGCATACGACCCACTACTAGAAGTAGGTGGCAATATATATATATATATATATCTTTCTTCACACTTACATTACAATTGGTCTAATAACATTCCCTATACATTTCTTGGCATTATTGTCTGTTAGATCTCATTAATATTGTGTCAAAATAGGGAAAAACGAGCCCTTAAGTATACACTTCTTTCTCTATTATTCATTAACGACGGTCTCATACTGGCAGACTTGGTGCCGTTATCTTTTATACGAATGACTATTGGTCAGCTGCCAGCTCGTAATAAGTTCACGTGCTACGTGACGCCAAACAGGCTCATAAAGAGTGTGCCACACTTACCGCCATGGCTACAGGTGGCGCTAACTGACACTCCCTTGCTTAGTTCACATATAAACCCAATAAAGTGGCTGGGGGGATAGCCGCCGTGGTAGCTCAGTGGTAGAGCATCGAACGCGTCATTAGAAGGTCGCAGGTTCCGTTCCTGCTCACGGCAAGTTATCTTTTCACCCACTTTTCTTTCTTCACATTTACATTACAATTGGTCTAATAACTTCCCCTATACATTCCTGGGCATTATTGTCTTAGATCTCATTAATATTGTGTCAAAACACGAAAAAACGAGCCCTCAAGTATACACTTCTTTCTCTTCCCTTATATATATATATATATATATATATATATATATATATATATATATATGTGGGAGCAATAATTCAATGGGCCAGTTAGTCTTCGTGAAGGTATGGGATATGGCCCTATGGGAGCGTTGTCAACAAGGATAAATATATTTATTGTGCCATATTCCATATATATATATATATATATATATATATATATATATATATATATATATATATATATATATATATGAGATCTAACAGACAGTAATGCCAAGGAATGTACAGGGGAAGTTATTATAACCAATGGAATGTAAATAAGAAGAAAGAAAAGTGGATGAAAAAATAACCAACCACGGGCAGGTTGGTTATTTTTTCCACGGTTGGTTATTTTTTCATCCACTTTTCTTTCTTCTTATTTACATTCCGTTGGTTCTAATAACTTCCCCTGCACATTCCTTGGCTATAATGTCTGTTAGATCTCATTAATATTGTGTTAAAACACGGAAAAACGAGCCCTTAGGTATACACTTCTTTCCCTTATATATATATATATATATATGTATATATTGCCATGGGGGTGAGAAAAATAATGAAATAAATATATTTTGAAAATATACAGAAAGATTCGGAGGCAGCTGCGGCCAAGATGGAGGTACAACAGCAGCAACAACACGAGCGTGATCGCATTCATTGTCTTCGTCGTCTACCTGATGCTCTCTCGTTGCCGATGTCATGTAACATATAACCCCCTGCCGCCGATAGCGCTGTTTCAGTGCCTAAAAGAGAGTAGCATCATATGCGGAGATGTATGGTTTCAGACGGGACACGTGGACGACGTCAGTGGCGGGTGCGGACGACGACGACTGACTGTCCAACGAAGCGATCTCATGTGTGACCTCAGTAAGCCGGGGTAAAACCTTGTAAGGCCCCGAGTAGCGCCAACCTGGCGGCATGGTGTCTAGAGGAGGACCAATGAACTTGGAGAGTAGGAAACTACTTTGTGATGGCTATCGTAGTGGGCCTTCTGAGAGAGCTGCGAGCCAAGAAGACGTTCCCGTGCGATTTGGCGGGCCACTTGAGCCCGAGCAGTGGCATCCCGGGCGTACTCTGTAATCGTTTGTGTATTTGATGGGAGAAGAGTGTCAAAGGGTAACGCTGGATGGCGGCTGAACAATAAATAGAAGGGGGAGTAGCCAGCGGTGTCATGGCGTGACGAATTGTATGCAAATGTTACATAAGGCAAAGTACTATCCCAATCAAGGTGATCCTTGGAAACGCACATGGTGAGCATTGTGGTCAAGGTTCGATTTAGGCGCTCGGTAAGACCATTTGTTTACAGGTGGTAGGCCGTAGTGAGCTTGTTAGGCGTCGAACACGAGCGAAGGATGTCACTTACTATATTTGAAAAAAATGAGCGACCACGATCGGTCAGCAGCTGTCGAGGAGCGCCATGGTGAAGAATTACGTCATAAAGCAAGAAGTTCGCGACGTCAGTGGCACAGCTTGTCGGTAGCACTCCTGTGATAGCGTATCTTGTGGCGTAGTCAGTGGCCACGGCTATCCACTTGTTTCCAGTGAGAGAAGTAGGAAGTGGTCCAACGAGATCAAGACCAACGCGGTAGAAGGGGACAATGGATATGTCTACTGGTTGGAGCGGACCAGCTGGTGGCAAGGTGGAATGTTTGGAGCGCTGGCAGGACTCACATTCAGCAACGTACCGGCGCACAGAACGGTAAAGGCCTGGCCAGAAGAATCTACGCCGCACACGATCGTACATGCGCGTGACCCCGAGATGTCCAGTGCTTGGGGCATCGTGAAGCTGTTTAACAACAGCGCAACGAAGTGTCATAGTAACTACGAGTAGTAGCTCTGGTGCCTCGGCGCTGGTGTTGCATCGGTAAAGAATGCCATCGCATAGAACGATTAAGTGTAGCGACGGGTCTATGTGGATCAAACGTAGACTCTGCATGATAGACCGCAAGTGTATGTCGCTGAGCTGTTCCTTGCATATGTTGGTGAAAGCAGACATAGTGAAGACACAAGGGTCAGAATCATGTGCTGAAAGGTCAGGTGGGTTCACGGGGTGACGGGATAGATTGTCGGCATCCTGGTCCATTAGGCCAGATTTGTATGCCCTGTCAAAGCTGTATTCTTGGAGTTTTAAGGCCCAACGGCCAAGTCGTTCAGTTGGATCTTTAAGGGACGACAGCCAGCACAAGGCATGGTGATCCGTAATTACCGAAAAGGTGCAACCAAACAAGTATGGTTGAAATTTTTTGACTGCCCAGACTAGTGCGAGGCACTCACGCTCTGTGATAGAAAACTTGCTCACCGAAGGAGAAAGGAAGCGACTGGTATAAGCGATGACGCGATCCTGTTCACATGCCCCTGGGCGAGAACAGCACCGATTCTATGTCTGCTGGCATCGGTACGAACTTCAGTACGGGCTGACGGGTCGAAATGGGCCAAAATGGGTGGGGAAGTAAGTAATGTTGTAAGGGTGCTGAAGGCAGTCGCTTGGTCAGTACCCCAATAAAAAGGCATGTCCTTCTTCAGTAGTTCAGTAAGTGGTTGGGCAACGACAGCCAAATTCTTCACAAAATGTCGAAAGTAATAAAAGAGGTCGATAAAACTGCGTACACTTTTTGCGGAACATGGTATGGGAAAATCTTTGCCAACTATAATTTTGTCAGGATTAGGATGAACGCCTCGAGCACTGGCAAGGTGGCCCAGCACAGTGATTTCCCGACGGCCAAAGCGAAATGTGGAAGAGTTGAGCTGAAGTCCTGCTGTTCGTAAAACCAGAAGAACAGCCGACAGGTGGCTAAAATGACTTTCAAATGTAGGTGAAAATACGGTGACGTCATCGAGATAGCACAGGCATGTGGACCATTTGTATCCACACAGGAGAGAGTCCATCATCCTTTCAAATGTAGCTGGGGCATTACACAATCCGAATGGCATAACCTTGAACTGGAAAAGTCCATCCGGTGTAATGAATGCAGTTTTCTCATGGTCTCGATGATCGACAGAAATCTGCCAGTATCCTGATCGTAAGTCGATAGATGAAAAGTAGGCAGACCCATGTAGGCAGTCGAGAGCATCGTCAATCCGCGGCAGTGGATACACGTCCTTACGTGTTAATTTGTTTAAATGACGGTAGTCTACGCAGAAGCGCCAGCTGCCATCCTTCTTCTTAACTAGCACGACCGGCGATGCCCATGGACTGCAGGAAGGTTCGGTGATGTCTTTTGTGAGCATTTCTTTAAGTTTGTGCTGGATAACTTGTCGCTCAACATTAGACACGTGATAAGGACGTTGCCGGATAGGGCTGGCGTCTCCAGTGTTAATCCTACGAGTTAAGGAAGATGTCTGACCCAAAGAACCGTCATCAAAATCAAAGAAGTCACGGTAGGATTTCAGCAGGTGTCGGATATCAGTTGTCTGTGTTGCAAAAAGATCAGGGGTGATCATCTTGTCGATGATGGCATCCGCTGCGCTCTTCGATGAGGAGAATGGGGCAGATGACAAAGAATATTCGGCAATGAACGCCGAAATGGCAGCATCTATAGAAGAAAATTTTGCCAAAGTCATACCATCTGGGATAACTTGAGTGCTCCAACTGAAGTTTAGCATCGGAAGAGATGCTGTATTTCCTGTGACTGTCAAAAGTGTGTGAGGCACGGCAAGATTTTCGGCCAGCAGAACGTCAGCAATAAATGTCAACATGTAGGCACCGTCGGGAACAGAAAGGAAAGATCTCAGGTAACGGCTTAAGGTGCTAGGCGAACGTGATCTACTAAACACAGACGTGATTGAGCTGGTGTTGGGTCGTCATGGTAACACGGTAAATCAAGATGAAGCAAGCCGGTTCCACAATCAATAAGGGCAGAGTGGGCGGATAAAAAGTTCATGCTGAGGATAAGTTCATGAGAACGTTTCTCGAGCACAGCAAATAGCACTGTAGTGGAGCGATCGGCAACACTTATACGCGCGGAGCACATTCCAAGCACAGGAAATGTGCCACCGCCGGCGACCTGAGTGAGTGGTACTGTGGGTGGCGTTAAAACTTTCCTGAGGTGGCAACGAAGTTCCGAATTCATCACTGATATGTGAGCTCCTGTGTACACAAGTGGAACAACGGGTGTGTCCTCTACTTCAACATCAATAAGGTTGCATCGAGTCGGCAGCATGGTCAGAGGGTTTGGCGGGCAAGTGATCGATGCAGCATCATCACCTCCAGGAGCTGCATCATCTAGTTTTCCCACGGCAGGTGGTCAGTCGGCGATGTTGGTCGACGAAATTGGGGCGAGCGAGACGACGGGCGACGGGAGAGCGGTGAACGGGACTGGTGAGCATGCGGAGATGGAGAACGACGACGATATGGTGGCATAGAAGGAACGTCTTTACTGGTGGCCTGAAATGATTCTCGGTAAAGTTGAAAATGTCCATGATCCCTCTCTGGGCAATGGGTGTACCCATAAGATGTCTGATGCCAATATCACCGAGTGTTACAATGGCGGGCCATGTGTCCGATACGGTAGCAGTTGAAACTAATCGGACCATCGTCAGCAGTCCTCCACTCGGCTGGATTGCGAGGGCGCATCGGAAGGTTTTGGCTTTGGGCATACGAAACAAGGGTTGACGACAGTCGATCGGCTGAGAGGGAGCTGTAGTGCACTCGGAGGCCAGTCCAGCATGAGAAAGCTCTTGTCGCACGATGACATGTACCAGTGGCACTATCTGAGGGATAGAGTCACAGACATGGGAGCACGTGGACGCAAGAGACGCAGCTTCATGTTCACGTCTGATGATCTTGGTCACGTGCTCTGCAGTTAACGGCGTCTGTAGTGCAAGCCCGTCTTCCCACGACCAGGTTGCTGCTGTGTTTGGTAGTCGAGTGAAATGGTGGGCGATACGTCGACTTTTTGCGGCCTCAAAACGCTGGCACTCCTTGATGATGGCATCGACCGTGTTGCAGTCATTGCATATGAGAAGGTTGAACGCATCATCTGCAATGCCTTTCAATATGTGTGCTACTTTCTCGGTTTCTTGCATGCCATTGTCTGCTTTCCGGCAAAGGGTGAGCACGTCCTGTATGTAAGTCACATAGGACTCTACTGATGTTTGCGCACGAGATGCCAACTCCTTCATGGCCTCTGCCTTTCTACCCACAGACGTGCCGAAAAGGGCGCGCATCTTTTTCTTACATGCATCCCAGCTTTCCATTTCATCTCCGTGGTTCTCGAACCACACTTTTGCTGTTCTTTTTAAGTAGAACAGGATATTGGCCAACATAAGAGTTTGATCCCAGCGGTAATTCTTACTTGTACATTCGTACAACGGCAACCATCCTTCAATGTCAACATCATCAGTGCCACAGAATGTGCCGGGATCTTTTAGCTGCGGAAGGACAACAGTTGTTGTAGTCGCCTCGGCGGGAGCGAGTCCCTGGTTTGCCATGGTGGAGAAATCCGAACGTCGGCCACTGCGGAGCACCGTTATATCGTGTTGTACCCCACACCACCACCAAATGTCACGGGGTGAGAGAATTAATGAAATAAATATATTTATAAAATATACAGGGAGAGGCAGAGGCAGCTGCGGCCAAGATGGAGGTACAACAGCAACAACAACACGAGCGCAATCGCATTCATCGTCTTCGTCGTCTACCTGACACTCTCTCGTTGCCGATGTCATGTAACTATATATTTATTTATTTATTTATTTATTTATTTAGAATACCCTCAGGGCCAATGGCATTACAGAGGGGGTGGGGCAAAAATACAGAAAATTGGAGGTATAGTTCAAAAAAAAGTCTCAAGACAAACGAACAAAAAATGCAGTAAAAGAACTCACAACAATTCCCAAGTACATTTCTAAAAGATTACAAGTAGTTACACAAATTATAACGACACAAAAAACAAAACAAAATACAATATACGTTAAGTATAAACGTGAGTCAAAATTCGGTGTATCAATGAAGATAGACGCATTATATAACTATAAATGGCGGTGCCTAGTTTAAAAAAAAAGAAAACTTGGAGAAATATATCGCATACAGCTACTTTCAATTGGTAGTATCCTTGATGGTTACAACATCTGGAGGAAGGTGATTCCACTCATCACTTGTGTGTGGCACTAATGAGTGAAGGAAAGAGGGAGACCTACAAGATGGGAAGGAAGGAAGGAAGTATGTTTATTTACAGAAAGGCAGAGAGGTCGGCCTGAGCGATAGTTTGCTCTAGCCTGCTACTCTACACTGGGGGAAGGGAAAGGGGAAAAGAAAGATTAATGGATGACGATGGTGAGATAAAGAGGTGAGTATGTAGTGTTCTTTCTAGTTGAGACACATTTTATAGCCGCGCACATAGTCCAGTTGCTTCTAAAAAGGTAATAACTGCTCTTGTGACCGCAGTTGCACTGTTGGTGTCTGGCCAAGGGCCCAACATGGTCTCATCAGTTAATGACCTACTGCGATATTGTTCAGTAGAAGAAATCAATGTTTGTCGTTCACGTGCGTATGCTGGGCAGACACAAAATATGTGCTCAAGTGTTTCTGGCACATCACAGTGTTCACAATTAGGACCGGTGTCACTGCGACTGATGATATGTGCGTAACGTCTAGTGTACGCTACACCAAGACGAATGCGGTGGATCGTACTTGTGAGTTGTCGTTTCAATTTAGGAGGCATGCGGAACCTCATTTCCGGGTCCCATTTGTGAAGTCGCTGGTGTCGCCGTTCCGGTTTGGTCCAGTGCTGAAGTGTGTAGCTGCGCATCACGCAGCGAAGCAAGGCGTTCGTGTCAGCTCGTGAAAACGCAATGCGTACTTTAGGGGCACTGCTTAAGGCATTTTTCGCTTGAGCGTCTGCCTCTTCGTTTTCCATCACGCCGCAATGAGCGGAAAACCACTGGAAAGTTATAAGATGGCCATTTGTTGAAGCAACCTGAATAAGTTCTGTGATTTCTATTGCCAAGCTGTAATATGGACCTTGCTTCATGATGCAATTAATGGTTTGCAAAGCGGGTTTGGCATCACAGAAAATCGTCCAGGCTCGAGGTCGCTCTCCGGAAATAAACCTTATTGCCTCTTGGATAGCGACAAGCTCTGCGGCAGTTGATGTGGTTTTATGGTCCACTTTGAATCGTCGAGTGATATCCATGTCTGGGATGACAAAGGCTGCGGCGGAGGTGTTTAGCGTGGTGGATCCGTCGATGTACACGTGCAGAGAATCACTGTACGTTGTATAAATGTGATATAGGGTCAGTTGTCTGAGGCCAACAGAAGAAATGAGCGACTTCTTCGTAATTCCAGGTATCGTAAAAGAGATAGGTGGTTTAGGCAGAACCCATGGTGGCACTGCAGGGGCATTTGGCGGAGAAAACCTTGATGGTATAATATTTTCATGCCGCAATATTACTTTTGAGAAACTGCAATCTGGGTGAGTGGTGGGTAGTACTGACAGTGGGTGCTGTCTGTGTCTGCTCAGTAATCGTAGGTGAACTCTAAGTGGCTCGCAGAGCATGTATACACTGATGGGACAAGCCCGAGCCTCTGCGATTGTCCCATTTGTTGAAGTGCAGCGTGGTAGACCCAAGCATCTTCGTAAGCATTGAGCTTGAACACTCTCGAGCGTCTTCACACAACTAGGTCTCATATTGGAAAGCACCGGCATGCTGTATCGAATGTATCCCACAAATAGAGCATTGTATAATTGAAGTAGCGATGATTCTGATGGGCCCCATCTTGCTCCTGCTACGTGGCGAAGAATGAGAGCAAAGCTCTTCAATTTAGATTTAAGTACGGCGACATGCCTCGTCCACGATAGATCTCTGTGTACGACAACCCCAAGGAACTTGTGGTGCGTTACAGCAGGTATCGCTGTCCCATTAATAAATATCGGGTATTGCGACATATGCTTGCGCGTGAACGCAAGCACTGCGCATTTGTCGATTGAAAGAGTGAGCCCCTGACGTCGTAGATATTTGTATGTGATCGTCACTGCACGCTGTAGTCGAGCTCGCAATTGAGGACGAGTAGTTCCGGATGCCCATATGCATATGTCATCAGCGTATGCAGTGATCTTCACCGTGCTGGGAAGCTCTGCTGCTAGGCCGATCATTGTGACATTGAATAGGATCGGGCTGAGAACTCCTCCTTGGGGAACACCACGATGAACCTTATATCGATCGGTGTCTCCGTTACTTGTCGTCATGTAAATGGTGCGGTCCCTAAGGTAGCTAAAAATCCAAGCGTACAGTCGTCCACCGATGTCGAAATCTTCCAGTGCGTCAAGGATCGCATAATGCAGCACATTATCGTAGGCACCCTTAATGTCTAAGAAGACCGCCGCCACTAGTCTGCGTCGGCTTCTTTTCTCTTCAACGCTGGTGATCAAGTCGACCACACCATCAATGGCAGATCGGCCTCTTCTGAAGCCATTCATAAATGCAGGAAAGGAGTTGTTGCTCTCTAGAAGCCACTCTAATCGTGCCAGTACCATTCTTTGCCTCACTTTTCCGACGCAGCTGGCTAACGCGTTTGGTCTGTAGGAGGAAAGTGCATAAGGACACTTCCCCGGCTTGAGCAATGCAATAATGCGACTGCATTTCCAGTTAGCTGGGACTTCTCCTGACTCCCATGAGGTGTTATAATGAGATAACAGGATACGTCGTGCTTCTGTATCAAGATGGTTGAGTGCAGCATACGTGATTCCGTCAGGCCCTGGTGCCGATGATCGGCGGGAGGCAGAAATCGCAGCGTCAAGCTCATGTATTGTAAAACGTACATCAAGGCGCTCGTCAGACGATGGAGGCGCAATGGTAGTAAGAAGCTCATTAGTGGCAAGATCATCAGTGGTGTCCACGATGAGGCTACAGTAGTCACTGGCTATCTCAACTTCTGTCCGTCCCTGATGTAGAGCAACAGCTTGAAATGGTTGATGTTGTTGGGGAGTTGTCTGCAAACTTCGTACCACCCGCCAGATCTTAGATAGAGGTTGCCTGGGGTCCAGAGATCCACAGAAATTTTTCCAGCGTTGCCTGTCAATCTTGTCAAGATGCCGAAGAACATGTCGTTGAGCTCGACGACAGGCGGAAAGGTCTGAAGGTGACTTCGTTCGTCTGTATCGGCGTTCGGCACGGGGACGGATTGCACGAAGGGCCTCGTATTGGGAGTCAACTGCTGATCTCTGCATCGGTAGGTTAACCTGTTTGGTTGTGTCACGCAGTGAAGAAGCAATGATGTTTTCTACCTCGGATGGATCAGTCGTGTGCTCACAGCCAGACTTGACAGATGCCTTGAACAGTGTCCAGTCGGTTTGACAGATGTAGCGTGTGTGCATGCGGCGAAACCACCTGAACTGAACATAGGTTGGAAGGTGGTCACTGCCGCGAGTGTCCAAATCTGTGCACCAACATGCGGAAGACAGAAGGTTTCTGGAAACGAAACAGAGGTCGAGGCAGCTGCTGTAGGACGTGCCACGAACAAATGTAGGTGATCCGTCGTTGAGTACGCTTAGTCCATAGTTGTATATAAAATTGGCTAAATCCTTTCCGCAATAATTCGTTGTAGTGCTACCCCAGAGAGGATGATGTGCATTAAAATCGCCGATCACAATGTGTGGCCTTTGTGCTGCTTGAAGAATGGTCCCCAGGTGGAAGCAGTCCATCTGTGTGCTTGGGTGTATGTATCCTCCTATTACGGAGAATGTTCGCTTTTTATGTGTTATAGTCAGGCTCACGTAATCATTGCTAGTATGCGACGCGACTTCATGTCTCAAGAATGTCAAATCACGGCGTATACAAACGAGAACTTTGCTCGTACGTTGATCACTGCGGGACCAAATCTGGATATATCCAGATATACGAAAAGGTGAAACCATATTCGGTTCACATATAACGATAACAGGAAATTGATATTTAAAAACCCATTGTCTGAAGTCTGACAGATGGCCACGTAGGCCACGAGCATTCCATTGCATAACAAGCGACTGGCGCATGCGTTCTTCGAACATCAGTGCCATGTTCACTTACTGAAGAACCAGTAGAAGAGGCTCCAAAACCTCAAGTAGCTGCACAGCCGCCTTAGCAGCGGGAGTGTTTAGGCTGCTGAGAATCTTACGCATTGAACCCATCAAATTTTTAAGCATAGCCTTGACATCTGTGTTGTCCATCTTCTTGTTTTCTTCATTGGAGGTAGGGGCACTATGTGATGATGGCGCTACCGTAGCTCTTGACGGTAGTGAAGGCCACTGAGTCTCCGATGTGGGGAGAGCCAATGACTGGTTACATTGTACTTGCGTGGACTGTATTGGCATTTGAGCATCTGTATCCTCCTTTCTGACCGACAAAAGTAGGCTAGGAGGTGGTGAGGGCACGGTTTTGTGTGTTGAATTCGATAAGCTATGAGCACAGCTGCTTCGTTTGCGTCGATGTCGCGAACGATGTTTACGGCGCCGTACAGCCCTTGCAGCTTCTCTGTGAGTGGAGTGGTCTCGAACCATCTTCTTCAGGATACTAATTTCATTCCTCATTTTGGGACATTCCTTTGATGTTGCATCGTGGGCGCCTGAGCAGTTTGGGCATTTGGCCACAGCATTGCAGTTATCACCATCATGAGGGCCACCGCAATGCTTGCAGGTTACTGCACCCTTGCAAACTGCACTAACGTGCCCAAATTTCATGCATTTATGACATTGCAGAGGTTTTGGTACGTAAGGACGTACCGAGTGCCTCACGTACCCAACTTTTACATGTGTGGGTAACGTCTTCGACTGAAACACTACTTTAACACATCGCGTGCGTCCAAAGCGGTGGAAGCCAAGCACGGGAGCCGACGATGACAGCAGTTTCTCGAGACTCGAGTCTGTTATCTCCTCATCCACATCGTATATAACTCCTGTTGTCGTTTCTTCGTCGTACGCGGAGAATGCGCGAACCGGAATATTTCCTAATCGAACAATCGCTTTCAGCGTGTCCATTAAGGCCTTCGTAGTGACCTCCACGGACATTATGTTCTTTCGGGTATTTATGCGTATTTCTACGACTTTCCCTGGAGCGATGAGCTCAAAGTACTCTGTCAGGCTCTGCCTATTTAGAGAGTTCAAGATGTCTGTCTTCGATGTCAGCACATACGAAATGGTGTACGACCGCATGCTACTCGCCTTTGTCTGTGCTTGCCGGCTAGTGGGCGATGTCCGGCTGATTTTCCTCTTCAGGCGTCGGCTTTGTACGACCACGTAGTCGCTGTCCGAAGCCATATCTTCAACGGAGGAGTCATCAGAATTGTCATCGTGGGCCCCGCTTGGGCCGGGGTGAGAACTTGCGTCAGACGCACTATGATGTGGTCGGCCCGGTCCCGGTTGCTAGATGGGGTTTTGATCCCGCATTCTAAGGGGAAACGCCCCTTCGAGGTGTGTCGATTATTGAAAAATTTTGGCAAAAGAATTAGGAAACTCACAGAGCTCGAAGCAGAGGCTGCTCTCTGTGACAACTTCTTCTTCTTCCCCCACCTACAAGATGGAATGCCGACTTTGTGTTGGTGATCAATGCGAGATGACATGTAATGCAGTGCTGAAAGGAGTTGGGGTCGTAAACAGGGGTGGTGATATATCCAATGAAAGAGAGAGAGGCGCGCGATTTTATGTCGTAAAGCTAGAGGTGATAATTCTAGATTAGCTTTCAATAAACTGATGCTAGCGGTGCTATTATAGTTAGATGAAGTGAATCGTGTGGAATTGTTCTGAACTTTTTCTACTAAATAAATTAATTTATGCTGACTGAGGTCATATATATATGGGCATATTTTTCATGACCCAATAAACCTGGGCAGTATTTTTTAAATTGTATTAAGGCCTGTGTAAATGCCATTTGTTTTTGTTCGAAGGAAGTGGAAACAACTTTGAATAGAAAAAGATTGACTTTCGCTAGAATGCAAGTGATAACCTGTAAAATATGTCATGTTTAAAAATTTACTACTCCTAGAGTGTATAAGCCAGTATAACAAGCTTTTAAACTTAAGAAATGATGAATCAATGTGAAGCTAATATGTTCATTTAAAGAAGCAGTGACATCAACTTTACGCATGTCCTGTTTTTTACGTTAACACGTAGTTATGGATCCCCTAGTAACAATTGATAAAGAGATGGAAAAGGAAGAAATAGCAACAAAAACAGAAAGGGCAAGGGAAATAAACAAAAACAGAGGAGAAATAACAGAGAAAAACTGAAAAAGACAAAAAAGAAAGAGAGGAGGAAAGGAAGCTCAAGAGAAGCAAAGCAGACTTCCCAGCCCCGCACTTCCTTTAGGCCTGCTGCATGTTCATGTGCTAGAGACCTGCGCTCCCACTGCAGTCTGGCTCTTAGCTAGCTGTTGTGCTATACTTATAGAAAGCATCAACACAGTGAGGCTGGCCTTAAATTTGTCGTCTGACAGCAATCCGGCCAGCCTCGCCCCGCCACAGTGGCCTAGCTAGTTGTACTCGGCGGCTAGACCTGCAGGTTGCGGGATCAAATCCCGGCTGTGGCGGCTGCATTTTTTATGTAAGCGAAAATGCTGCAGGCCTTTGTGCTCATATTTGGGTGCACGTTAAAGAACCCCAGGTGGTCGAAATTTCCGGAGCTCTCCACTACGGCATCTCTCATAATCATGTGGTGGTTTTGGGACATTAAACGCCAGATATCAATTTATGCAGCTAGAATCACGCCTTTTATGCTTTCTATAAAGCACAGCCAAGCGGAAATGAGCAGGACTCCCATGGGACCGCAGGTCTAACACACCAACTACATGCAATAAGTCTGCAAAGTGCATGAAAACAGCCTTTATTTACTAAACGACAATGTCTATGTATATCTGTTAAATGTCCATTCAGTGTCCATGTGCAACATACCTGCGGCCTTACTCGGTCGAGCTTTTCATAGTTGCGGGTACATCTAATTTTCGTAATTTGGATTTCTGAAACATACCATGGATGTCTGCACAATATTTATGGTTCAGCTTTGCCTAGAGTTTTTTTATGTTTGTGTGCCACTGCCTATCTAACTTAAACAATTGTGATTGATAGGCTAACTATCTCCAATTAAGACAACCTTTTGTTTAACATACTGTGAAACATATCGGCCAACTTTGATGCTAAAATGGTATGTCGTGCTGTTGATGATTGTGCTTGTTGATAGCCTAATTGTGTAAGTCGAAGCTGAGGTCTGCCTGCGAGTGCAGCTTTGAAAGTTTTCATAAAACGGCAAGGATGTGCCTAACATCACTAAAGCAATTAACATTGCACAATAATTGTGATTGGAATAACTTGCATGCTGAAGCTGTAACCCAAAAATCTTCGGTATCCTTTGAAGAGGACTTGATCTGGATGTCAAACTCTGGAGTTTTGTGGACACGCAGTTCAACCTGTCGACGTAGTTTTGAGTTGTGCAAATCCCAACTCTTGCACAGTTTGCTGAGCAGCCAGGTGCAGCTACAGCGTAAGAAACAAGGACTGAGCTAAATATTAGGTGTATTTGCACATTGAACACTTGGAAAAAGTGCTACAAATTTCTCTCCTCTAGTCAGTAGCGTCCCTGAACCGCCATGAAGTGCTTACTGGTTCACTCACCAGAACGACGACTAAAACAAGAGCAGACGCAACAGCTCTCACACTCAGACCCTAGCCGAGGCTACTGTTGTGTTGTGAATTGCCACTGATGTAAAAAAGACTTCAGTATGGCTAATTTCCGCAGCTTTCACGAAGCATAACGGTGAGAGTGCAGGATATGGGCAGTCGCGAACGCATTGGGTAAGCGAATTACTTGCGTTCTCCACAGCCGTTCGCTTGAGAAAGTGTGATAATGTAGGTTTCCTGTTATTGTTCTGAGTAGCCTTGAGGAAGAACCATGGCAACTTTGATTATGAAGCTTCTGATCGCGGTGCGCGCCGTGAAACAGTAGACAGGTGACACGAGCGATAAACATTGCACACGCCACGACTACTGATGAACTGAAGTTGTCGCCACCACACAGTATTACACATGTATGGCTTTGAAGGCTCTAAGTTCCAGCTTTAACGAGGAAACAAGAACATGTACGTTATACAGGTAAATTGCAAAATGATCACGACCACAATCAGGTTTTTTTTGCCTTTGGTATGCGTAATTGCCAGGGCTATCTCAAAGGCCTTGGTTTTGTACCTTTCATTGTTCACACCCGCATGTATCCCCATTTGTGCTATATACAAACGCTAGACAACTGTCAACAGAACATTCTAGCAACAGTTCAATCCACAGGAAGTGAGATATCGATAGAGAATGAAACTGCAAAGACGAAAATCGTCAGGGACATTTGTGCTGGATAAAGCGAGCTTTGTACCACTGATAGTAAGATACATTGCTCGTGTATGTACTTCATCGCTTTGGCATCTTGTGTGTGCCCAAGTTTAACGCACTTAGGCGTTAAAGATCGCATGACGGTCGGAGTGCTTGCCTCAAACTCGATATCATGCGATGCTCGCTTGCACTTGAAGCACACCAAAATAACTGAAACATCTTTAAAGTTGTACCAGCAGGCGCTTTGATGAGCTTCCTACTTTTCTGAAGTGAGGTTGGATTTATGGAAAAAGCTTGCCAGGTCCTTGATTTTCAAAAACCACACCTCAAGACTAACGAAACAGGAGGGCATATATGCATGTTCACTTGCAGACGGCTCTCTTTGCACTACTCATTTAAGGCTGGCACGGCGATTGGGGCGCTGATGGCAGCGTTTTTCACAGCGCCGCCTGGGCAGAGTCCGACGTTTCGAAGTATTCTGTAACCTGTTCAGAATGCCTTGCCATTATTCGTCGGTCTTTTTTTTTTCCCGAAAAGCATGTTTATTATGTTTATGTACCACTCTGCTATAGTGGAAGTTACATCATAGCAGTACTATAAATAAATAAATAAATAAATAAATAAATAAAAGCATTTATTGCACATTTTCACGAAACTTAATAACCATCTCATTTTTCACTGCATTAGCACAGAGATGTATTCTGAAATCCAAAATGCCATATCTGATGGAAGCCTTCCCCCGTAGTCATTAAGTTTATAACGTACCCCAGTATAATAAAGAACATTGTTGAAAAGTCAGAATTCAGTGAAGGATGTTTGTGAAGGCAGTCTAAAATGAAATATTGACACACCAAAAGGACAAAAATGGTCGTCCTGAGGTGTACTCAGCACAAAGAATGACACGCATTCCATTGAAAAGGCCCAGCGCAGGTGTTGGACCTGGGGTGTGCTAGTGATGCATCAAATATTCATCGCATAACACATCTTATTCATAAAAGCTAACCATTGATAAGCACTGACAATGAAAGTTGGTACGTATTAAATTTCAATATGCAAAGCTAATGCAAAGTTAAGGTAATTGAACACTGGCAGCTGTGATGTGTTTTTGAACATAAAAGTGTGGCATAACCTCTTTTGCTCTTTGGAAAGTGTTGCTGGATGACTACAGGGCTTCTGAAATCCATGAAGACCCCCTTGACGTGGAGAAGTACGTTCTGAACGTTCTGTACTTATTCCCCTACGAAAATCCTTTAATTTTGAAGTGATCCAAAGTAGTTTCTATGGCAGATCGGTGTGAACCCGGCATACTCTCATTTTCATTTACACTCAAATGTATAACATCTGGGGATTACAGTGTATTTTGACACATAAGAGTTGCGGCATTTCATGGCTGTTTTTACTATTTATATGCTCCATCACTCTGTATGTCTATGTTGCTTTGGGGCATGCCAAAGCAAATTATCATTGTACAGTGCCAATAAGGCTCGTGCTTCTGTATTTCGATACGTGCAACTAGCCCAATTTGCCTCACGGTGATATGTAATTCACTTTTTATTTGATTTATTTCTCAACAGTACATATAAAACCACCACATTTTTGTCGCATTAATGTTTAGAGTGACATTGTAAGCGCTTGAAAACTGTTTAGAGAAACACTATTGCAAGAACTTTTCAATGAAATTTCACTTGTGGGGGCACCTTGGGCTTCACTTGTGGGGGCATATCGAAAGTGGAATTTGTATCACATGCATATTAAGATATATGAGACTCCCAAGGGGTATCACTACCGTGCTGTTTAGAGAACATCTCTACAAACCTGTGTTCAATACATCTTAGTTCACCTGTATGCGAACTTGAAGCCTTTGCAAATGCATGTGAAGTCCAAAAACTCCTTGGTCAGAAAGAGGTACTACCATTGTGTGGGACTGGTTTTTCTGGTTGGTTTACATTGTTCTTCTTGGGTCTCATCCAATTGTTCATTTGACTTTACCACCGGCTGTCTCCTGCTTTTCTTGCGGGAGCCAAGAGCTTCTGCACCGTCTTTTTGTCGCCAAGCAAGTGGTGCGTGAAGGTGAAGTCCATTTGACTCGTGCCAAAGAGTAAAGTGGAGAAACTCTTAAACACCACTCAATCACAAGAATGTCCCATTGTTGAAAAGCGTTGTAGTAGTAAAGATCTGCTACGTGAGATACTGTTATTGCTTCGAAAATCCAGGAATACCTCCTATTCTCTGAAAGCTGTACCAATCACCCTGGAACGTCACCACTTGTTGCATTATACTTTCGGTGCCATTTGCGAGTCTATAGAGTCCTCCAAACATGTGTTGCTGCTTTGCACAGTATCATGTCTGATATTTCTTGCAAACTTAAATAAATTATCTTGCTTTGTGGCTGCTCCACAAAGATTTTGCAGAAATAAATGTTTATCAGGCCAAAAGTGGGAGACAAACAGCACCATTGCTTATTGCCTGATCCCGAATATCAAGGTCCACTGTGGCTTTTGAATATTGAATCTGTGATTTGGTGATGTTTGTGGTCCAATGCAAATACAGGAGGTGACATGCTTGGACATGTACAATTATAAACAGTCATGTGTTAATTATACAATCACCAGCCTTCGTAGCTTTGCAGAGCACATATTACTTGATCATAACCAGTGTAGGCTGAGAGAAATGTAAGTGTTGTCTATTTTTGATAATTCACAGTGCAAGAAGGACACAGACGAAGTATAGGACAACCTGAGCGCTTCGTCTGTGACCTTCTTGCGCTGTGAGTTATCGAAAATTAACTATCACCAACTAGCCCATATTTTCCTTTTTGTTCTTGTAAGTGCTGTAAGCATTAAACAACTCAGCCCCCAAGGAGAACGTGCGAGCTAATTTCGCAAAGTGAACTGATCCACTTGCCTTGCTCGGACTCTGGAAGCTGTTCTGCTGTGACGGTGTCCAGCTTGGCCTGCGTAAGTGCGATCATCAATGTCTCATTTCAGCTTTTGGTTTATGTTCAGCCGAGGACACAAGCATGACCATAATTAGTCAAGTGTCAATATATTGTTAGTAAATGTAGCGCAACTTGGAAATCTCTTGAAATACTCACATAGCTGCACATTTTTCTACTAAAAAAACAAATGCACAGCGTTCACTGCCAACTGTTTATTGTGCGTCACTAATATGTGCAAAACAAATGATCGACAACAGTATGCATAAGCAAAGATTCAACAAGTGATGCAAGAACCAGCCACCCCTCTCAACAAAGTAACAAATAAAGAAAGGGAAACACAAATAAACCAGCTAGGAGCGCTAATACCTTGCCTCGAAAAAAGATATTTCCTCTTGATACAACACCATGGACAGCTCGCTAAGACAACAATCCTTATTTTTTTCTATATACTTGTATGCTCCCAATGACAGACGTGCAAATGATTTCACGCTCCTTTTGAGAATGTGTGTGTCTGTAAATCTTGCTATACAGACAGGCAGGTTCCCAGAAGGAGCGTGAAATCACCTGTATTTCTCTTATTGAAAGCACGTTTCATAGAAAAAAAAAAAAGAATCGTGTTTGCAAGCTGTACGGCCATAACCACGTCTGTGTAGAGCACGCAAGCAGCTAGTTTTTGCTCCATGGCACGAAACCTTGAGGCAGAATCGGGCTCTGATGTGGCCAGCCTCACAACTAGGACACAAATGCTCCTAGCACACCACTTCAGAGCCCGAAACTGTCACAAGGTTTTGCGTCGCGGAGCAAAAACTGGCTGCTCGTGTGCTCTACACAAACGTGGCCGCCGCTGTACACGGTATTGTATCGAAAGAAAATATATTTTCTCAAGTCAAGGTGTTAGTGCTCCTAACTGGTCCATCTGTGCTTCCTTTTTTTATTTGTTACTTTGTTGCATTGGGTAGCTGCTTTTTGCATCACTTGTTTAGCACATGCTCATTATTGTTGATTATTGCTTTTGCACATAATCCTGTATATAAGATGGTCAGTCAGGCACAATGAACAGCTGGTAGCTGGGTGGTTTTTGAGTGGAAGCGAGTGTGAATGTGTGAGTGTTTCGAGGGAGTTGCACTAAATTTGCACAATATGATGAGTGACCAAGTAGCCTAGCAAGTTTTAATGAATGCCAATATAATGAACATAGATAACAACTTATATGTGGTAGTATACAAACCAAAGAAAACCTCACTTCATTGATACTAGCATTTAATAAATACATGCTTACAACAATTACACAATATGATGAACCCGTCCTTTTTTTTTTTGTAGCATGCTATGTTACAAGTTTGGTTGTACTTTGGTTGCTTAACATGCTGAAGAAAATCACTGCAAAACATTCTTTTATCTGGACTTTCATGCCAAAGTCTTGGTGTCAGTACGTGAGCATTAGAACATGTGCAAAATAATATAATTCCTATGCATGCACCCTTGGCCTCAACTGAATCCAAAGATGAAACATGACAGGGGCATGTACTAAATTCAGTTTGTTTCTGAAAACCTTTTACTCACTAGGACTGGTTCATTTGCAGACTCGGTAATCACAAACTCGTCATCTTTGTCATCTTCATTCTTGTCTTCACTTGTGTCCAGAATTACGTTTTCAACTGGCTTAGCAGTCGGAGCCCTGTGACATGAGCAGGTTATTATAATTGTTTAATGGAAGCAACCACTGTAGGAAAAAATTGGGTTGTAGAGTGCTGGAAGATGACTACTGGCGAGTAGATTGAAGCTAAGTTGTGTTATACTATGTCTATGACCTCATTCGCACTCTTTAGGTAAAACTGATGCTTGGCTGAATTGGTTTCTATTTAAGAATGGTAAAACAGTAAAAAAAAAGAAAACAGATGCAACCCGTAGAAAGACACACAAATACTTCACTGTCTTTAACTTATTTTTGGAGCTCTTACCAGCAGTTCTGACATCAAGTTAGGCTTCCAGACAAACTTCACTATAGACTGGCAGATATTTAAAAATTGAGCCCCAGTTCATTAACTTCTGAGCTCTAAAAAAAACAGCCGTTGCAGTTTTCTAAATTGCTTCTTTTTTTAATTTTGTGCATTAATGCATCACTAAGACACATCTGTTTACACTGTATAAATGTATCTGAATTTTTAATTTAAAAGTCTCAAATCACAATGCAATAATATATACATGCGGTATGTAAATGAAAAGGTACGAAATGAAACTATGGGTGTAAATGAAGATTTCATTCAAAGTATAGACTGTATGTTTAATCGCAATGATCTCATTGATGAACGGGCCAAGATATTTTTTGTTCCCAGAATGCCTGTAGCCATGACGAAACCCAGTCCTACACAGCGTCTTTGAGTCCGTGATCTCGGTTAAAGCGCATCCCTTTCAGATATTTTTTTGAAGGGGACTGAACACATGGAAATCGTAAGCATTCAATAGTGGCTTGTTCGACACCCTCCACTGTCACAAATCACATAACGCCTCAGATGTTGAATTTGGCTACGTAAATGCCATCCTGTCCTCTCACATGCTGTTGTGCGAATTGAATGGCAGTCCTAATGAGAGCTTTTGCTGTGCATGCAGACACCCGCGATCCTGTCCTCAGATATATCGCTACGTTCTGCCATAGCGGAATCTATGTTAACGATAATGTTGTTATGATGTTTCGTACCTTTTCATTTGAACACCCATTGTAAAGCCATACATGAAGCTCATATTTGTAGAGCCAAAAAAGCTTGAAGAGCAGCTAATCAGCTTTTCCCTTTTAGGACATATCGAATCATGTGGCTGACGTTATTTTGCAGTCTGAATTGAATAAACTGTTAACTTGATGCTGAACTACTTTTTTCTCAATTTTTCTTAATACCTATTTAAAGAAAGATGAGTTAAATACTTATAGGATAATTAATAAAACGTGTCTCAGAAATTGGTAGATCCTAGTTTTCTTTTTCGAATCCAATAAACTCATTCTCTGAAATTAAGTCAGTTTAGTTCATATCAAACACAAAGGAGTTCCTTCTTCGTCAATAAAATGCAATTCAGAAGGTTGATAATATTGCAATTAAAATTTGTTTTGCTTCTTTGTTTGATGCCTTAGTTGTTTGCTTGAGTGATATGCAAGCAAGTGTATTTAAGTAGCCTAAAACATTTGCCTCTTCAGTGAATAATTTCATTGAACAACCATTGAGTCACTGAATCACAATCACTATAGAATCACTGAGAAATCAGTGATTCATTTTTCTTCAGTGATTGTTACAAGATTGAGTGGCAATATTATTCAGTGGCCCAAGAACCACCACTATGGAAATTTATGAAGGTGTCATCACTGTGATGGGCACAGCCTATGACATTGACAACAAGAGTTTCCTCACAGTCCTAGCTTGGCTCTGACAATAGTGAACTTAGTGCACTTGTTAGTCTGCATCCATTTAGTTTGTGCCTAGGAGTAGCCACTATTATCAATAGCCAACACATATCTGTTTGCAGGGTACTTAGACTGCCCGAGGAGCACTTAAGCAGATAAAACAAGAGTTGAAATCATGTCTTAATTTTACAGCCTGTCCTGACAGGTATATTTTTATACAAGAAAGAGACTAATAATAAGACAAAAAAAAAGGTCATTGATGGAGGAGGTAGTCCCACCTCATGGCCGCTGGCATGCTATCAGCAGAGTTCTCCCTCTTTCGTATTCTTGGTGCAGCTGGTCGGGAACTTCGAGGGCGTGATGACCTCAGTGTTGACCTAGTGAAATTTATGTAGAAAAAATTAAAATGAAACTGGAATCAACTTTCCAATTTACTACAACTACAGTGAATTGCAGAAGGGATTTTTTTATGGCCATGCTTAGATTGCCTATGTATGCTCGACTGTGGCGCAAAGCACATTTTGTCAAAAGAGACAAAAGCAGAGCAGTGAAGCGGCAACTGCTGACTGCTATTTACATAACGGCATCTCCATGGAAACGTGCAGGAAAAAAGAAAGACATCTTTGTGCGTTCTGAAACTGGGCAAGTGAAACGTTGCATTAGTTACAGACTGAGGAATCGTGCTAGTAGCATAAGTAAGAGGGATAATGAGCATCTTTTCGCACATTGTGAATCCTGATGTTGTGCACCATGGTTTATGCATGTGCTGATTCCGAGAAAACGAAGAAACAAATTGCTAGAGAAATGTTGAATGCCTTTGTTGTTTGACAAAGCCTAGGGTCTAATTTTGTCAGCGACACAGCTATAACTTAGCATTGTTAAAAAAGATGCACCTTCCTGATAACATGCTATGTTGACCATGTCATTCTATGTGACACCTTAGCTCTTTATGCCAGCCCAGAAGGTGTCCATATTTTTTCCTATGCGTTTCTGGCAGTGTGATCACACTATTGTCATGAGGTCGTGATGTGGATGAAGGGAGCAGACGGTATGTCTAAGATGAAACTTCTTATTTGGCCAAACTAGTAGCCGTTAAATGCAAAGTCAGATTACAGTGATACACAATGGCGCTGATAGTGGCGAATTGAGCATTGGTCGTTGATCAACTGATCCACGGCAAGACACTTCGACACATGCAGCGTCACACATTTGAGCATTATCACTAGTGGCCGCGTTTCTTCTGCAATCAACTCAGCTTTTTGCGCTCAAGCCTATGAATTGATGTCAAGATATTCTCAAATAGTCTCAGACATTCTGGCGTGATTTGCACAAGGCACCAGTATCTACACGGCCTGCATCACGAAACATAAAAAGAAAGTGGCAATTTGGGCTTCACTTTCTTCTCTTTTCTATTCTATCTTCCTTTCCACGAAACCTACTAGGAAGCATCCACAAAACAAGAAACCTATGAAGATAAGCATGGTACACTCCATTGCAATTGTAAGCCAATTTTCACTTCATGAAAAAAATTCCTCTATCGGTAATGAATTGCTTACCGAGACAATGGCCTCTCGACATCTGGCACAGTCTTGCTTCCAGGCTCAGGAAGTTCCAATGAGTGATCCACCTGTGGAGCCATTTCATGGCTGCTGCTATTTACTGGAGATGAAAAAATTAGATCTCAGGCCTTCTGCCAGGAGCTTATTAATCTCTGATATAGGTAGCCTGTGTAATTTTGTACCTGAGAGGTACAAAATACGATACATATACAGCTTCTCCAAAACTACAAATTTGTAATTCTCGAACATACTTTGAATAAATAATAAAAATCAGTTTGTCTCACATGTAGGTGGCTTATCCTGATGTCCTTCACCACTGCTTTCCGGAATTTGCTCCTTGTGAGATGACCGCTTTGTACTACGTGGGCGTTTCACTTCATCATCTTGAATATTGTGCTGTAGATTATTGAGGAAACGGTCTACTAATTAGAGATGATAAAACGTCTTTCTTTTTTTAAAATTGACGGAAGTTGATAGTGTAGAAGCACTAAGAGGCGGTAGCATCAGATGCACAGAAAGCTTTGGCAGGAGATTCCAATATAGTCATCACGCCTTGTTAAAATGTACTCTAGCATCACACTTGTTAAACCAAAGTTAAAAGAATGTGTGTCAATTATTTCTACTGCTTTTCTAGCTGACTCATGAAAAAAGACTAGTATCGAAGCAGAGATGCACAACACAATGACGGCACAGCCTATGGGCACTCTAACACTAAACAATCTGCATAATCAATTGATCCAAGTTACATCTCTACTTTTCTCCTCATTTCTCAGTTTGTTGAGATAATTCATAATTATCAGAATGCACATACAAAACATCCCTTTTGGCAATTCATTTCTTTAGCAAACATATAAAGCAAAATCCAACTTTAATATTAATAATTGTTATGGTTTAACGTCCCAAAACCACCATATGAGAGATGACGTAGTAGAGGAATCCGGAAATTTCAACCACCTGGGTTTTTCTGACGTGCACCTAAATCTAAGCAAATGGGCCTCAAGCATTTTTGCTTCCATCAGAAATGCAGATACGGTGACCTGTGCGTCAGCAGCGAAGTGCGTTAGCCACTAGCTCACCATAGGGGGTCAGATTCAACTTTTAAATGATATTGTTAAACGATATTATTGAGTGGCAGTTCTATACACGTATCAATATTATTGGCAAAGCTGATATATGATGCTTTTTTTTTTTTCGGAGTAAATTTGCTACATGTTTTCTTTTAAATATAACATTATTTATTTACAATACTGGAGCTTACAATACAATCGAACTTGCTTTAGTATGAGTACAAAATGCTTTATAATTTCTACTGGTTATGTTTTTATTTATGCATACATAAATAAATAAATCATGACGATGCTGGTAAAACTGTTGTTTCAACACGTACATTATCCCTTGCACTATAATCAGTAGACTCTCAGTAAACAGAACCTGAAGGGACCAGAAAATTATGTTCTATTCAGCAGGAGCTCCGTTTACTGAGAGGTGAAAATGGGTGCAGAGATCAAGCTTGAGACCAAGAATTTTAGAGGCAATAGTTTCGTTTAAGCAGTAGTTCGGTTGAGCAAATTTTCGTTTACTGAGAGTCTACTGTATTATGCAGTTTTGTCTTGTATAATGACATTGGTAATACAGTATTTGAATACGAGCAAGTTGGTTCATATCAATAAAGTAAACAGTTGGCATCAAAACACAGACAAGAATACACGAGATTAGTGCTGTTATGACCTGTGCTACATCATTGTGTCCTTTTTCTTTCATCATCTTGCGGCTGTAACATTACAATAAAATTAATAAGAAAAAACATTTAAGTTCTGGTTGAAGTATCAGGCAAAGATACACATCTGATAATCACCATGTTTGTTGCACACGTCGATATTTGCAAAAAAGAAGTTAAGATTTTCTTTAAGACAAAATGTGCATAAATCTTTATGTATGGAGATGCCTGCAGTGAAATACATTTGCAGAAATAATTGATGTAGTTTAAGCATCAACTCACATTGACTGCATGTGCGTCAGTCTTGTCTACCTTCGCAACAAATTGATCCTGAAATTTGCACATGGAGAGGGGGAACTCTTAATTGCCGACACTTTGTCCATTGTCATGTAGCTCACCTGTTCAAGCTTAGACGTTTCATTGGGCATTGCTGGTGGAGCTGTACACTCCTTCACCTCCTTGGCTGATTTTTTCTTCGAGCTTGTTTTTGGACGTTCACTGCCCGTCTCATCGCCCTCTGTCTTGCGAGCGTCAGGCTCTCTAGATTTTGACCTGTGCTCTACCTGCTTGTCCAACTTGGATGACTTGCTGTTAGATGAGCTCTTTTGTTTTTGCACCGAGGATGTCGATTTTTTATCTTTACTTGTGTCGGCATCACCTGTTGTTTTTCTTGACTTCCGTTCACCTTCAGCCTTTTTTGACACTTTCACTGGCTGCAAAGTAAAATGACGTGATGATGCTTCATGTAACAGGTGTTGTGCAATCAAAATAATATTGTTTTCACCTCTTTCTTTTTCTCCGCATTTTTTTTCTCAGGTTTGCTTGGCGCAGGAGGTTTTTCACCAGCTAGAACCCTTTTCACAGCCTCACTAGAGTCTACCTGTGTTGTTTTGAGTACAAATATAATAAGTTGTACAATAAACGAACAGCTTAATGCCAATCTTAAAGTGTCATCACATCACCTTTTTGGCTGCTGACTTTGCAAGTACTTGAAGAAATTCGTTGGTTTTATCCGACTCGTGTCCAGCAACTATTTTTGATGGTCGCACGGGCAACGCCGATCCAGTTACTATACCTAGTGCAGAATTCATCGCCAAACCAAATAGAGCATCACAACTAAGCACGAATGGAAGCATGCACACACATATTCTAAACTCATGTTTAGAAATTTTTGAGTGTGTGTACTTACCGACAGCATCAATAGCCTTCTGTAAAAATGCTATTTTGCTTTCCTTGTCCTAGAAAAATGTGTAGAAAATTACATAAACCGCGTCGAGGAAGAAAAAAGAAACTCATTTTGAACTTGCCTTTATATTATCTGAAGTAAGCTCTTCCTGGGTGTACAATCCATCTAAAAAATTTGTCGCTTTGATGACCTGCAGTGCGCGTGCAAAATAAGAACTTTGCTGAAGCCATCCATGCGCCCAAAATAGCGACATGATGAGTGCTTACGTTATGGATAACGTCGTGCAGAAATCGGAAAGGCGGTTTCTTGAGCAGTTTTTCTTGCAGAGGTGGTCTCTTTATCACAGATCCCAAGAGGTCTTGCGTTTTTTTAATTATCTTAGCGCTCACTTCTTCGTCCATCGTGCCTTTGATTGGGTTTTTATCGCCGCTCAGGAAGGCTTGCTTGGCGTTGAGAATCCGATCACATCTTTTGGCAGCAGAGGAACGCGCGGAATCCGGCAACGTATAGTTTCAGTTTAGGATTCATCCCCATGGTAACAAAAAGCCTTCCCGCGATGTCGTATCTCATCGTAGTAAACAATGTCAAATTAATAGTGCTTGCTTCAAATATAATATACATACGATTTAAGTTGATTTATTTGCTCAGTTTAGCAGACTAGAAAAATTTGCTGCCTAAATTGTTTGTTTTCGAAACTGAGGTTGCTGTTACGCGGCTGCATCGCAAATTCGAACAGTGTGCGGTATTGTCACGTATCGTGTATTATCGTCTCGCGCTTTGATTGTGCGGCAGGGCAAGTTCTGTTACAAAGTTTAAATTTGCACAGGCTTTGCAACAAGCACGTTGCTGAAATTATGGCTGAGTGAGTATTCTTCTTAACCTTTGTTTTGCTGCGACAGAGTGTACAGCCGAGTCTCATCTGTCTAGCGAAAAGCGCGGCGAGCTAGAGAGGGATCGGAGGACGTGCACTAGCCTGATATTATTAAATTTGCTTATTTCGCCGGCAGATCTCGTAGTGGAAAAAAAGCGCAGTCCGTTTTCTAGCTCAAAAGTCAAAGGTTGCCCTTCTTCTACCGGCTTCAAAGCAATTTGCGGTGAAAATAAAAAGGGGGGGGGGGGGGTAATGTGAGAAAAAAAAAAAAACGCGATAAGTCTCTTTCTTGTGCGTCTCGAACGCGATCTGGTGCTTTCGCGGTTGAACAGCCTACCACAATGCCCGGAGAGTGCTCGCTTGCAGCAGGTTCACTTGTTTTTTGTAAAACGCTCGTCTTGAGACGATGCCTGCAGCGTCCCAGTACAAGGGGACCCGAGTGGTGTCGCCTGGGCAGAAGGCATTTGCCTGGGCGTAAAGAAGAGGTCGCAGTGGCGCGCATCCGATTTTCGTGCGTGCTGGCTGGAGTGGCCGCTGAGTGCTATGTTGATCCTCTAATGGATGGCGCTAATAGCATGGGCATGCTAACGTAATCGGCCGAAATAATTCTTTCTAGGGTACATGAATGCTCAGATACCTTGATGGATACTCAGACACCGATGGTAGGTTATTGCTAGGTCAACATAGTCTTGAGATGGTTAATGCAGGGCCTAAGTGTGAGGGGCAGAGTACGCGGAAAGTCGGACACAGGCAATCGAGCATTCATTATTGTCTTATACCCAGGGAATCTATAACAAACTTAGAGAGATTAGAATAGACGAGGATGACATTAACAGCTTGAGCATTGATTACAACTGGGATATGAAACTGAAAATAAGAACATAGAGTCAAAGCTCGAGAGCTCGTTTTTAAATGACACACACAGCTGCAAAAGTCGAGGACGAAGTAGGAAAACTACTGGGCAAAGACTGGGAGTATAGTGGGCTGTTACAGGTAATGGCAAGGGCGATGGAAAAAAAGAAGTTTACTTGCTGTAAAGAAAAGAGAAAGCCAAAAAGTTGGTGGAACAGAAGAATTCGAGAAGCAACGTGAGGCATCACGGGAGCACAGACTGGAAATAAGGGAGAAGTGGCCGCAGAATGAAGTCAACCAAATATTGGAAACGTATTTAGAGAAAAAGAACCATAGTGCCGAAATTGGTTGAGGCAAAAATTAAAAGTGAAAGTGAACGGTGGATGACAGAAATTTGCAAAAAGAAAAAGGCTGCACCCAGAATATTTTGTAGCCACCTAAAAGCCCTAGGTAGGAAGTGTGTCACAATGTAGTAGCATAGGGTAGATGAAGGAGGAAATAAATTGGTGGGGTACCAAGCACTAGGTTATATCCAAAAGGTAACAGTAGATTCGTTTAAAAAGTTCGTCCTGCAGGGGACTTCTCCGGGGAGTAAAAGTATGAAGAAGAGTGCTACAGAGGAAGTAGTGGTACTTGAGAATTTCAATTGGAAGAAGGCCGAAGTAAAGCTTTCTAAGCACACTACTCCGGGCTTAGATGGGGTTCCAGTCCATCTCATTAATGAACTAGGAAAGAGCACTGAAGAAGCACTAATGAAATCCGTAAAAAAGTGCTTACATGAGAATGAAATACCAGACACTTGGCAGAAAAGTAGAATGAAATTATTCTATAAAGGCAAGAGAGAAAGAATAAAGGGCCAGTAAACAGCCCTGAGGTCAAAATTTTTTTTAAAGAGATATATGTGCAGTTTTTCTTTGTGAACATGCTGCCGCAAGAATTTTGTGAATATGTGCTATATTGTCATCGTCTTTCTTGGTCTCGCCGTGGTGTGGACAGTCATCAAATTTCGTCCGTATTTGTACGGCCGCTCCTTCAAGGTTGTTAGCGACCATCACTCTTTGTGCTGGCTCACCAACCTTAAAGATCCATCTGGTCGTTTGGCGCGCTGGAGCCTAAGACTTCAAGAGTTTGACATGACCATCGTCTACAAATCTGGGAAGAGGCACACCGACGCCGACTGTCTCTCACGGTCGCCAGTGGAAACTGTCGCTCCTGATGACGAAAACATCGACGCAGAATTCTTGGGAGTTGTCAACACAGCCACTATTGCACGAGAGCAGCGCAGTGACCCTGAGCTGTTACCACTCATTGAATATTTAGAAGGACGACGTAAAGACGTGCCGCGGTTGTTTGCTAGAGGACTGCCATCTTTTTGCTTGCGAAACGATGTTCTCTATAAGAAAAACTTCTCACCAACTGGTAACCCGCACTTGCTCGTCGTGCCTGCCTCTCTTCGAAAAGAAATTATGGAAGCGTGCCATGATGAAGCAACTTCTGGTCATCTAGGCTACACCCGAACATTGTGCCAACTACGATGCAAGTACTACTGGCCAAAGTTACCTGCTGCTGTTAACCATAACGTGCGAATGTGCACCGACTGCCAAAGACGCAAAGCGCCTCCCAGCAAGCCAGCCGGCCTTTTACATCCAGTCGAAGCACCAGAAAAGCCGTTCACCCAGATTGGAAGGGATTTCCTGGATCCCTTTCCAACTTCCACAACAGGGAACAGATGGATTATTGTGGTCACTGATTACCTGTCCCAATATGCGGAGACTAAAGCTATGCAGCATGGCACAGCAGCAGAAGCCGCTCAGTTTTTCATCGAAAACATCGTCCTTCGGCATGGCGCTCCGACAACAGTGATCACAGACAGAGGACCTGCCTTCACCGCAGAGCTTTTGTAGTCGGTTCTCAGACTCAGCGGTACAGCTCACCGGAGAACAACTGCATACCATCCGCAGACAAACGGACTGACGGAGCGCCTCGATAGGACCCTCACAGACATGATCAGTATGTACGTTGACACAGAACATAAAAACTTGGATCAGATATTGCCGTACGTGACCTTTGCTTATAACACCGCTCGACAAGAAATTACTGGAATGACACCGTTCAGTCTGATCTATGGTCGCGAAGTCACGACAACATTGGACGCCATGTTGCCGCATGAGTGTGATGACATCCATGTAGACGCCGAAGAATTCACTCAGCGTGCCGAAGAAGCCAGACAGCTTGCGCGCGTGCGCATCTGTCATCAGCAGCATCAAGATGCACAACGCTACGACAACCGACACAAGTTTGTTAGCTACTCACCAGGCGACAAAGTGTGGGTCTGGATTCCGATACGTCGACGTGGACTGTCTGAGAAACTGCTAAGACGGTACTTTGGTCCATACAGCGTCACGCGACGCTTTAACGATGTGAACTACGAAGTTGTTCCCGACACTAATTGTAGTTCTAAGCGCCAAAAGTGTTTGCCCAAAGTCGTGCACGTCGTGCGTATGAAACCATATTTATCGAGTTAATTAGCTCCCGGTTACCGTTTTCGTACGACCACTTCATACGCCTGGTAGAGCACCTAAGTTGCGCATCGGGACGATGATTCTTTCGGAGGGAGGCAAATGTCACGTGCTTGCCCAAGAAAGACGATGACAGTTCTGCATGTGCCACGAAAGACTACGAAATGGACAAAGAAGAAGAACTCGCTTGCGCGTTCTAATTAAAAAGATCGACCTGCTTCTGGTGTCTCAGTCTCTACTGCAAGACCTCTGTTTTGACGTCGTGACAATATTAAGGAAGTTAACAGGGGTTAGAACATCGGTCTAAGCTGGTTTCAAATTATTATCTGGCCTCGCCCGCCTTCTCCCTTCCATGAAGGGGGAGGTTTAGCCCACTGTTGTGACTCCGCCCTCTTCGGCAGGGTGACACCACGTCGGCGATTGACGTCATCGGCGAACTCAATCAGTCGCAACGCACTTCCGCTTGCTGCGAAGCATGGTTGTTTGTTTACTGTTTGCCGCACCAGCCGCAGGTCAACCGTGTAAGCGTCAGGTGCGAAGTGTCGACCACAAACGATCAGGTCCCCGACGTACGTCGTTGGAAGGCCAATTCGCTTCAGCCATGCAGCGTGCAGGACCCCATCGTAAGGCATCCAGTGCCGATGCTTCTCCGCTGCCCAGTCGCTCGATTTGCAGCCAACAACAGAGCTACGCTTTTTACCCGCGTTGCTCATGTAAAGGGCGAAGTATGTTCGTTTGTGCGCACAGGTGCTGTAGTTGAGCGAGGAGTGTACATGTGCACGCGACAACTGCGAGGCTGGTTCTTTTACTGCAGTGCCAAGAAACAAGGGGCAGTTTTGTAGCTGTGGGTGGGAACAGGAACTGACGTTGACTTCACTTCTGTTTTTTCATACCTGATTTAGACCAATCGGCGAGCTGCGTGCTACGTCACGTCGCCGAGTTGACGTCACTGCGCGTGCAAGGGTGTCGGTCAGGCGTAAAAAAGATGCGCGTGAATTGTTTTTCGAAATAGAGGCTCTGCACGGGGCACAGCGCTTTAATATTCAGAGAACGTGATTGTTGCTGTCTAATCTACAAATTGCCGAGCTTGTATTGGGGGTGTAAAAAAAAAGTTGGAGCCTGTTTACTGGCCCTTTAACATTTGCTCGTATAGACCACTAACCATTACATCTGTACTATACAGGTTGGCGATGCAGGCAGTAAAATTAAATATATAAGCGTGAGTAGAGCAAAATAATATTTTGGGAGAACTTCAGAATCGATTCTGAATCGACAGGCCACAAAATACATTTTGTATGAAATGGGAAGGATAAGTAGCAATGACAGCTTTGAAATTAACAAGGGGCTCAGAAAGGGATGCCCTTTGTCCCGGCTGTTATTCATGCTGTACATGTTGATGATAGAAATAGCACTAAAAGGTAGCAAAATTGGGTTTAATCTGTCACACAAACAGGGTGGCGTGATGGTTGAGCAGAAGCTTCCAGGTCTGTTTTATTCAGACAATATTGTCATATTTGCAAATAGTCAAGACAATATACAGCGGCTTGCAGATATATATGGAGTGGAAGGCGAGGCTCTAGGACTAGGATTTAGTGCAACAAAATGTGGATTGATGGTATTCAATGATCACGAAGACCAGGCTGTTGCAATAGAGGGCCGTGAAATACAGAGGATAAGCGAGTACAAGTACCTTGGAATATAGGTAAATGAGGGAGATGGAAAAAAACATCGGCAGCGAATGGAAAGAGGAATGCTGCAATAATGGAGCACAGAGCGTTATGGGGATACAATAGGTACAAAGTGCTTCGAGGTTCGTGGAAAGGCGAATTGGTTCCAGTGCTTACATTTGGGAACTCAGTGTTGTGCATTGAGTGAGAGGTACAATCAGAAATGGATGTAAATCAAAGAACTGTGGGACGTCTTGCGTTGGGTGCTCACGGGAAGACGACGAATAAGGCTGTAAAGGGGGACATGGGATGGACAGGCTTTTAAGGAAAGGAAGCTCAGAACAAAATGAGATTTGAAGAGAGGCTCAGGAAAATGAAGGATAGTAGACGGATCAGGGAAGCGCTCGGGTATTTGTATAGGAAGAGCGTGGACATAAAGTGGAGAAAAGAAACTAGGAGGCTCACCAGTAAATGTACAGCTGGCAGTGTGGGCGACGTGGCAACAAGGAGCATTAAACGAAAAGTCAGAGATGCGGAGAGGATTTATTGGATGATAGCGATGGAAAAGGAGCAGGCTCTCAGTAACTACCGAAAGGGGAAAAACAAAGTAATGCGGGAGAGGTTTTATAATAATTCAAGGAGAAGCGCTTTGCTCTTCGAAGTGAGGTCGGGATGCCTTAGGCGTAGTCACAAGGTGAGATTCAGTAGAGAAGAACAATGTACATGCTGTGGGGGAGCTAAGAAGAGGATGGAAAATGTTCTGATTGAATGCGACGATATCCACTGAGGTGTATGTGTGGGTACAAGCCTACATGAGGCTTTAGGTTTTAGGGAAAAACATGGAAAGCTGAACACGTCCACGATAGAAGCAAGTAAGAGACAGTTAAAGAATACTGTTGGCAGAAAAGTAGAGATAAAGGACAGCAATAGTGGGAAAATGAGGTCATTCTGTCTGACGAGGCAGAGAGATGGAACATAAATATATATATATTTTTTGCTACAATAAGATAAATTTAACCGAAGTAGACAAGGCATTGGGCCAACATAAAAAAAAAAAGGTTTCTTTTCATTTTTTTTTTTTCTTGCGAGCCTGCTGGCACACATGTCACCGCCCGTTATAAAGGGGGCGCTCGTAGCATCCATCTACTAGAACATTGCCTCCTAGACTAGATGCCTGACGCATGAGAAAGAAACCAGGCGCCACACCCTTTCGCTTCTTCTTTTTTGATTAGTGTCTGTCGCTAGTGCCACTTGTGGAAAACGCTGCAACAACTCGACATTGTGCATAGCCTCCGAAATAGTCGTGTATAGCTGTAGATCTTTAATAATTCTCGACTTACGTGCTCCTATGGGCCACAAGTAAAAAAATGCCGAGATAATAGTGTCGGTTGCGAACGCCACTGTGCGGAGCTTGCTCAAAACTGAAGGCAGCCCGACTCCGCTGGGACCACGAGCTATTCGTCAGGCATATTAAAGGGGCCCTGGAACACTTTTTCATGTAACCATGGAATGGATTCACTACGATAACTTATTGCCTTACAAATTCAACGTCGCGAAAATTTTAAGAATCTATCCATGATGAGCTGAGTTACAAAGATTTGTCGCACGCTGCAAACGCATTCTTTCTCTCGTCTCGACGAAAGCACTGGAAGCTAAACAGGGAGGGATGGCAGAAGAAAAAAAAAAAAACAATACATCACGTGCATCTCGTGACCTTGAGCACTGTTTTTTTTTTTTTTGGAATACACCGCTTTTTCAGTGTGATTGCGCGCGCGTGCATGGACAAGTCGCGGCCTCCCGCGGCGATCCCTGTAACGACCGAGCGCGTTGTTTTCAAATCAGCCAATGGCTGACAGATGGCCTTCTACGAGTGATTTTTGAGCATCTTTCGTCATCAGTCGAGAGAAGAAAAATAAATTTTGAGGTGACTTCGATAACTTCCTGTGAATTCGAGGCCACTTGCTGCTCTATAATATTTAGCTCGCGTGTTCACAAGAGCCCCTATCGATCGGCAGCGTTTTCTGATCATGCTCAAGAAGTGTTGCTGGGCCCCTTTAATAAAGGAGGAAATAGCTAGAGTTACTGTATATGCTACCTTGAGGTAGCAGAGTTGTATCAAGGTATGCCATCTTAGGTTGAAATGTCTTGCCGGAAAGCGCTTGGTTACCTCCATAGGTGCAGTGCTCGTGTTTTAGAGTACTAGCGTTGCTTTTTTTTTTTTCACTTCCTTTCTATTTTTTGTGAAGGTACGAGCAAGCCTCGGTTGCTCCGGTGATGCCTAGCAGCCTTCATTTTTTACTTATCTACTTGATATGTAATAAAGAAACAAAGTGCATTGGCTCGTTTAACCAGTGAGATATATATTTATACTTGGTCACACATTAACTTCGTCGTCTTTTTCGCTGTTTTTCCAATTTACTGATACCAAGATATTTTTGCACTTTTTGATCGTGATCGAGCCATTTGGGGACGGAATTTTTTCGTTGCGTTGGGACTCGTTTGTTAACTGTGGGAAGAAGTCAGCTATAGTTCTATTGTCTTCAACTGAATCGAGCTGAATAGCGATTGAGAGTGGCCTTGCGACGCCCGTGTTGTGTCGGCTCTTATATTACGCTCTTATTACAATCACGTCTCAAGACAGCTGATGTGAATTGTTGGCCAACAGCCCTGTCGCGTCCCACATTCCCTTCGCTTTAGGTTTGAAAGCTGCATAAATTCATCCATTAGCTGCAACACGTTGCAAATTAGAATAGTTTTATTGTAATTTCCCTTTTGTTTTTAGCGTTTTCCCCGTCAGATCAATTTGGAAGTATGCAGCCAACACACGCTGACCAACTCTTTATGTATAATGTATTCACTGCATCTTTGGGTAACACAAACGGAGCAAGTTTCGCAGTGCCGTGGATAGATAAAAAGAAGCGAGTCATTTATTCTTTTCTTACTTAACACTAATCTTTCTATAGGAACACCTGCTGCACCCACATCTAATCAATAGTGCAATTCAACACAGAATGCACTTGCTACCACATTTCTTGCGACTAACGGGCAACATGGCTTCAGTACCGAAGAAGCGCGGTGAGAATAACAACAGCCGATGTCAACCACACTTGATCTGCCCGGAATCTGCATAATGTTGGCTTCTCTGCAGTGCAAATGAACCACTTATGACCACATAATGGCACTTGGTGAATGGGGGCACTAAACTCCTGCAGGCGGAGTGAGCGGCGCCCAGAAAGTGGTGGTGCAACTCTGCTACCTAAAGGTAGCATGTGCACTAACTCTAGCACACACCATCTCAGATGGCGTATATAGCAGAGGGGCAGTTCCAAATGAAGGCTCCCTTCTTCTTGTTGTTATGACCTGTGCTTGTGTCTTACTGGGCATCCCTGAACTTAATGCGAGAAGTGGACGCCTAACGCGGAGTTATGGACACGACAGCTGGTACAGATGCCGATCCTTTCCATCTCAACCTCGTTCACGTCGGTATGCCGGCAGTTCAGCCTCCCTCCCTCTTTAACTTCCCTAGCCCTGGGAAATGGACTGCATGAATAACAAGGTACGAAGGTTACGCCTTCGCTGGCGAAATGAACGCAGCCACTGATGAGGTGCTGGTGCGAACTCTCTTATATTGCATGGGTTCCTAAGCACGTAGCATCTTGTCGTCGCTAGGACTGTCTGCTTCGGAGAACCGCCCTTTTGCGGAAGTCAAAGCTAAGCTCACTTCGCATTTTGTCCACCTTATCAATGAGATTTACGAGCGCCGCCGATTTCACCACCGAGTACAAGGGGAGCTGTTTGATGAATTTTTTACTGCTCTTAGAAATTTTGTCAAGCATTGTGGGTACCACAACGCAGATATCGTAGGCCGCCTTGCGGGAGGCAAGTTTGTCGATGGATTGTAGAGCAAGAAGCTATCGAATCAGTTGTGCCAATGTACGAAACTTTCAGCTGAGGAAGCGTTGTGCCAAGCGTGCATTCACGAAGAAGCTCGAAAAGAGTGTCTATCCCGCGAAACTCCCAGCAAGAGTGGGGCCTTTGCACATTGCGCGAAGAAGGCAGTCAAGGCAGCAATGCGGGCTAGTTGGTTTTGCTCACTTGCATTCATATTTGTAGTGCAAACCGGAAAGGAACGGAGACACACAGAAATGACTCACGTGTTACTTCTGTGAGTCCCTGTTCCTTTCTATTTTGCGCTAGAAATATGAATGCAAGTGAATGAAGAAAGCGTCATCGTGTTCAGCAAGTCTGCGCAGCCAACTCAGTTTACTTGCGATTACTGTAGCCACAGTCACCACTCTCAAAAAGAATATCCAGCATGCAAGGCTACATGCAATTTCTTCAGGAAGCAAGGTCACTTTATTGCTGCCCGGAAAGAGTTGTTAGGCTCAGTTGAACTTCACGTGCTCAGTACGCGTTGGGTACGATATGCCGATATTCACGTGAAAGGTCACCTTGCACACTTGAAAGCAGACTCAGAAGCTGAAGTAACAATTGTTTCACTTTTCTTTCTGGCATTCTCTACTGTTTTGGATAAAGTGGATGCCGAGGTGTCTGGTCCTGGAAATGAAGGGTTGCAC
This sequence comes from Rhipicephalus microplus, assembly GCF_043290135.1. Lineage (NCBI taxonomy): Eukaryota > Metazoa > Arthropoda > Arachnida > Ixodida > Ixodidae > Rhipicephalus > Rhipicephalus microplus. The sequence continues at coordinate 199,733,098 of NC_134703.1, read as the reverse complement.
ATTCTGGAATCTTTCATTGCTACCTTGCAGTGACGTTACAAGGTGTCTGTGCACATACACTTATATCATCAAGAACCAGGCACACTTGCTGGGATTTCTGGCAATTGGGCAACGTTCAGTTTTTGGACTCTGTGGAGGGTATTTTGTCACCTCAAGCAAAAATTTTTCATGGGCTTGGTGAAGTGCAAGAAGAATACCAAATCTGCATCACTCAAGATGTTTGTCCCTTTTCATTAAGTGTTCCTTGACGATTACCTCTGCCTCTACTTGAGAAAGTGAAGAAGGAATTGGATGAAATGGAAACCCAAGGAGTCATTCGCAAGGTTGACACGCCTACCGCATGGTGTTCAGGCCTCGTTGTTGTGCCGAAGCTGTCGTGCGGGCACAGGCTGTGTGTTGACTTGACGAAGCTTAACAAGGTTATCCAGCGGGAACGCTACATTCTGCCTACAGTTGAAGACGTCTTAGGCCAGCTTGGTGGGGCACAAATTTTTTTCAAGCTTGATGCAAGATCCAGCTTCCTCCAAATCAAACTAACATGTCAGAGCGAAGAGCTGACGACATTCATCACACTTTCTGGCCGCTATTGCTACAAGTGTCTTCCTTTTGGCATTGCGACAGCACCCAAGTATTTCCAACGCAGTTAACTCAAGTGGGCGTCACTCTTAATAAAAAGAAGTGTCAGTTCAGAGTCTTTTCTGTTAAGTTCTTAGGAGTTGTCGCCAGCTAGCAAGGAACTAGTCCAGACCCGGACAAAGTCAAGGCTATAATAGATCTCCCACTTCAAATCAATGTCAGAGGTGTTCGCCGATTACTTGGAATGGTAAACCATGGGGCTTGACTCATTCCTTACACGTCTGAGATCTCTGCACCTATTCGTGCTCTCCTCAACAAGAACAACGCATGGAGCTAGAGTTATAACTAAAAGCAAGTGTTCAAGAACATAAAGTCTTCGCTCAGCTCAGACATGTGTATGGCTATGTACGATCCCCATTACTCAATGATAGTATTGGCTGACGCAAGCTCTCATGGCCTTGGCGCCGTCTTACTACAAGATCAACTGTCAGGAATTCGAAGTGCATTTGTCTATGCTTCAGATCTCTCAGTACTACAGAAGGACGCTACAACGGAAAAAGAATTTCTGGCTGTCACATGGGCTGTCACCAGGTTTGACCAATACCTACATAAACCAGGCTTTGAGGCCAAATCTGTATTGCTCTTGTCACGTAAAAATCTAGATATCTTGCCACTTCGAATTCAACGTATGCAAATCAAACAGATGCGCTATCAGTTCTCCGTTAAGTATATTCCTGGAAAACTGCTAGATACAGCTGACACACTATCAAGAGCACCCTCTAACTTGCCAACTTCTAAAGCAGTCAGGAGCTTGGAAGGCTATATAGGGGAAGTTCTATAGGATCTACCTACAGAACTGGCAAGTCAGCTGGATGAAATTCGTTGTCTTCAAGCTCAAGATAGCGAATGTTCTTCGATTATGACCTATTGTGAGAAAGGTTGGCTGTCCAAGAAGAGAGTGCCAACCCATTTAGCACCGTACTGGAAGGTGTGAGAAAGACTGAGTAGATACGAGAGGTTACTCTTACTGAATCGCCACATTGTCATCTCGTCAGATCAACGCGAAGACATTCTCGCACTGCTGCATGAAGGACATCAAGGTGTCCGCCGCTGTCAAGAGCGTGCCCGAGAATGCGTTTGGAGGACCTTGCGACTCAATGTGCTAAGTGTGCTGATACTCGAGCCTCATGTTCTGAGCCACTGATACCAACGCCAACACCAGAATGACCATGGCAATGCCTGGAAATTGACTTGTTTCACTTGGAAGGACGGGACTATGTCCTCATCGTTGACTACTACTCATCGTTGACTACTACTACAGATTTCTAGAAGTAGCCACACTCGGAACTTTGTCAGCAAAAGCAGTTATTGCTGCCGTCAAGAGTTATTTTGCTCGTTTTGGAATACCAGACGTTGTACGGACGGATAATGGACCTCAATCCTCGTCCAAGGAGTTTGCCGACATTGCAATGGCATATCGATTCTGCCACGAGACCAACAGCCCTCGATACCCTCAAAGTAATGGGGAGGCACAGCACGTGGTGCGTACCATGAAAGATATGCTGAAGAGAAACCCGGATTCGTACTTCGCTCTGCTCACATACTGAGACACACCTGGAGTTCTGGGCGTCTCTCGAGCTCAGTTGCCCATGCGGAGGAGACTACAAACTCATCTTCTGGTTCTGTGGACCTACTTCTTCCGGCCTTACCAAATCGTGGGGAATTTCAAGCACAGAATACTGCAGCGAAGTTGAAGCAGGCGAAGGACTACAATCGCCCTTATAGTGCTATTCCTCTGATTCCTCTCAGTATGGGGGAGGAGGTGTGGATAAAGGATTTATGTCGCAACGCTCGTGTTCTCAGACCAGCTCAGCGACCAAGGTCGTACATTAGCGAGACTCCCAGTGGTGCTGTCCAGAAGAACCGTTGCCATCTGGTGCTGTTTGTGGGTGACCAAAATGTCCAAGGACAAGTAGCAACAGCTTCATCACTGACGCATGGAACCTTGCCATCAAGTCCGCCAAGAGCATCAGCCTCAACTTCAACGCCGGAAGCATCGCCTCCAAGTAGTTCATGCCCATCACCTATGCTGCCTGTGAAGATGCCCCTTGCCTGAAGTGCAGACTCTACCTGTGCAAGCAAATTCACCTCAGTGTGGTGAACCTAAGCGTACGCGTTCTGGTCATGCCGTGAAACCACCGTGCAGGTTGAACTTGTACCCGGAGGGAAGATGTAGTGGACCTGAGTCGTACGGTACGGTGAGGTGATGTTTTAGGTGTTTGATGTTATAGGAATGTTTGAGGTCTTAGGTACTTTATAGAACGCAGAAATACGCAGATAATTTTCTTGAGTCACCGTGCCACCAAAAGGAAAACTCTTGTTACTGCTCTGTTTCTTTGCGCAGAAAAAAGGTAACCAGACCGCTGCAGTTTGTCATCAAAAAGAGGCATATTTGAGGCTGCAGTGCAATTGGCAGACCCCTTTGTTTGCAGTGCTGAGATGACTCTCACGTTTATTCACAGCTTTAGTTCTGTTCGTTCACTGTTACTCAATATGTCGTTTGTCTTTGTTTTCTTTGATTCACCATAATTCACTTTTGGTTCTCTTTTGTTCAGCTTAACATTTGATTCACCTTATCAATTGTTTTTGATGACTTGGCATACACTCGTTACTTCAATTCACATTTTATTCATCTTTAATGTACTTAATTCTTTACCCAGGGAATGTGGGCATGTACCACACGTGGCTTTTGGTGTGTTGGCAGTGCCAGCAGTGGCCTTTTAATTTTTTTATTGGTGAATATAAGAGATTGACATAGAAAAAAAAAGGACTTGTGACATGGCTTAGAAGGCAAAGCATGCAGACATGGATGCAAATGAAAGCTAACACAGCAGACTACAGTTATTAATTTAGTTACAATGACAGCAATGTTGTGATTGGCTGCCAAGGACAGCTGCACTTCTGAGAAAAGCTGTGTGACCTTGTGACTGAAGTAGGCGACACTTTGAGAAATTATCTCTGGCTTGTGACGATAGCGCTAATTGCACTTCACTGAATCTCTGTAAAAGTGCCCTGCTGGTAGGTGAAGAGTGAAGGCTGGTCTTGCGTTCATTCGTCTAGGAAGAACATGTGCTCATCTAGAGACAAATGCCATTCACAGAGCGTGCATTAAAGAATGAGAAGTATGTTGCAGCTTTACTGTAAAGCACACATTCTTTTTATTCTCCACCTTCATATCACCATTGTATTATTGAAGTTGAGATAGAAGCTCCTATATTTCATTGCAAATACAAATGCCAGCCAGTTTCCCGAATGACCTGTATTCGCGCTACGGCGCGCGAAGCATTGTTGCCTTGCATGTCCAGTTTGACCGCTCTGGTAGCATACGTGTGGTGAGTAAGTTTACTCAATGGGCCCAGGTGATCAGATGAAGTCAAGACAGACTAATGAATATACAAAGAAAATATTTATTTAGGACTAGGACTTCATATTACACAAAACAGCAAGACGATACGAGGTGAAAAAGAGTTTACAAGGAAGTTCCTTCCAGCGCTCAATGCGGTGGCAGAATTTACACACTCAGCGAAAGCAGTCTCAGCGACGGCACTCACACACACCTTCATCGCGATGACGGCAGCACCGGGCAACATGGTGTAGAGTCCGTCGCTGTAGTGACTATGGTGCGTACATGCCTTGTCGTTTGCCCCGCTGGTTCGAGCTCGACGACTCTGTGCTGCACCCTGGCGTCTTGCTGGTGTCCAGATCATGCTCAACAAAAGCGAGGGCCCTAGGCACGGGGTCTAAGCCTTGAAGACAATCGAAGGCGGCCATACATGGCTTTGTGAACCAGTCTTTTTTTTCTTCCTCTTATCAGTCGCGTGCTCAGGGTTATGTCCCTATGGCGCACTCATTGCATTTCTCACATTTTTTCCTCGTTTCAGAAAGTTGCACGTACATCTGCTGTAATGGTTGAAGAAGATCACATAGCGTGCAACTTGACGGTGTCGAAAAATGTAGGGGCGCAGTTAGCTTGATGCTTTGGTTGCTCTTATACGTCCGGTTTGAGCTCCATGCAATTTTAATCCTGGTTGGAAAAAGTTTTCTTTCGATGGAGTGAAATGCTAGTGGCTTATGTTCTTTGCACTGCCAGTACACGAGTGTGTTACCCCACTTGATTGAAATTATCCGAAGCTTTCTGCTATGGCATCTTCTATAGCTTGAGCCATTCTGGGACGTTAAACCTTGCGAACCGCCCTTTAACACACGACACTGTGCTGATCGCCAGTCCTGCTAACATTCTGCGTGCTTATGGGACCACCTAAAATTAGAGTTGCCATATTGTAGTCTTTCAGAACTTGTTTAGATTTCAGTCTGTGATGGTGGTTCTTGTGTTTGCAGGGCAGGTGAAGGTGCCAGCAATGTCCAGGTAAATCCGGCTGTGGTGGACCGGCTGTTGCTGCAGGGTGCCACCCTTGTGTTTCTGGACGTGCCACCAGGCACCGAGTTTGGCCTTGACATGTCCACAAATGTGGTTGGAGACAAATTTAGGGGCGTCAAATTGATTCCCGCTGGGTTGCACTTTGTGCACTATAGTGCCGTGAGCAAGACTGGCACAGCTGCACCGCGCACGGGCTTCTTTCACTACTTCGAGAAAGGCGAAATGCTTGTCAAAAAGTGGGACAAAGCCACTGAGGGTGAGATTTTCTTATCTTGCAAAAAAAAATGATTGTGCTCTTTCATTTTTTCATGCATCGTTCTTGTGGTTAGTGCTTATGTCATGTGCTGCAGTCTTTCTTTGTGCTTTCTCCATCATTGGTTCCTTTTTTGCCTTTCCTGCTATTCTCGCACTATTAATTGCCATACACGAAGATGTAAATGAAGAGCTATTTGCTAGGGTAATTTTGTTTAATTTGTCAAGGTCATCAGCTGCATTAAGGCTGCTTTGATGAAAAAGCAAAGGTTTATGATCATAAGGCACTCATATTGCGTAAATGGTATATGAAAAACTTTTTGTTCATGTTTTGTTCAGTTTTGCAACATTTCACACTCTTCCCAAATGTGTACACAGCAGTCTTGTGTTAAAAGAGCTTGTGTTATCCTGCTGTTTGTATATTACCATAGACTTTATTTAATCACTTTCAACTCAATTACTGGCTGCAGTGACTGTTTTCAGCAAGGCATGAGTGGCTGCTAGAGGTGTGACCAAAATGTACCTTTATTTTTTACACATATTTTTTTTAGCAGCTTAGATAATTATGAACCTGTTCTAACTTGTCATAGCTGTTAGCGTGCTATAGACATCTTTCATCTCTGCGGACATTGCAGCACAACCGGCTGTAGTTCTTGGCTTGATTAAATAATAAATTTAGAAATGTATTTGAAGTACCCTTGAGCTCTTTGCGTGTAATGGTACGTAACTAGATGTTACAGACTTCACCACCTGCCATGCTAGCTTATTGGCTATTCAAGGAATCTTGCAATACTTTTTGAATGCTGTGAGAAAACATTGGCATGGTGTAGTTTAACTCCTGTGTATAGGTGAGCCAACTATTACTGCACTACATGCAACAAAGAATTTACAGTATTGTACAAAAAACAGCATTTGCTGTTTTCTTTGCGCTGTCATTACCTTGTATGCAGAAAGTGGGCTTGACAGATTTCTTGATCATGAGAACATTTCCAGTAATACTGGTACTATAATAAAGAACTGAGACAGCCAGAACTGTTATTTGAGACCAGGTTGGAGCATAGGCCTAGCCAGCGACAGCAGCGGCAACATCCAGGCCGAGCGTCTCGTGCTTAGCACTAACGATGTGTTTGGCGAGCTTTGCATGACCCACTAATTCTCCATTACATATTTCCCCCTCGCTGAAGACGGGAGCCAAGTAGGTGTTCCAAGGTGTCGTGAGGACAAGTGGTTCATGATATAGTTTGAGACGATCCACGTGTATGATTTCGCAGCCTCGGCGACACAGGTCCACAGTGGGCGTGAGAGGTTCGATGAGGTAGTTGACAGCGCAAGTTCAATCTATGAAATAAGGTCCATGGTACCTGCTGACGAACTTTGTAGAGGTACCAGGAGCAGCAGTGGGAGGCACCCACAGCCAAACAAGAGAGTTTGGCGAAAACTGCTTGTGGGACCGTTCATCGTTGTGACGAAATTTCTGTAGCCCTTGCTCTTGTGTTGTAAGGGTGCGAGCTAATTGCCGTCATTTTTCCGCATTCCGAGCGGCTTCGGAAACTGGTGTGCCTTTGGATGAGTCGGGTCGGTAGGGGAGAATGGTGTCGATTGGAGATGATGGTTCTCGAACATGAAGTAAAAAGAAGGGAGAAAAGCCTGTCGTCCCTTGATGTGCCGTATTGTAAGCGTTCGTTACGTAGGGAAGGATAAGATCCCAGTTGGTGTGGTTGGAGGCGACATACATAGAAAGCATGTCACCAAGAGTGTGGTTGAAACGTTCGGTCAAGCCGTTCGTTTGTGGGCGATATGCGGTAGTACAGAGATGAATCACATGGCATTCAGCAAGAAGTTCTTGAATAACATCTGCGAGAAAGACGCGGCCTCGGTCACTCACAAGTTCATGTAGAGCGCCGTGACGCAGAACAACACGTTGCAGCAGGAAAGACGCTATGTCACGTGCCGTCGCGGCTGGTAGAGCGGTCGTTTTTGCATATCTCGTGCGATGGTCGATCGCTACAATAATCCAGTGATTCCCAGCTGATGTATATGGCAGAGGACCATAAAGGTCTATTCCAACCCAGTCGAATGGTCGCACTGGGCACGGTAATGGCTGCATTGGTGCAGTAGGACGGTAGGATCGGGCTGGCGGCGTTGGCACTCTGTGCAAGATAGAATGTACTTTTGAACGAATGTGTACATGCCGCGCTAATAAAACCGAAAACGTGGCCTGGCGTAGGTTTTAAATAAACCAGCGTGGGCAACACTGCAGATCGGCATGGAAAGCTGCACATATGCTGACACGGAGATGCCTGGGTATGACGTGTAGCCATTTGCGGCCGTTAGGTTGGTAGTTTGCGGCTATACAGTATTCCATCACGGATGGCGGAATGAGAGGCTTGTCGGTGTAGTGCTCGAGATGGCGGGCGGGCGAGTGTTTCAGATGGGTAATCTATCACATACGAAATCCACGAATCTTCGCGCTGCTCCGCAGCCATGTCGATGGGTCCTGATAGTGAAAGTAAGTCATCTTGGATGCAGACACTCGCAATATCTGTAGAAACAGGCAAGCGCAAAAGAGCATCGGCATCGGCTTATGCTCTTCTGGCCTGAGCAATAAATGACACTGATGTCGTACTCTTGGAGCTGTTAAGCCCATCATGCCAAGCGTCCGGAGGGATTTTTGAGGGAGGATAACCAGCAGAGCGCGTGGTGGTTGGTAACAACATCGAAAGGGCGGCCGTACAGATAAGGTCGAAATTTGGTAATGGCCCAGATGATCGCTAGGCATTCTTTCTAAGTTACCGAATAATTTGCTTCTGTCCTTGTGAGAGTGCAGCTCGTGTACGCAACAACATATTGTCACTAGGTGAAAATAACAGAATACAGGACGACGGTGCGACCAGAAAAAACGAGGTCAGTATTAACAGAACAAAAGAGCAGCCACTTCGACTTCTTCTTCCTCGGAAGAACCATGAGTGCTGTCCACGCTTATCACTTCATCGTCCTCTGTCTTTTTTCCCGGCCTTTAGCCGTGACATTAGCGTCCCATTCAAGAAAGCATCGTCCCGATGCATTATAATCAAAGCGGTTTGTACTCGTTGGAAACGCATGAGTTCATTCGGAGAAATAAGGCTTCATGCGTACCACGTGCACAACTTCTGGGGCATACCTTCGACGCCTTGAAGAGTGCGCAGTATCAGGAAGAACCTCATAATTAATGTCACTGGGACGTCGCAGAACTTTATAGGGACCGAAGTACCATCTTAACAGTTTTTCTGAGAGGCCACGGCGCCGAATAGGTGTCCATATCCAAACTTTCTTTTCTGGCTCATAGGAGACTGGTCTGTGACGAAGGTTGTACCGTCTTGAATCGTAGTCCTGCTGGCTACTAATACGTAGGCGTGCAAGTTGTCAGGCTTCTTCGGCCAGCTGAGTGATATAATCAGCATCCGTTTCAGTGTCTTCGCACTCGTGCGGCAGCATAGCATCCAGCATAGTGGTGACTTCACGACCATGAAGAAGGCGGAATGGCGCTGTTCTTGTTTCTTGATGAGCCGTGTTATAGGCGAACGTGACATACGGCAAGATCTCGTCCCAATTTTTATGCTCCACATCGACGTACATGCAGAGCATATGCGCTAGTGTCTTGTTGAGACGCTCTGTAAGACCATTCGCTTGCAGATGATACGCCGTTGTTCGCCGGTGGGATGTGCCGCTAAGTCTTAAAACTGTCTGTAATAGTTCGGCTGCGAATGTAGTTCCCCTGTCAGTTATTACCACTGATGGAGCACCATGCCTCAGCACCACATTCTCTACGAAAAATCGGGCTGCTTCACTTGCCGTGCCTTTCTCAAAAGCCTTGGTTTCGGCGTAACGAGTGAGGTAGTCGGTGGCCACTATAATCCATCTACAACCTGCTGATGAAGTTGGAAATGGGCCCAAAAGATCCATTCCGACTTGTGCGAATGAAGTAACAGGCACGTCAATAGGATGGAGGAGGCCTGCTGGTTTGACGGGTGGAACTTTTCTGCGCTGGCAATCAAGGCACGTCCGATCATAGTGTTGAACGGTCGCCGTCAGTCTTGGCCAGTAGTATTTTTGCCTCACTCTGCACAGCGTATGCGTGTAACCCAGGTGGCCGGATGTTGGTTCATCGTGGCATGCCTGTAATACTTCGCTCCTTAGAGATGTTGGGACGACGAGTAAATAGTCCTTTCCGTGTGGCGTGAAGTTCATCTTATTTAGGACGTCGTTGCGCAAGCAAAATGACGAAAGCCCTCGCAAACAGTCTAGGTACAGCTGAAGTGCGACCCTCTAAAAAACGTATTATGGGTTCTAGTTCGGGGTCGTCTCGTTGCAGCTGTACGACAGTTGCCGTGTTCACAACTCTGACAAAGGCTGTATCGTCATCTTCTGCCGTCGCAGGTTCGTATGGCACACGAGAAAGGCAATCAGCGTCTGAATGTCATTTCCCCGATCTGTAGACCACAGTCATGTCAAATTCTTGAAGCTTCAGGCTCCAGCGCGCTAACCGTCCTAAAGGGTCTCTTAAATTCGTCAGCCAGCAGAGGGAGTGATGGTCGCTGACAACATTAAAAGGACGACCATACAGGTATGGGCGGAATTTTATAGCCGCCCACACCACCACAAGCCACTCTTTTTCCGTAGTGGAATAAGTTTCTTCCGCACGTGAAAGGGTTCTGCCTGCGTAAGCTATTACTCGTTCGGCGCCATCCTGCCACTGCACGAGTACAGCTCCTAAGCCGACATTGCTAGCGTCGGTGTGCACTCTTGTCGGTGCGTCATCATCAAAGTGTGCGAGGACTGGTGGCTTCTGAAGGCGTTGCCGCAGCTCATCGAATGATTTTTGCTGCTCTTCATTCCATACGAATGCGACGTCTTCTCTGGTAAGGCGGGTCAACGGCGAGGCAATGCGCGAGAAGTTCTCAATGAAGCGTCGGTAGTAAGCACACAGTCCTAAAAACCGTCTGACCGCCTTTTTGTCAGTTGGCGCTGGAAAATTCGTAACAGCAGCTATTTTTTCAGGGTCAGGCCGCACACCTTCACTACTGACAAGATGCCCCAGGAACAGAAGCTCTTCGAAGCCGAAATGGCATTTTTCCGGCTCAAGTGTTAGTCCGGCGGAACGGATAGCTTGAAATACTGAGTGCAGTCGCCTGACGTGTTCGTCGAATGTGGCAGAAAATACGATGACGTCATCTAAATACACTAAGCACGTCTGCCACTTGAGGCCTGATAGTACGGTGTCCATTAGCCCCTGAAACGTTGCTGGTGCTGAGCACAAGCCAAATGGAAGTACCTTAAATTCAAAAAGGCCATCAGGTGTCACGAAAGCTGTTTTCTCCCGGTCTCTTTCATCGACTTCTATCTGCCAATACCCACTCCTTAAATCCATCGATGAGAAATAACGCGCGTGCCGTAGTCGACCAAGTGAATCGTCGATACGTGGAAGTGGGTAGACGTTTTTTTTTTGTCACCTGATTCAGCTTGCGGTAATCCACGCAGAAACGTAAGGTGCCGTCTTTTTTCTTCACTAATACAACCGGCGAAGCCCAAGGGCTTTTCGACGGCTGAATAACGTCGTCTTCAAGCATCTGTCGCACCTGCTTTTCGATGGCTTCACGTTCTCGCGGAGCTACCCGGTACGGGTTTTGCCTGATGGGTCTGGTCATGTCGTCCGTTATAATTCGATGTTTCGTCAGCGGCGCTCGACGGACCCTGGAAATCGAAGAGAAACAATCTTCAAACTTGTTAATAAGCTGCATGATACTTTGCTTCTGCGCCGGCAACAAACTTGGGCCAATATCAACAGATAGAGATGCGGGGGTCAGATCAGTTGAATTATCTTTTTCAAGAGTTGGGCAGTCTGTCATCTCAGCGAGCTCTTCCACGTATGCGACTGCCATGCCCCTCGTTAGATGTCGGCGTTCAGAGCTGAAGTTCTTAACAAGGACGTGCGTGTGTCCGCATTTTATGCTTACGACGCGTCTTGCGATAGATAAACCGTGGCTGAATAGCAGTGTTGGAATTTGCTCGGTGATGTTTTCAGAATCGCTCGACGTGTCACATGTCACAGCCACGAGTGCACTCGACTGCGGTAGGATGGTCACATCATCTTCAAAGACGCGCAAAGGCTGACGTCGCTGGTCTGTACAGGGCACATCCGAAACTTGATCTGGGGCCGTCCAAAACGTAACCGATCTCCCAGGAATGTTGATAATGGCACCGTATTAACGCAAGAAGTCCATGCTCAAGATCAGGTCTTTGCAGCCCTCCGGTAAAATTACGAAAGTAGCAACGAAATCTGATCTGCCAATATGAATTCGAGTTTTACATTTGCCCGTCACGTCACCAATTGACCCCCTGCGGTTCTTATGTTTGGGCCCGTATATGTTGTTCTTACTTTCTTTAGGCAGTCGGCGAGCTTACGGCTGATAATAGAGAAGTCCACACCAGTATCTACCAGTGCTGTTATTGGGCGTCCGTCTATACAAATGTCTAGATTGGCGCTTAGGATTTCCGTTGATGTCGGTGACGTCGTATCGTCATTGGTATCGTGCGTCGTATGATCCGTGGTATCATTCGTCGTATCACGTCGTAGAGAAGAATAGCATCTCGACGGGCGGCAACCTTCCCCCCAAAGGTCGCAGCTGTTAGTTTCCCCGACGAGGGCTAGGAGATCTGCCCCGGACTACCTCGGAGTAACTGCGCTGCGGCGGCGAGTTCAATGCAGGGGAAGGAGAGTGGGGTCGACGATACGGCACTTCGGGTTGCTGTGCTTGTGGGCCTGTACTGCTGTCACGGCGGTTATCGAAATAAGCACGAGGGGAGGTTTGTAGAAAATTATGATGTCTCCGGTCACGGTACGGGCAATTGCGGAAAATATGGCCGGCTTCTCCGCAATGAAAGCAAAGTGGTCGACGGTTGACGATGCGCCACAAGTCCGTCTTACGGATGAATGGTGGGCATACCTTGCGACCAAGATGCAGATGTCGGCGGAGTGTACATCGGCGCCGTTTGCATAGGCACGTTGGACTGTGGATGCGGCTGCGGCGGATTGGGAGCTGGGGCTCACGGCTCGTTGTAAGGCCCTTGGCTCACGTCACGATAAGCCAGTGGTGACAAGTTGTACGACACTGGAGTGGGTCGACGGACAGCTGATGCGTAGCTTACAGACCGCTTGTCTGAGAGCGATTCGGGCAACGAAAATGCCTGGCGGAGTTCTTGCCGCACAACTTCTGCAACGCAAGCTATAGTATTTTCTTGCGGAGTCACAAAAAGGTTTCGGATCTCCTCCCGAACGACCTCACGAATGAGTTTGCGCAGAGAACACTCACTACCAGCACTCAAAGCAGAGAGGCTGGGAGATGTTTTGTTTGGTTGGTCATGGTATCGGCGCCGTTGCTGCAGTGCTCGCTCGATTGTTGTAGCCTCTTTGACGAATTCCGCTACGCTTGTTGGTGGGTTGCATAGGAGACCGGCAAACAGCTCTTCCTTGACGCCCCTCATCAAATGTCGGAGTTTTTTACCTTCTAGCATCTCGGGGTCTGCCCGCTGGAATAGGCGGGCCATGTCTTCCGCAAACGTGGCGACGCTCTCGTTTGGTTTCTGTATGCGTGCCTCGATGAGGTGCATAGCAGAATCACGGCGATCGGTGTTTACGAATGTCCCGAGATTTTGCTGCCGAAATTCCTCCCACGAAGACAGCGTTGACTTGTGGTTCTCGTACCATGTACGAGCGCTGTCTGCCAAAGCAAAGTAGACGCGAGATAGCTTTTGTTCAGTGGATCAGCGGTTGGCTTTGGCGACTTGCTCGTACTGGGCTAACCAGTCCTCGACGTCTTCATAAACCTCACCGTGGAAGGTCTCAGGAATTAGAGGCTGATCAACAGTAAGCTGTGAAGGCCCTCCGGTAGCCATTTCTACCGGTACGGTGTGTTGCTGGAGAAGTTCGAGCGGGGTCACCTCGGGACTAAGGCCTCGCTGTCGGCGACTGTAGCGGTGGACAGGAGTATCCACTGCAGGAATGGATTGCGGTGGTGGACTCGATGTGCTAGGGCGCGGAGGTGTCCCAAGCATGAGTTGGAGAAGTCCAGCACCTCCACCAATGTCGCTAGGTGAAAATAATAGAATACAGGACGACGGTGCGACCAGAAAAAAACGAGGTCTGTATTAACAGAACAAAAGAGCAGCCCTTCGACTTCTTCTTCCTCGGAGGAACCGTGGGTGCTGTCCACGCTCATCACTTCATCGTCCTCTGTCTTCTTTCTCGGCGTTTAGCCGTGACAATATTCTTGGTAACCAGGCTTTCGTTGGCGAGTACAGCGCCAAGACCGACACCGCTAGCATTTGCGTGGATTTCTGTGGGAGCGCTTGAATCGAATTGATGCAGTATGGGTGGGTTGTAAGTAGTTCACGGAGCTTTGCAAAGGCACTGTTGCAGGCTGGAGACCACGCAGATAGATTGCAGTCCCCCTGAAGGAGGTCTGTCAGAGGTGCCATGATCGAGGCGAAGTCCCGGACAAAGCGGCGGAAGTATGAGCAAAGCCCAGTGAAACTACACAGCTCCTTGAGAGACGCGGACCTCGGGAACTCGCGAACAGCCGTAGCTCATCGGGGTCAGGTAGAACGCCATTTTTCGACACGACAAGTCCGAAAATGGTGAGCTTGCGTGCTCCAAAGTGACACTTCTTCAAGTTTCGTTGGAGGCCTGCTGCAGAGAGGCAGCGTAGAACCCGTTCCCAGCGATGAAGGTGCATGGGCAAATCGGGAGAGAATACCACCACATCATCTAAGTAGCACAAACACATGTTTCATTTAGGCCTCGTAGGATAGTGTTCATCATGCACTCAAATGATGCCGGCGCATTGCATAGGCCGAATGGCATCACATTGAATTCGTATAAGCCGTCTGGTGTAACAAATGCAGTTTTTGGCCTATCATCCGGATTCGTGGGCACTTGTCAATACCCAGAGCCTAGATCAAGAGACGAAAAGAACTCTGTGCCATGTAAAAAGTCGAGGGCGTCATCGATTCAAGGCGAAGGATAAACATCCTTTCGTGTTATCTTGTTTAGACGACAATAATCTACGCAAAGGTGTATTGTGCCATCTTTCTTTTTAACTAAAACAACCGGCGACGCCCAAGGACTGTTTGATAGTTGAATGACGCCACGCTTTAGCATGTCACCTACTTCATTAATGACACAGCGTTCAGTCGGCGAAACACGGTACAGTCGCCGCTGTAGTGGTGAGTAATTACCTGTGTCGATCCAGTGGCATGCAGTAGATGTTCGATCTAAAGTAGTGCTGTGACTGTCAAAAGATGGCCGAAACTTGTCAAAGAGGCTCAAAAGCTCACACCTAAATGTTGCCTTCACTAATACACGAAGCATATTGCCTAAACTAGACAGGCTACACAGTTTTATCCAAGATGTAGAAGCCGACATTGTCGTGCTAGCAGAAACATGGTTACACGAAGGCGTACTCGACAACGAAATCTTCCCGTCTAACATGGACTACACTTTATATCGCCATGATCGCACTAATCGCCGAGGTGGAGGCGTGCTCATAGCTATTAAAAACAATTTAACATCTCTTATCACTCATGACGACACATTAGAACTAACCTGGGTGCGAGTGTCAAACGTTGCCCAAAAGGCGATTTTTGGCATCTGTTACCGGCCGCCTGATTCTGAACCTGGCTTTTCCATCCTCCTTTCAAATTCACTCACCCGGATTAAAGACAAGTTTTCGGACGCCCCTATTTTTCTTTTCGGTGATTTTAATTTCCCTCAAATAAACTGGCCTTTACTCTCAGCCCCTAGTGCATCCCCGTCCAACGAATCAAAGCAATTCCTTGATCTGACGCTAGATTTTAACCTACACCAAGCTATAACATGCCCCACAAGAGGTGATAATACTTTAGATCTTCTTCTAGCATCAAGCCCGGATGACATAAAGCGCACAATAGTACTCCCCGGGTTTAGCGACCATAACCTTATCCACAACTGCATATCTCTACCTCTGATCAGAAGGTCGCTGACTGAAAAATTCATAACTGATTACAAACGAGGAAATTATGACGCTATCAACGACAAACTTGGTTCTTTTCTTGACAGTTTTCGCGGATCATATCAAACCCGCTCAGTAAACGCCAACTGGCAGATATTCAAAAACACGATACTTAACTTAGAAAAACAGTATATTCCAACCATTCGCGTAAAATCAGATTCCACAAATCATTAGTTCAACAAACAACTGAAAAGTCTTTTAAATAAAAAGAAACGTCTTTATAGGACCGCCAGTCAATGCGATAACCCTTTAACATGGGAAAAATATCACCTGTGCGCCAAAAAGTATCTTACGGAACTACAAAAAGCCAAAGATAAATATTTTTCATGTGACCTACTATCTATTCTCTGCTCAAATCCCACTAAATTCTGGCGCATGCTCTCTCACAAAAATCAAAGTACCAACAAAGATCTTCTAGACCCAGACGGGGAACCAATAGACGCAAAACACGTTGCCTCCGCTTTAAATGATTACTTTTCATCAGTATTTTCTACCCCTAACATTACACAGCCAACATGAATACCTACCCGTTCCCCCGGCGCTGTATCCCCCGAAATAGCATTTAACCCTGAAGCAATCGTTAAACTAATCACCGGTCTTAAGATATCTTCAGCGCCAGGTTCTGACCAAATAACCCCCCAAACTTTTAGTTAACACCGTCACAGTGGTTAGTCAGATTTTTTGTCTCATCTTCATGCAGTCCCTTGAAACAAGCGAAATTCCAGACGATTGGAAGATAGGCCGAATAGTAGCCATCTTCAAAACAGGAGAGCGAACGAATCCAGCAAACTACCGCCCTATTTCCCTGACAAGCGTTCCCTCTAAATTACTAGAACACATTATATCTTCTCACATCGCGACTCACCTTGAATCAATAAATTTCTTCTATAATCACCAGCACGGTTTCCGAAAGCACTTCTCATGCGAGAGCCGGTCTGAGAACTGGCTAACCTCCCTGTCCTTCCTCATTTATTCCTCCTCCTCTCATGCGAGACCCAATTAGCCGAGTTTACCCACGACCTACTAAAAAGCATGGATGATAACCTGCAGATTGATGCCATATTCCTAGACTTTTCCAAAGCTTTTGATTGCGTACCACACAACTTATTACTTAGGAAAATTAATTCCCTTGGCATTGCACAGAATGTTGTCTCCTGGGTTAAACACTTTCTCTCCAACCGTAAACAATTCACCTCTGCTAATAATCATAACTCCTCTAAAACTCGCGTATCATCAGGCGTTCCTCAGGGTGCGGGCTTATCACCTCTTCTATTTTTAATATTCATAAACGACCTGCCAACAAACATTCAAACAAAACTTCGACTATTTGCAGATGACTGTGTCATATACTCCCCCATTCACAACTTTGAAAACAGTACTAAACTACAGCAAGACCTCGACACAGTTGCGCTATGGTGCCAAGACTCATCAATGCCGTTAAATCTAACCAAATGCAAATCGATGTCATTTTCCCGTAAACGCACCACTCTTCATCATACCTACTTTATCTATTCGCTTCCTCTCGATTCGGCTTCGTCATACAAGTATCTCGGAGTGCACATGTATCTCGGAGTGCACATTTGCACCGCACGTACAGTGCATCTGCTCAGACGCTCTGCGTACGCTTGGTTTTCTGCGCCGTAACCTCAAATCAGCATCTCCTGACGTTAAAAAACTAGCATAGTTAATATACGTACGGCCAAAGCTCGAATACGCATCGTCCATTTGGAATCCATCCCAGGCATACCTCGTTAGCGAACTAGAAGCAGTTCAAAACCGCGCTGCCCGCTTTATAACCTCACAGTTCTCCAGAGAAATCAGCGTCACCGCCCTAAAACAATCAATTGAATTGCCATCACTCGCGTCGTGCCGCCTCATCTCGCGCCCATGCTTCCTCCTCAGTTTATTTTTCCGACCCCAATCAAGACACGAACTTTTACAGCCCCCAAACAGATCTTCTTCCCGCATTAACCATTCAAACCCCATTGCATGAATCAACGGCCGTACATCCGCAATGAACGACTCCTTTTTCCCCCAAGCAATAACACTTTGGAATCGCCTTCCCGGCACCATTGTTGCCACACCTGACCGCACATCATTCGGCGCAAAATTGGAATCCCACTTTGATTCCACCCATTAACCCGTGGCTGTAAATATATTCTACCAACGTACTGTATGTATAATTTGCTTGTGCCTAGTTGTTTGTACTCTAATTCCCAGCCAAAGCGTTTCTTTTGTGTTTTATTTGATTCATTTTTGTTGTCATTTTTGACCAAACTACCATATTAGAACTGTACTGTTTATAATAATTTGTTCAACTTGAATTATACACACTCACAGCGTATTTTTTGCTCCCCCTTATGTAATGCCCTCGGGCCTTTAAGGATGCAATAAATGAAATGAAAAAAACCTCTGTTGTGGGTTTATTCCTTCGTCGATGACTGGGTTGAAAATGTCGGCAGTGAGAGGGCCTTTCACGGAACTACAGGAGAGGGTGCTGACTTCCGATGATACATCAAGAACGTCGAGGGTAGCGATGGTTTCGAATGATTCTATTGAGCGCCGTAGAAGCGTAATCGTGAATGGGGACGGATTCCCCTATCGGCACGTCGGTTGCACCACCTTGAAAAGTAACGAGAGTGGTTGGGAGCAGTGATAGGTGGCGATGAACGAAAGCAGCGGAAAGCGTGAAAAATAGGTAAAGTCGACGACGGCGGAACACGACACAGGTGCGAAGACAGTAGCGCGCGGAGGGATCTGGGTGTCGTCACTAATGACCAACTTCGTGTAGAAGGGCGATCATCTTCAGGTAGAGCATCACCAAGGGGACAAAAAACGACTTTGGCAGGGGCGCAATCAATGACGGCTTGGTGATGGGAGAGAAAATCCCAACCTAAAATGATGTTGTTGTGAGAACAGTGCGGGAGTACTACAAACTGCACTGTGTAGCGCACTCCTTGAATTACAAGTCTAGCGGTACACGCGGCCACAGGCTGCACAGGCTGTGCAGTGGCAGTATGAAGACACGAACCTAAGTAAGGCGTTGTCACTTTTCGAATTGAACAGCAAACCTTTTTGGCGGTGATAGAAATGGCGGCACCAGTATCAATAAGCGCAAATACAGATACA
Organism: Rhipicephalus microplus; assembly: GCF_043290135.1. Taxonomy (NCBI): domain Eukaryota; kingdom Metazoa; phylum Arthropoda; class Arachnida; order Ixodida; family Ixodidae; genus Rhipicephalus; species Rhipicephalus microplus. The sequence goes on along the minus strand of NC_134703.1, from coordinate 199,714,618 downwards.
CCTTCAAGAACGGCAATAATTACATTCGGTGGTGAACGAAGAGGGCTTGTGCTTTGCGACGAGGACGCAGTTCTTGCCTTGGGAACTGCGTCATTTAGTTTTCCGCGTCGATTGTAGGGGGACGGGGCGTTGGGGCATCGGGGAGGGCGAACGACAATGTGAAGAAGGAGATCGGCGATCAGCAGCTGGTCGGTGGCTTGATCAAGGAGGGTGCAATTCAGGGTCTAGAGTGTAGAGAAACATGTGGTCGTACTCATATGGACGTGGGTTTTCACGTAACCAGAGTGGGCAGCGGCGGCACAGACGTGCGACGTGTCCTGGTAGACCACACGAAAAGCAGATCAGTCGGTTGTCGGCCGTGCTCCATGGATTAAGGACTCTGTGCACTGGAGGTCATGGCCTCTGGGCGGCATAAACAGAAGCAGGCAGTGGAGGTGGCACTCGAAACGTCTGTAGTTGTGGTTGTGCTGCTGCTTCGGCGTACGTAAATGGTGCCTTGACTAGTGGCACCAGCTGCGAAGAAAGGACCTCATACACTTGGTCTTGTATAATAGTACGTAGTGTAGGGCTAAGCGGCGCACTGCACTCTGGTAGGCCGGAGATGGGCGAGCGTTGGCGGGCAACTTCTTCGCGCACAAAATCTTTGATCTGGCGAGAGGAGGACAGGATCTTGCGAGGGAGTTAAGCCGGACATCGATTCCTGATGTGGGACAGCACGGCGGGTGACGAGACGTTGCCGGCGGAGCTCGCAGAGCTCGGTAATTTGGCCGACAGTAGTTGGGCTTTTTGAAATGAGCATCTGGACTACGTACTTGCCGATACTCTTAAAGATATGCTTGATGCGGTCCGCCTCTGCCATGTTCGCATCGACGCATTTGCACAAGTCAATGATGTCCTCTATGTAACTGGTGAAATTCTTAGCAGGCTGTTGAGATCTTGACTGAAGGCGCTGCTCCGCACTAAGTTTGTGGACAGCAGGACTACCGAAGACTTCGCTGAACTTTGTCTTGAATGCTGTCCAGGTTGGAACGTCGGTTTCATGGTTCCGAAGCCACAATTGGGCAATGTTATTCAGGTAAATGCCGATGATGGCCAGTCTCGTGGCTTCGTCCCATTTGTTCAAGACACTCACGAGTTCGTAGGTAGCCAGCCAGTCGTTGATGACGTAATCGTCAGTCCCGCCAAATATGAGAGGGTCCCGCTGACGTACCGCGCCGGAGCACACGATGGCCTGTGGAGCCATAGGTTGAAGGCTTGTGGCAGATGCAGTGCTCATGGCAGCAGGTCGAGTCCGGCTTCCCAATTCCTGGATTGCGAGGAGACCCAGAAAACTCCACCAAATATAATAAAGAACTGAGACAGTTAGAATTGTTATTTGAGACCAGGTAGGAGCATAGGCTTAGCCAGCGAAAACAGTGACAACGTCCGGGCCGAGCGTCTCGTGCTTAGCACTGACGATGTGTTTGGTGAGCTTTGCATGACCCACTACTTCTTCATTACAGTACTATTGCTGATGCCTTGTTCACATCATTTATACTGCTCTTCTGAAGAACGCTCCCATGTAAAGTTCAGTGTTTTAGCATAGCTGCAGAGAAGCTATTCTAATAACTTACTACATAATAAACAAATCTCAAATTTATTAATTTCGGTTGGATGCTGCTCGCAGTGCTGGAAAAACTGGGTGAGTGGCTTTGAATGTCCAGGTAGGAAGTTCAGCTCTCCTTAGAGCCAGTTTTCTGTGGGCCAGCAAACTACTATCTCAGTGCAGAATTAAGTAGTATCACATGGGAATAGTGTTGATCCTTGCTGCAGTAGGATATGTCTTCACATCTTCATATCACTATCATTTTCTGTGCATTAACTTGGTGTGAATAATGCTTACATAAACTCATAACGAAGGTGAGCTTGTATTACTTCCATTCAGATGGCAGAGAAAAAATATGTTGGAAATTTTACTATTTTTACATCTTTGTAATTTGCCAATATAGCATTGGCAAATTGCAGTGAAAGATAAAACATGGGCAAGTGAGAACACAGGACTTGTTCTCGTCTGTGTTTATTTCATGCTGCCTTCTTTTGAATATACCACAAGCATGATTAAAATTTTGATTCTGTATATTTGTGACTGCATGGAATTGAAAATGATTGGGCAGCACTAGAGGGTGTGTAAACATCGAGTTTTCAGCTTTGAAGCGGATTCGAGAGATGCAAACAAATGGGATGTTCGGGAAGCAGTGGCACCGTGTGCATACCACTATTCCTCAGCTGCTCGCCAGACACACTGGTGCTGTTGTGTTCATCTTGTCATCACAGTATAATGCTCTAAGCTTGCTTTCTCAAGCGGGTCGAGGAATGACAACTGATTGGCATTGCATTCATCAGGTGCTTCATCTTTGATGGCATAAGTAATGACTCCGGTCGAGCACTTCTGGTTTTCCAAATATTCGAAAAATTTTTATGTTAAATCTGTATCATATTGGAGCTCAAGTTTACTTGAGGAAAGGGCCTATTGACTGTCAGTAAAATTATAAAAATGCTTTAATGACTTCATGCACCTGGCAGAGCAAATCCAGCCATGTGCTTCTTTATATGTGGTCTCTGGTATACGTTTTAAGCCGAAATCTTTTAATCTCCCATGCTCACATCCGTTTGTCCCTTTGTCAGGGCCCAGATATCTCTGTCATGGTAGAGACCCACAATTGTGTCACTGGTTTTATTTGAGAAACTTGAACAATCTGGTGAATTTCGTTTGATATTCTGACATCGCTGCTCAGGCAAACATAATGTTATGAACAGTGACAACGAATCCTCAATTAATAATAAGTGCAGCTGTCTTTCACAGAAGTAGAGCAGGAATGCCGGCAAGCGGTTCTGAAAAGCGCCCCAAGAATGTGGATCTCTGATACCAAATGCTATTAGCCACAAAATTGAACAGTGTCATCTGCTAGTCACAGCATGTTTACATGTGTGCTTATGTTATGCACATCCTTAGAAGGCAGTTTATTCTGTGGTGTTAGCACAGTGCGAAATTCTTGAACATATGTTTATACAATATTGCTGCATTCAACCTGCAGAGGAGAGCTCGCACAGTCAGAGAGGAAGACGAAGCTCTTGCCCGGTCCTCTTTACGAGCGTCTTTCATTTTTAATTAAAGTCAGCTCTTCTATATCGGACTCCTGCTGTGTCTGTGTCGTGACACTGGTGGAGGAGCTGGGTACATGTCCAGGACACCTTCCAACAGCCCGGGATCTAGTCCACAAAGACTTCCGCTCGTCGAAACACCCGTTCACCGCGCCAGCCGCCGCCTGTTAGGCCTGAGCCCAGAGTTCGGTCCTCGGACGGAAAACATGACCGCGCCGGGAAGCAGTTGCCTCACCATGACGAGGCCAAGCACGACACAGGTGACTGTTTTCACCCCTAAAACTCCTGTGGACTTCCATGGCAACACATATGAGGACGCAGATGACTGGCTTGAGGAGTTCGAGCGCACAGCCAACGTTAACGGGTGGAACGCCGCACAGAAGTTGGGGTACGTGTATTTCCCTCTTCAAGACGGGGCTCGCACGTGGTTCACGAATCGCGTGTCGTCAACGTGGGACGAGTTCCAGCGGAAGTTCCTGGACACCTTCGCAAACACCGAAAGGCGGGAGCATGCACGACGACTCCTCGAATCACGGATTCAAAAGCCCGAGTCTGTTGCTATGTTTTTTGAGGACATGGCTCGTCTCATTCATCGAGCCGATCCCGATATGTCCGAGAACAGAAAGATCAGCCACCTCATGCGTGGTGTTAAAGAGCAGCTGTTTGCAGGTCTCGTACGGAACCCACCTTCAAGCGTCGACGAATTTTCGAAGGAGGCGACCGCCATAGAACACGCACTATAGCTACGGTACCGCCAGTACGACCGTCCAAACAACAGCGGACAAATCAGCGCAACCGCCATGGCCACTGTGACTCCTGACGAGCGTTCCTTGCGTGACCTGATACACGAAATTGTGCAAGAAGAGGTGAAGAAGCTCGCCGCCACACCGAATGACTGCGCGATTGCGTCGGTCACAGAAGTTGTTCGCCAAGAAATAAGGCAAGCGCTTTCACTTCCCGAGCCGAACACTGAAATAGTTAGGCCAACATATGCAGATATTCTCCGTCGACAGCCTAGATATAACGTGCCGCTACCTCAGCATATGCAGATATTCTCCGTCGACAGCCTAGATCTAACGTGCCGCTACCTCAGCAGTACCACCAGCAACAGCCGCCGGCAGTGCCTTGGTACTACAGGGAAACGTCGACGCCGATGCGACCCCCACTCCGCAAGACCGACATATGGCGTACCCCTGACTACAGGCCCCTGTGCTTCCATTGTAGGGAAGCAAGCCACATCGTGCAGTATTGTCCTCATCGCGTTGCCGGGTATCAAGGATTTCCGTCCACTACCCCTCGGCGCTATTTCGACGGAAGACGCAACGTTGAAACGAGCACGACGATCCTGCGGGACGTTTCTCCTGGGTTCCGGTCACGCTCGCCCTCCCCAGGTCATTTTACCCAATCTAATAGAGGTAGCACCACGGACATGGTGAGAGGAAGATCTCCCAGTCCACGCCGGGAAAACTAAAAGCAGCGACCTTAGGGGGGAAGGTTGCGAATTGCCGAAGATTTAAAAATCCCCCATTACCGCCGCACGAAGTGCCGCACATTTCGAATGAACCGACGAAAGACTAGATTGTCACTGCCGACATTACACTTTCAATTGACGGTCATGACGTGACCGCACTGGTCAACACTGGTGCGAACTTTTCAATAATGAGTGCGAATCTGGCCGACAAACTCAAGAAGGTAAAAATGGAATGGACAGGGCCGCAAATTAGAGAAGCCGGAGGCCAGCTGCTGACGCCTACCGGAAAGTGCACCGCATGAATCAAGATTGGGGATTTATCATTCGTGGCAACCTTCGTTATTCTTTTTGAGGGTTGTAAACAGGCCATCTTGGGTATGGATTTCTTGCGGGAGTACGCTGCCATCATAAATATACCAGACGGTGTACTGACCTTGTCAGCGGACCATAGCGCAGCGCTGCAGCACAAGCCCATGCGCGTGATTGACGACGTGACCATGCCACCGTTGTCATGCCGCCTCGTCTCTGTCATGTGTAAGACGCAGCATACTGGAGAAGGTGTCGCAGAACAAATATTGACGCTTTTACTCTCTCGAGGAATCGCTATTGCCAGAAGTCTTGTCAGTGTAGTGTCTAGGCAAGCAGAGGTCCTGTTGACAAACTTCAGCAACGAGCGTCGACACATTACAGAGAGTACCACAGTTGCATACTTCGAAGAAATTGTAGAATTCCACGAGTGCTTTGCAGTACAACAGGCAGAGACGCCGGCCGCTTCAACACCACTGGCTGTCGACGTGAGCACAGATTTATCGCCAGCGCAGAGGCAGTCTTCTTGATATTCTCGGCCAGTTTGAAGATTGTTTTTCGTCGACCTCGAGGGTAAATCAAATGCCACTGACAAAGCACCGAATTATAATGGAAGAGACGGCAAGACCAATTCGACAAAACCCATACCGCGTGGCACCGAAAGAACGCGAAGCAATCCAAGAACAAGTCCAAAAAATGCTCCATGATGACATCATTCAGCCGTCAAAAAGCCCTTGGGCATCACCGGTAGTGCTAGTTAAGAAGAAAGACGGCAGCTTACGCTTCTGTGTGGACTATTGCAAGCTTAACCGCGTGACAAAAAAAGACGTACACCCACTACCGCGTATTGACGATTCACTTGACAGGCTGAGGCATGCACGCTTCTTCTCGTCGATGGACCTGAAAAGCAGTTATTGGCAAATCGAGGTCGATGAGCGGGACAGAGAAAAGACTACTTTTGTTACGCCTGATGGACTTTACGAGTTTAAAGTCTTGCCCTTCGGATTGTGCTCAGCCCCAGCAACATTTCAGAGACTGATGGATACCGTCCTATCAGGCCTTAAGTGGCAGACGTGCCTGGTATACCTCGACGACGTCATTGTTTTCTCACCAACATTCGAGGAACATCTAAGACGGCTGCTATTAGTATTTCGAGCAATACAGTCCGCTGGCTTATCGCTGAAGCCTGAGAAATGTCATTTCGGTTTCAAGGAACCTTGATTCTTAGGACATGTGGTGAGCCATGAAAATGTTCGTCCGGACCCCGACAAGATCGACGCCGTCCGTAAATTTCCGGTGCCAACAGAAAAGAAGGCCATAAGACGTTTTCTTGGCCTTTGCGCCTACTACCGCAGGTTTATCGCCAATTTCTCGCACATAGCGTCGCCCTTAACACGCGTAACGAGAGATGATCTTCCATTTTTATGGGGCGAAGAGGAACAAGCAGCATTTGACGGTCTACGACAGCGCCTGCAGACACCACCTGTGCTTGCTCACTTTGACGGGGACGCTCCAACCATGATGCACACTGATGCCAGCAACGTAGGTTTAGGCGCTGTACTCGTCCAGTGGCAAGACTCAGCGAGAGAGTGATTGCATATGCAAGTAGGACGCTTTCCCGTACCGAGTCCCATTATTCCACAACGGAAAAGGAATGTCTTGCTGTAGTATGGGCAGTTCTGAATTTTCGCCCATGCCTCTATGGCCGTCCCTTCCACGTAGTCAGCGACCACCACTCCCTTTGCTGGCTGACCAACTTGAAGGACCCATCCGGTCGGCTAGCGCGCTGGAGCTTACGCCTACAAGAATTCGATATGACGGTCGTCTATAAGTCGGGACGGCAGCACTCTGATGCTGATTGCTTATCCAGGTCGCCTATAAAGCAAGATGATGTCTCAGAAGATGATGACATGGCATTTTTAGGAGTGGTCGACACAGTCACCATTTCGTCCAAGCAGAAAGAAGACAGTGAGTTGCTCCCTCTTATCAATTTTCTTAACGGCCAGTCTACAAGCGTTCCCAAGATATTTGCAAGGAGCCTGCCATCATTCTGCTTGCGCAGTGGTCCTATACAAGAAGAACTTTGCCCCCAGCGGAAATGCCCACTTACTTGTCGTCGCGACATCCATTCGCGATGAGATCCTGAGCGCTTTCCACGATGAGCCAATCTTCGGCCACCTCGGATACACGCGCACATTGGCCAGAATCCAGCAGAAGTACTACTGGCCGAAGCTTCCAGGCACTGTAAAGCATTACGTCCGCACATGCCTCGATCGTCAACGACGAAAATCGCTACCTTTAAAAGCAGCCGGATTGTTGCAACCAGTTCAAGTGCCCACCATGCCTTTTGCACAAATCGGAATGGATCTTCTTGGACCGTTTCCGACTTCGCATACTGGAAAGAAGTGGGTAATTGTCGCTACGGACTATCTTACTCGCTACGCAGAAACAAAGGCTTTATCAAGTGGAACCGCAGTAGAAGCGGCACGATTTTTCATTGAAAATATCGTTCTGAGGCATGGTACTCCTAGAATTATAATAACAGACAGGAGTACCGCTTTCACGGCCATGCTCCTCAAGTCAGTGCTTGAGTTGAGTGGAACAACGCATCGAAAAACTACCTCCTACCACCCACAAACCAACGGCTTAACAGAATGTCTCAACAAGACAATTGCTGATATGCTCAGTATGTACATCGACGTGGATCATAAAAATTGGGACGAAGTTCTACCATACGTGACGTTTGCCTATAATATGGTGCAGCAGGAAACTACACGGAGCACGCCATTTAGTCTTCTTTATGGCCATGAAGTGACAACAATGCTTGATGCCATGCTGCTGCACGACTGCGAGGATACAGACACGGATGTTCAAGCCTGTACCCAACGAGCTGAAGCGGCACGGCATCTAGCATGCGTGTGAATCGCCCGACAGCAGAGTTACGGCGCACAACGTTATAACCTGCGACACCAATACGTCACTTATCAACCAGGCGAGAAAGTGTGGGTCTGGAGCCCTATTCACCGACGCGGCCTTTCTGAAATTTACTGAAGAAGTACTTTGGTCCCTACAATGTTATACGGCGCCTAAGTGACGTGAATTATGAGGTCATCCCTGACAGTTCCTCGCGAGCTCAAAAATCTGAAATCGTACACGTTGTGCGGATGAAGCCATATTGCAGTGAGCCAGTTGCATAATACGTCAACTACATACACCGCGTATTCTGTAGCCGAGCATCGGGTCGATGCTCTTCCTGTAGGGAGGCAAATGCCGCATTCAACCTGCAAAGGAGAGCTCGCACAGCCAGAGAGGAAGACGAAGCTCTTGCCCGGTCCTCTTTACGAGCGCCTTTAATTTTTAATTAAAGTGAGCTCTTCTATATCGGACTCGTGCTGTGTCTGCGTCGTGACAATATACGCTAGCATTTTGCCTTTAGAGACTTGTGTGCCCACTAATAAGTGATTTCCTGCATTTCCGATGTAGGTGGAAATGTTGTAGGCCCGTGTGCTCAGATTTGGGTGGAACTCCGGGTGGTCCAAATTTCCGGAGTCATCCACTGATAATCATATGGTGGTTTTGAGGATGTTAAACCCCACATATAAATCAAATCAATTAATAAGTGATTTCGTGCATGTGTCCATATGACACTGAGTGTAGTCGCCATTCCGTCCATAGTCTAAAATATTTTTAATGTGGGTGACACTTTGCTGTTCAAGCACATCACATAGTGCATTTGCCGTCATTATAAATGGAATAAGTGCTAAATTACTAGCTAAGAATGCAGAATTTTAGCGACACCGTCTCGTGAAGTGTTGGTGAACTCGAAAATGCTGCGAATATTGAACGGTATAAGCGCATGCTCACACTCGCTCACTCACTCACACACAGAGAGAGAGAGACAAAGTCAGTAAATTGGACAGGTTTTCGCCAACATACGTTGGAATTTACAAAGTGTCCAAATTTTCGGCTTTGAAACAGAGCACACTTAACCGAAGGGATGCTCTAGTGTTCACGAGTGAGTGCTACTGCCATGCTCTAATGTCAGGATTACGTTCACCTCCTATTTATCGAGGTACTTCTTAACTTCATAAGGGCTTCCTACATGTTTCAGCAGTTTTGTTGCGTATTGCTTTGGCACTCTGTTGCATCAACATGCACAGCTTCATACATGCTCTTAGCAACTATACTCAAATAGTTGCACAACATTTGCAAAAGCACAGTGAAGGGGCTGGGGAAGGTTTTAGGTTTTAGGGCTGATTTTAATACTCATTACGAATTTTCGTGGTGTTCGAATAGAAGAGGTGCCTTCTGAATCAAAAATGCCAAACTGTTTGAACCGAATATTCGAAGTTATGTATTTTTGCATACCTGCTGTCAAGATGTGTTGCCTGATCGATTGATTCACGTTTTGGTGCATCCTTAGACTTCTCCCAAGTGCTTCTTCATTTTGATTTTGACAGTTTATAATATGCTGCCTGGGAGAAGTCATTGAACAAGAAATGTTGCTGTAGCCAGCATTTCGACAAGGTGGCTTGCCTTGGTCTACATGAATTTTGTGCTTTGAGCTTTTCCTGAAAATCTGCATCGTTTGGAGTGCCATCTCAGAGAGTGTGGTTTGCATTGTAATGCGGTACTCCTTCTTAAAGAAACCATTTTATTCATCATAATATGAATAATTGTTCGGGTTTTACGTCCCGAAACTGCAATATAATTATGAGGGCGCCATAGTGGAGTGCTCCAGAATTTTGGCCATTTGGTGTTCTTTAACCCATACCTAAATGTAAGCATATGGACCTCGAGTATTTTGTCTCCATTGAAATGCATCTGCCACGGCCAGGCCAATTTCATTTGTGTAGTTGCATTATGTTTCATATGTTAATTATGAATGGTAGTCTACCACTATCCCTAAAAAAAATGCATATAAAAGGTGCATCTTACCAGTACACACCTACGGAGCAGAAACCTGGAGTTTTATAAAGAAGGTTAAAATTAAATCAAGGGTGGCGTAGCAAGTAATAGGAAGGAAAATGATAGGCGTAGTAACCTCAAGAGACAGGAGGAGAGCAGAGGGGGTCAGAAGTAAACGGGTGTTAAGGACATCATAGTTGAAATTAAGAAGAAATGAGCAAGGGCGGGACGCACGGCACGCAGGCAGGATAACCACTAGTCATTAAGGGTAACTCACTGGATTCCAAGAAAAGGCAAACATAAGTGAGGGACAGAAAGTTAGGTGGGGAGATGAGATTAAGAACTTTACAGGCGTAACTTGGCGACAGCAAGCACCGGACCGGTTTGATCAGTGGAACATGGGAAAGGTCTGTGCCCTGCAGTGGGTATTGTCAGGCTTACTGAAGGGTGGCTCTCTACTTGATCTCATATTTTCGAGTGCATCACTGGCTAAAAAAAATATACACTTGAGAAGTCAAGGCTGGTATTTCAGGTCACAGTATTGTGATTCTTCAGCTATTAGGCATGTGTCATGCAGCGCTAATCACCGATTACTCTAAAGCTGATCATATTTCAATTCTGGATTTCTTTCGACGTGGAATATGAAGATTTTAAATGCATTGCTGTATCTTATAGTTCCGGTTGATGAGGCGTGGGAAAAATTTAAAGAAATGGTACAGAAAAGTCCAAGGAATGAATCTGTGGGTTTCGCGAAAAATTATTCACGTGTAAGCGTCATCTAAGGCGCATGCGGGCCAAACAAGAAAAATGGTAAACAAAATTTGAGATCGGCTGATGTCATGACGCTCTTTTTGTTGTGCAAAGCTGGGTTGGCTGACTCAAAGAAGTGATACGTGAATGAATCTTCAACGCAGTTTATTAAAGCAGCACTGCAGAAATTTTCACCACAAAAAAAATTCACTGATGTGTAGTTAACTAATGAGAACGGCAGTGTTACCGACAGTTTTCAAATTGCGTGTACTTTTACTGATTATTTCGGATCGGTTTTTATAAGGTATCATGGTGTATTGCCGGAATTCAGATTAGGTTGTCCTGCTCTGCCAATAACGGATATTGTGGTTACTCAGGAAGGCATTTGTAATCTAAATTTTTAATTTTTGATGAAAAGAAATCACGTGGCTTAGATGGCATTCCAAATGTCTTTTTAAAACGGTATGCTGAAGGGCGCTCTTATTATCTGACATATATCTAACAAATCTTTGCATGACGGGGAGGTTCCTCATGACTGAAAATGTGCTAAGGTCGTACAGATTCACAAAGGAGGAGCTAAAGACTGTGTGAATAACTACAGGCCTGTGTCTTTGACAAGCACATGCTGCAAAAACACTGGAGCATGTACTTACTAAGCACTTGACAGCATTTTTCAAAGAGTACAAACTAACAGGAAAACAACAACACGGTTTCAGGTGAAGTTTCTCGACTGCCACGATTCTTACCGGAGTAACACATTTTATTAACCAAGTTCTAGACTACAGAGGGCAAGTTGACATTTTCTTTTTTGATTTCAGAAAGGCATTCGACAAAATACCTTATCCAAAAGTGCTACATAAACTTAGCCTGGCCCTGCAGAATGATGAGCTTTTAAATTGGATAACGGCCTACAAAAAGAGAGCAAGTGCTTTGCATTAAAGGCACAATTAGTACAAGGCGGCCGGTAGGTTCCGGTGTTGTTACACAGCGTTCTGTCATAGGGCCACTACTGTTCCTATTATAGCTTCCTAAATATACACTAGAGGGAACTCTGGCGCTATTGTCTGTGGGAGCTGTAACGCACGGCACTTCAACGAGCATGGGAATGATGGGTAGTACACGGATTTGTCTAATTTTTGTACTTCTAGCTCCGTGTGTGTTCGTGTGGCTTGGAGCTGTTTTCTCATGAAACAAAAATTAGCAAATGTTCAGTGGTTGCGCTTCACTACCTTATTCTTTTAGGCTTACCTTTTCAAATTGGGTCGCAATGTTCAAAAGCGTTTGTTCTTTCTTTTGAAACAAAACCGAAGCACAGCAATAAAGGAAGCCACAAGTACAATCGCCGCCTACAAGTACGAAGACTAGGAAAATCTGTGTATTACTCATCATTCCCATGGTCGCCGAACGATCACAGCCCCAGAGTCCCCTCTAGTTAATTTTAGGGAACTCTGTGGTTCTTATTGTATATCACTGATATGAACAGCGGCTTCTCACCAGATGTTTTCTTAAGCACTATGCGGACGAGACAATCATTTACTCAAAGGTAGAATCGAACTACAACCAGGAAAAGCTCAATGAGCATCTGGGCATAATAGGCTCTTGGTGTAAAAAATGCCAAATAAAATGGAACCCTAGCAAAAACGTTTTTATGCCGATTGCAAGAAAAACCAAGCCTC